>NW_026691200.1:0-298331 GCF_020826845.1 Diceros bicornis minor | reverse complement strand
CTGCTTCGGCCAGGGGCTCATTTTTTCCTGGAAAGACAAAACCATGGCCTCACCCCACGCCTGCACTTTGCCACGGCAGGCAGCCCAGATGTAGGAAAGGCTCTGTGGAGTCAGAAGTGCCGAGACAGGCAGATGGCACCAGAGGGTTTGGGGGCCAGGGCGCAACTGGGCTAGCCCCTCCTCCCGGGAGTCGGGGAGGCCCGGCCTTCCTAGTGCCCAGGCCACGGCTCCGGGGAGAAACCCGCCATGGAGGGCACGCGGGAGGCCCTCTGCCTGAGGTGGCAGGTGTCACGCCAGGGCCACTGCAAGCCTGGCTCGGCTTGCCTGCTTTCTCCAAAGGAGGCTGGCCGACCAGCCGAACCTGGCACCTGGGCCAGGCCCCTTCCAAGGGGACGAGTTCCAGAGGCTAGAGCCCTGGGGGCGGCTGCCAAGTCTCCTGGGGCGTGTGCTGGGCCCCCCGTCAGAGGAGGAAGCAGCCTGGTAAACGGTGTGCCAGGTTGAGATCTGGAGGCCTCCCACAGCCGGGTCCCTGTCCTGCCCAGGCCCCCCCGAGGGAGGACGATGGTCGGGCAGTGGCGAGCGGGGTGGGGCTGGTGCGGAGCCTGCCCTTGGATGCCCCGGGGAAGGGCGCCGGGGGATGGGATGCCCCTGGCCAGGTCTGAGGGACCGACCCAGCTCGGGGCTGTCGGGGGCAGAGAGAGAACCCCCCCTCCGCCCTTTCCCTTCAGGTTCTTAGGGCTGGCCAAATCCTTCCCAAGACAGCTTGTCTGGAGAAAATCAGACCCAGCTGAAGAACATGTGTCCATGGGGGAAACCCGGGAAACTGAGTCTCCCCACACAATAGCAGAGATTCTCATCTTGCATCCTCTCCTGAGCTAATGACAAAGGTGGATGTCCCGGGTGGGCCTGTGGAATGGGAGAGGGGAGGAAGTCTATTGTCATGCAGAGGGACATGGAAAGACTTGTCTGAAGCTTATCCCCTGCACTGGGGTCAGGGTCAGGTCGGGAAGGGACTGGCACAGAGGTGAGCAGGAACCAACCGGCCTGTCTGTGGTGGGGCTGGCCCCGGGGCAGGCGTGGGGGTGATGGCTGGAAGTGGGATGGCGCGTGAGTTGGCACCAGCCAGCGGTGGAGGCAGAGACTCAGAGGTCAGGGATCTCTCTCTCTGTCTCTGTCTCTCTCTCTCTCCCTCAGGGAGCTGAGGAGAGTAAGGTGGCGCCCCCTGCCCACCTCGCCTACCTCTCCATGGGCCCTTCTTTCTCTGGCCGCTCCGGGAGCCCTGCGGGCTTGGGTTCAACCCCCCACACACCGCACAGGCCAAGGGCGCATTCGCGACCGCCGGGCCTAGGGCTGGCCTCGGGGGGGGGGGGTCCTCAGTGAAGGCCCCGCCCTCCCTCCAGTCTCTGACCCAGCTGCAGCTCTTCCATCGCCGCCCTTCTGGACTCGGCTTCAGCTGTCTCCCTCCCCTCCCCCCACTCCCACTCAGCTTGCAGGCCGCTTCCCTGCCTTGAAAGCATGGCTCTGGCCCTGAGGGCCACAGACCTACTGGGCTTCAAGCTCAAGGCTCTGCCTGGGCCTGCTGCTTCGGCCAGGGGCTCATTTTTTCCTGGAAAGACAAAACCATGGCCTCACCCCACGCCTGCACTTTGCCACGGCAGGCAGCCCAGATGTAGGAAAGGCTCTGTGGAGTCAGAAGTGCCGAGACAGGCAGATGGCACCAGAGGGTTTGGGGGCCAGGGCGCAACTGGGCTAGCCCCTCCTCCCGGGAGTCGGGGAGGCCCGGCCTTCCTAGTGCCCAGGCCACGGCTCCTGGGAGAAACCCGCCATGGAGGGCACGCGGGAGGCCCTCTGCCTGAGGAGGCAGGTGTCACGCCAGGGCCACTGCAAGCCTGGCTCGGCTTGCCTGCTTTCTCCAAAGGAGGCTGGCCGACCAGCCGAACCTGGCACCTGGGCCAGGCCCCTTCCAAGGGGACGAGTTCATGAGGCTAGAGCCCTGGGGGCGGCTGCCAAGTCTCCTGGGGCGTGTGCTGGGCCCCCGTCAGAGGAGGAAGCAGCCTGGTAAACGGTGTGCCAGGCCTGAGATCTGGAGGCCTCCCACAGCCGGGTCCCTGTCCTGCCCAGGCCCCCCGAGGGAGGACGATGGTCGGGCAGTGGCGAGCGGGGTGGGGCTGGTGCGGAGCCTGCCCTTGGATGCCCAGGGGAAGGGCGCCGGGGGATGGGATGCCCCTGGCCAGGTCTGAGGGACTGACCCAGCTCGGGGCTGTCGGGGGCAGAGAGAGAACCCCCCTCCGCCCTTTCCCTTCAGGTTCTTAGGGCTGGCCAAATCCTTCCCAAGACAGCTTGTCTGGAGAAAATCAGACCCAGCTGAAGAACATGTGTCCATGGGGGAAACCCGGGAAACTGAGTCTCCCCACACAATAGCAGAGATTCTCATCTTGCATCCTCTCCTGAGCTAATGACAAAGGTGGATGTCCCGGGGGGGCCTGTGGAATGGGAGAGGGGAGGAAGTCTATTGTCATGCAGAGGGACATGGAAAGACTTGTCTGAAGCTTATCCCCTGCACTGGGGTCAGGTCGGGAAGGGACGGCACAGAGGTGAGCAGGAACCAACCGGCCTGTCTGTGGTGGGGCTGGCCCCGGGGCAGGCGTGGGGGTGATGGCTGGAAGTGGGATGGCGCGTGATTTGGCACCGGCCAGCGGTGGAGGCAGAGACTCAGAGGTCAGGGATCTCTCTCTCTGTCTCTGTCTCTCTCTCTCTCCCTCAGGGAGCTGAGGAGAGTAAGGTGGCGCCCCCTGCCCACCTCGCCTACCTCTCCATGGGCCCTTCTTTCTCTGGCCGCTCCGGGAGCCCGGCGGGCTTGGGTTCAACCCCCCACACACCGCACAGGCCAAGGGCGCATGCGCGACCGCCTCGGCCTAGGGCTGGCCTTGGGGGAGGGGGGGGGTCCTCAGTGAAGGCCCCGCCCTCCCTCCAGGCTCTGACCCAGCTGCAGCTCTTCCATCGCCGCCCTTCTGGACTCGGCTTCAGCTGTCTCCCTCCCCTCCCCCACTCCCACTCAGCTTGCAGGCCGCTTCCCTGCCTTGAAAGCATGGCTCTGGCCCTGAGGGCCACAGACCTACTGGGCTTCAAGCTCAAGGCTCTGCCTGGGCCTGCTGCTTCGGCCAGGGGCTCATTTTTTCCTGGAAAGACAAAACCATGGCCTCACCCCACGCCTGCACTTTGCCACGGCAGGCAGCCCAGATGTAGGAAAGGCTCTGTGGAGTCAGAAGTGCCGAGACAGGCAGATGGCACCAGAGGGTTTGGGGGCCAGGGCGCAACTGGGCTAGCCCCTCCTCCCGGGAGTCGGGGAGGCCCGGCCTTCCTAGTGCCCAGGCCACGGCTCCTGGGAGAAACCCGCCATGGAGGGCACGTGGGAGGCCCTCTGCCTGAGGTGGCAGGTGTCACGCCAGGGCCACTGCAAGCCTGGCTCGGCTTGCCTGCTTTCTCCAAAGGAGGCTGGCCGACCAGCCGAACCTGGCACCTGGGCCAGGCCCCTTCCAAGGGGACGAGTTCCAGAGGATAGAGCCCTGGGGGCGGCTGCCAAGTCTCCTGGGGCGTGTGCTGGGCCCCCGTCAGAGGAGGAAGCAGCCTGGTAAACGGTGTGCCAGGCCTGAGATCTGGAGGCCTCCCACAGCCGGGTCCCTGTCCTGCCCAGGCCCCCCGAGGGAGGACGATGGTCGGGCAGTGGCGAGCGGGGTGGGGCTGGCGCCGAGCCTGCCCTTGGATGCCCCGGGGAAGGGCGCCGGGGGATGGGATGCCCCTGGCCAGGTCTGAGGGACCGACCCAGCTCGGGGCTGTCGGGGGCAGAGAGAGAACCCCCCTCCGCCCTTTCCCTTCAGGTTCTTAGGGCTGGCCAAATCCTTCCCAAGACAGCTTGTCTGGAGAAAATCAGACCCAGCTGAAGAACATGTGTCCATGGGCGAAACCCGGGAAACTGAGTCTCCCCACACAATAGCAGAGATTCTCATCTTGCATCCTCTCCTGAGCTAATGACAAAGGTGGATGTCCCGGGGGGGCCTGTGGAATGGGAGAGGGGAGGAAGTCTATTGTCATGCAGAGGGACATGGAAAGACTTGTCTGAAGCTTATCCCCTGCACTGGGGTCAGGTCGGGAAGGGACGGCACAGAGGTGAGCAGGAACCAACCGGCCTGTCTGTGGTGGGGCTGGCCCCGGGGCAGGCGTGGGGGTGATGGCTGGAAGTGGGATGGCGCCTGAGTTGGCACAGGCCAGCGGTGGAGGCAGAGACTCAGAGGTCAGGGATCTCTCTCTCTGTCTCTGTCTCTCTCTCTCTCCCTCAGGGAGCTGAGGAGAGTAAGGTGGCGCCCCCTGCCCACCTCGCCTACCTCTCCATGGGCCCTTCTTTCTCTGGCCGCTCCGGGAGCCCTGCGGGCTTGGGTTCAACCCCCCACACACCGCACAGGCCAAGGGCGCATTCGCGACCGCCGGGGCCTAGGGCTGGCCTCGGGGGGGGGGGGGTCCTCAGTGAAGGCCCCGCCCTCCCTCCAGTCTCTGACCCAGCTGCAGCTCTTCCATCGCCGCCCTTCTGGACTCGGCTTCAGCTGTCTCCCTCCCCTCCCCCACTCCCACTCAGCTTGCAGGCCGCTTCCCTGCCTTGAAAGCATGGCTCTGGCCCTGAGGGCCACAGACCTACTGGGCTTCAAGCTCAAGGCTCTGCCTGGGCCTGCTGCTTCGGCCAGGGGCTCATTTTTTCCTGGAAAGACAAAACCATGGCCTCACCCCACGCCTGCACTTTGCCACGGCAGGCAGCCCAGATGTAGGAAAGGCTCTGTGGAGTCAGAAGTGCCGAGACAGGCAGATGGCACCAGAGGGTTTGGGGGCCAGGGCGCAACTGGGCTAGCCCCTCCTCCCGGGAGTCGGGGAGGCCCGGCCTTCCTAGTGCCCAGGCCACGGCTCCGGGGAGAAACCCGCCATGGAGGGCACGCGGGAGGCCCTCTGCCTGAGGTGGCAGGTGTCACGCCAGGGCCACTGCAAGCCTGGCTCGGCTTGCCTGCTTCCTCCAAAGGAGGCTGGCCGACCAGCCGAACCTGGCACCTGGGCCAGGCCCCTTCCAAGGGGACGAGTTCCAGAGGCTAGAGCCCTGGGGGCGGCTGCCAAGTCTCCTGGGGCGTGTGCTGGGCCCCCGTCAGAGGAGGAAGCAGCCTGGTAAACGGTGTGCCAGGCCTGAGATCTGGAGGCCTCCCACAGCCGGGTCCCTGTCCTGCCCAGGCCCCCCGAGGGAGGACGATGGTCGGGCAGTGGCGAGCGGGGTGGGGCTGGCGCCGAGCCTGCCCTTGGATGCCCCGGGGAAGGGCGCCGGGGGATGGGATGCCCCTGGCCAGGTCTGAGGGACCGACCCAGCTCGGGGCTGTCGGGGGCAGAGAGAGAACCCCCCTCCGCCCTTTCCCTTCAGGTTCTTAGGGCTGGCCAAATCCTTCCCAAGACAGCTTGTCTGGAGAAAATCAGACCCAGCTGAAGAACATGTGTCCATGGGGGAAACCCGGGAAACTGAGTCTCCCCACACAATAGCAGAGATTCTCATCTTGCATCCTCTCCTGAGCTAATGACAAAGGTGGATGTCCCGGGTGGGCCTGTGGAATGGGAGAGGGGAGGAAGTCTATTGTCATGCAGAGGGACATGGAAAGACTTGTCTGAAGCTTATCCCCTGCACTGGGGTCAGGTCGGGAAGGGACGGCACAGAGGTGAGCAGGAACCAACCGGCCTCTCTGTGGTGGGGCTGGCCCCGGGGCAGGCGTGGGGGTGATGGCTGGAAGTGGGATGGCGCGTGAGTTGGCACCAGCCAGCGGTGGAGGCAGAGACTCAGAGGTCAGGGATCTCTCTCTCTGTCTCTGTCTCTCTCTCTCTCCCTCAGGGAGCTGAGGAGAGTAAGGTGGCGCCCCCTGCCCACCTCGCCTACCTCTCCATGGGCCCTTCTTTCTCTGGCCGCTCCGGGAGCCCTGCGGGCTTGGGTTCAACCCCCCACACACCGCACAGGCCAAGGGCGCATGCGCGAACGCCGGGGCCTAGGGCTGGCCTGGGGGGGGGCGGGAGGTCCTCAGTGAAGGCCCCGCCCTCCCTCCAGGCTCTGACCCAGCTGCAGCTCTTCCATCGCCGCCCTTCTGGACTCGGCTTCAGCTGTCTCCCTCCCCTCCCCCACTCCCACTCAGCTTGCAGGCCGCTTCCCTGCCTTGAAAGCATGGCTCTGGCCCTGAGGGCCACAGACCTACTGGGCTTCAAGCTCAAGGCTCTGCCTGGGCCTGCTGCTTCGGCCAGGGGCTCATTTTTTCCTGGAAAGACAAAACCATGGCCTCACCCCACGCCTGCACTTTGCCACGGCAGGCAGCCCAGATGTAGGAAAGGCTCTGTGGAGTCAGAAGTGCCGAGACAGGCAGATGGCACCAGAGGGTTTGGGGGCCAGGGCGCAACTGGGCTAGCCCCTCCTCCCGGGAGTCGGGGAGGCCCGGCCTTCCTAGTGCCCAGGCCACGGCTCCGGGGAGAAACCCGCCATGGAGGGCACGCGGGAGGCCCTCTGCCTGAGGTGGCAGGTGTCACGCCAGGGCCACTGCAAGCCTGGCTCGGCTTGCCTGCTTTCTCCAAAGGAGGCTGGCCGACCAGCCGAACCTGGCACCTGGGCCAGGCCACTTCCAAGGGGACGAGTTCCAGAGGATAGAGCCCTGGGGGCGGCTGCCAAGTCTCCTGGGGCGTGTGCTGGGCCCCCGTCAGAGGAGGAAGCAGCCTGGTAAACGGTGTGCCAGGCCTGAGATCTGGAGGCCTCCCACAGCCGGGTCCCTGTCCTGCCCAGGCCCCCCGAGGGAGGACGATGGTCGGGCAGTGGCGAGCGGGGTGGGGCTGGTGCGGAGCCTGCCCTTGGATGCCCAGGGGAAGGGCGCCGGGGGATGGGATGCCCCTGGCCAGGTCTGAGGGACCGACCCAGCTCGGGGCTGTCGGGGGCAGAGAGAGAACCCCCCTCCGCCCTTTCCCTTCAGGTTCTTAGGGCTGGCCAAATCCTTCCCAAGACAGCTTGTCTGGAGAAAATCAGACCCAGCTGAAGAACATGTGTCCATGGGGGAAACCCGGGAAACTGAGTCTCCCCACACAATAGCAGAGATTCTCATCTTGCATCCTCTCCTGAGCTAATGACAAAGGTGGATGTCCCGGGGGGGCCTGTGGAATGGGAGAGGGGAGGAAGTCTATTGTCATGCAGAGGGACATGGAAAGACTTGTCTGAAGCTTATCCCCTGCACTGGGGTCAGGTCGGGAAGGGACGGCACAGAGGTGAGCAGGAACCAACCGGCCTGTCTGTGGTGGGGCTGGCCCCGGGGCAGGCGTGGGGGTGATGGCTGGAAGTGGGATGGCGCGTGAGTTGGCACCGGCCAGCGGTGGAGGCAGAGACTCAGAGGTCAGGGATCTCTCTCTCTGTCTCTGTCTCTCTCTCTCTCCCTCAGGGAGCTGAGGAGAGTAAGGTGGCGCCCCCTGCCCACCTCGCCTACCTCTCCATGGGCCCTTCTTTCTCTGGCCGCTCCGGGAGCCCTGCGGGCTTGGGTTCAACCCCCCACACACCGCACAGGCCAAGGGCGCATGCGCGACCGCCTGGGCCTAGGGCTGGCCTTGGGGGAGGGGGGGGTCCTCAGTGAAGGCCCCGCCCTCCCTACAGGCTCTGACCCAGCTGCAGCTCTTCCATCGCCGCCCTTCTGGACTCGGCTTCAGCTGTCTCCCTCCCCTCCCCCACTCCCACTCAGCTTGGAGGCCGCTTCCCTGCCTTGAAAGCATGGCTCTGGCCCTGAGGGCCACAGACCTACTGGGCTTCAAGCTCAAGGCTCTGCCTGGGCCTGCTGCTTCGGCCAGGGGCTCATTTTTTCCTGGAAAGACAAAACCATGGCCTCACCCCACGCCTGCACTTTGCCACGGCAGGCAGCCCAGATGTAGGAAAGGCTCTGTGGAGTCAGAAGTGCCGAGACAGGCAGATGGCACCAGAGGGTTTGGGGGCCAGGGCGCAACTGGGCTAGCCCCTCCTCCCGGGAGTCGGGGAGGCCCGGCCTTCCTAGTGCCCAGGCCACGGCTCCGGGGAGAAACCCGCCATGGAGGGCACGCGGGAGGCCCTCTGCCTGAGGTGGCAGGTGTCACGCCAGGGCCACTGCAAGCCTGGCTCGGCTTGCCTGCTTTCTCCAAAGGAGGCTGGCCGACCAGCCGAACCTGGCACCTGGGCCAGGCCCCTTCCAAGGGGACGAGTTCCAGAGGATAGAGCCCTGGGGGCGGCTGCCAAGTCTCCTGGGGCGTGTGCTGGGCCCCCGTCAGAGGAGGAAGCAGCCTGGTAAACGGTGTGCCAGGCCTGAGATCTGGAGGCCTCCCACAGCCGGGTCCCTGTCCTGCCCAGGCCCCCCGAGGGAGGACGATGGTCGGGCAGTGGCGAGCGGGGTGGGGCTGGCGCCGAGCCTGCCCTTGGATGCCCCGGGGAAGGGCGCCGGGGGATGGGCTGCCCCTGGCCAGGTCTGAGGGACCGACCCAGCTCGGGGCTGTCGGGGGCAGAGAGAGAACCCCCCTCCGCCCTTTCCCTTCAGGTTCTTAGGGCTGGCCAAATCCTTCCCAAGACAGCTTGTCTGGAGAAAATCAGACCCAGCTGAAGAACATGTGTCCATGGGCGAAACCCGGGAAACTGAGTCTCCCCACACAATAGCAGAGATTCTCATCTTGCATCCTCTCCTGAGCTAATGACAAAGGTGGATGTCCCGGGGGGGCCTGTGGAATGGGAGAGGGGAGGAAGTCTATTGTCATGCAGAGGGACATGGAAAGACTTGTCTGAAGCTTATCCCCTGCACTGGGGTCAGGTCGGGAAGGGACGGCACAGAGGTGAGCAGGAACCAACCGGCCTGTCTGTGGTGGGGCTGGCCCCGGGGCAGGCGTGGGGGTGATGGCTGGAAGTGGGATGGCGCGTGAGTTGGCACCAGCCAGCGGTGGAGGCAGAGACTCAGAGGTCAGGGATCTCTCTCTCTGTCTCTGTCTCTCTCTCTCTCCCTCAGGGAGCTGAGGAGAGTAAGGTGGCGCCCCCTGCCCACCTCGCCTACCTCTCCATGGGCCCTTCTTTCTCTGGCCGCTCCGGGAGCCCTGCGGGCTTGGGTTCAACCCCCCACACACCGCACAGGCCAAGGGCGCATTCGCGACCGCCGGGGCCTAGGGCTGGCCTCGGGGGGGGGGGGGTCCTCAGTGAAGGCCCCGCCCTCCCTCCAGTCTCTGACCCAGCTGCAGCTCTTCCATCGCCGCCCTTCTGGACTCGGCTTCAGCTGTCTCCCTCCCCTCCCCCACTCCCACTCAGCTTGCAGGCCGCTTCCCTGCCTTGAAAGCATGGCTCTGGCCCTGAGGGCCACAGACCTACTGGGCTTCAAGCTCAAGGCTCTGCCTGGGCCTGCTGCTTCGGCCAGGGGCTCATTTTTTCCTGGAAAGACAAAACCATGGCCTCACCCCACGCCTGCACTTTGCCACGGCAGGCAGCCCAGATGTAGGAAAGGCTCTGTGGAGTCAGAAGTGCCGAGACAGGCAGATGGCACCAGAGGGTTTGGGGGCCAGGGCGCAACTGGGCTAGCCCCTCCTCCCGGGAGTCGGGGAGGCCCGGCCTTCCTAGTGCCCAGGCCACGGCTCCGGGGAGAAACCCGCCATGGAGGGCACGCGGGAGGCCCTCTGCCTGAGGTGGCAGGTGTCACGCCAGGGCCACTGCAAGCCTGGCTCGGCTTGCCTGCTTCCTCCAAAGGAGGCTGGCCGACCAGCCGAACCTGGCACCTGGGCCAGGCCCCTTCCAAGGGGACGAGTTCCAGAGGCTAGAGCCCTGGGGGCGGCTGCCAAGTCTCCTGGGGCGTGTGCTGGGCCCCCGTCAGAGGAGGAAGCAGCCTGGTAAACGGTGTGCCAGGCCTGAGATCTGGAGGCCTCCCACAGCCGGGTCCCTGTCCTGCCCAGGCCCCCCGAGGGAGGACGATGGTCGGGCAGTGGCGAGCGGGGTGGGGCTGGCGCCGAGCCTGCCCTTGGATGCCCCGGGGAAGGGCGCCGGGGGATGGGCTGCCCCTGGCCAGGTCTGAGGGACCGACCCAGCTCGGGGCTGTCGGGGGCAGAGAGAGAACCCCCCTCCGCCCTTTCCCTTCAGGTTCTTAGGGCTGGCCAAATCCTTCCCAAGACAGCTTGTCTGGAGAAAATCAGACCCAGCTGAAGAACATGTGTCCATGGGGGAAACCCGGGAAACTGAGTCTCCCCACACAATAGCAGAGATTCTCATCTTGCATCCTCTCCTGAGCTAATGACAAAGGTGGATGTCCCGGGTGGGCCTGTGGAATGGGAGAGGGGAGGAAGTCTATTGTCATGCAGAGGGACATGGAAAGACTTGTCTGAAGCTTATCCCCTGCACTGGGGTCAGGTCGGGAAGGGACGGCACAGAGGTGAGCAGGAACCAACCGGCCTGTCTGTGGTGGGGCTGGCCCCGGGGCAGGCGTGGGGGTGATGGCTGGAAGTGGGATGGCGCGTGAGTTGGCACCAGCCAGCGGTGGAGGCAGAGACTCAGAGGTCAGGGATCTCTCTCTCTGTCTCTGTCTCTCTCTCTCTCCCTCAGGGAGCTGAGGAGAGTAAGGTGGCGCCCCCTGCCCACCTCGCCTACCTCTCCATGGGCCCTTCTTTCTCTGGCCGCTCCGGGAGCCCTGCGGGCTTGGGTTCAACCCCCCACACACCGCACAGGCCAAGGGCGCATGCGCGACCGCCGGGGCCTAGGGCTGGCCTCGGGGGGGGGGGGTCCTCAGTGAAGGCCCCGCCCTCCCTCCAGGCTCTGACCCAGCTGCAGCTCTTCCATCGCCGCCCTTCTGGACTCGGCTTCAGCTGTCTCCCTCCCCTCCCCCACTCCCACTCAGCTTGCAGGCCGCTTCCCTGCCTTGAAAGCATGGCTCTGGCCCTGAGGGCCACAGACCTACTGGGCTTCAAGCTCAAGGCTCTGCCTGGGCCTGCTGCTTCGGCCAGGGGCTCATTTTTTCCTGGAAAGACAAAACCATGGCCTCACCCCACGCCTGCACTTTGCCACGGCAGGCAGCCCAGATGTAGGAAAGGCTCTGTGGAGTCAGAAGTGCCGAGACAGGCAGATGGCACCAGAGGGTTTGGGGGCCAGGGCGCAACTGGGCTAGCCCCTCCTCCCGGGAGTCGGGGAGGCCCGGCCTTCCTAGTGCCCAGGCCACGGCTCCGGGGAGAAACCCGCCATGGAGGGCACGCGGGAGGCCCTCTGCCTGAGGTGGCAGGTGTCACGCCAGGGCCACTGCAAGCCTGGCTCGGCTTGCCTGCTTTCTCCAAAGGAGGCTGGCCGACCAGCCGAACCTGGCACCTGGGCCAGGCCCCTTCCAAGGGGACGAGTTCCAGAGGCTAGAGCCCTGGGGGCGGCTGCCAAGTCTCCTGGGGCGTGTGCTGGGCCCCCGTCAGAGGAGGAAGCAGCCTGGTAAACGGTGTGCCAGGTTGAGATCTGGAGGCCTCCCACAGCCGGGTCCCTGTCCTGCCCAGGCCCCCCGAGGGAGGACGATGGTCGGGCAGTGGCGAGCGGGGTGGGGCTGGTGCGGAGCCTGCCCTTGGATGCCCCGGGGAAGGGCGCCGGGGGATGGGATGCCCCTGGCCAGGTCTGAGGGACCGACCCAGCTCGGGGCTGTCGGGGGCAGAGAGAGAACCCCCCTCCGCCCTTTCCCTTCAGGTTCTTAGGGCTGGCCAAATCCTTCCCAAGACAGCTTGTCTGGAGAAAATCAGACCCAGCTGAAGAACATGTGTCCATGGGGGAAACCCGGGAAACTGAGTCTCCCCACACAATAGCAGAGATTCTCATCTTGCATCCTCTCCTGAGCTAATGACAAAGGTGGATGTCCCGGGTGGGCCTGTGGAATGGGAGAGGGGAGGAAGTCTATTGTCATGCAGAGGGACATGGAAAGACTTGTCTGAAGCTTATCCCCTGCACTGGGGTCAGGGTCAGGTCGGGAAGGGACTGGCACAGAGGTGAGCAGGAACCAACCGGCCTGTCTGTGGTGGGGCTGGCCCCGGGGCAGGCGTGGGGGTGATGGCTGGAAGTGGGATGGCGCGTGAGTTGGCACCAGCCAGCGGTGGAGGCAGAGACTCAGAGGTCAGGGATCTCTCTCTCTGTCTCTGTCTCTCTCTCTCTCCCTCAGGGAGCTGAGGAGAGTAAGGTGGCGCCCCCTGCCCACCTCGCCTACCTCTCCATGGGCCCTTCTTTCTCTGGCCGCTCCGGGAGCCCTGCGGGCTTGGGTTCAACCCCCCACACACCGCACAGGCCAAGGGCGCATTCGCGACCGCCGGGGCCTAGGGCTGGCCTCGGGGGGGGGGGGGGGTCCTCAGTGAAGGCCCCGCCCTCCCTCCAGTCTCTGACCCAGCTGCAGCTCTTCCATCGCCGCCCTTCTGGACTCGGCTTCAGCTGTCTCCCTCCCCTCCCCCACTCCCACTCAGCTTGCAGGCCGCTTCCCTGCCTTGAAAGCATGGCTCTGGCCCTGAGGGCCACAGACCTACTGGGCTTCAAGCTCAAGGCTCTGCCTGGGCCTGCTGCTTCGGCCAGGGGCTCATTTTTTCCTGGAAAGACAAAACCATGGCCTCACCCCACGCCTGCACTTTGCCACGGCAGGCAGCCCAGATGTAGGAAAGGCTCTGTGGAGTCAGAAGTGCCGAGACAGGCAGATGGCACCAGAGGGTTTGGGGGCCAGGGCGCAACTGGGCTAGCCCCTCCTCCCGGGAGTCGGGGAGGCCCGGCCTTCCTAGTGCCCAGGCCACGGCTCCTGGGAGAAACCCGCCATGGAGGGCACGCGGGAGGCCCTCTGCCTGAGGTGGCAGGTGTCACGCCAGGGCCACTGCAAGCCTGGCTCGGCTTGCCTGCTTTCTCCAAAGGAGGCTGGCCGACCAGCCGAACCTGGCACCTGGGCCAGGCCCCTTCCAAGGGGACGAGTTCATGAGGCTAGAGCCCTGGGGGCGGCTGCCAAGTCTCCTGGGGCGTGTGCTGGGCCCCCGTCAGAGGAGGAAGCAGCCTGGTAAACGGTGTGCCAGGCCTGAGATCTGGAGGCCTCCCACAGCCGGGTCCCTGTCCTGCCCAGGCCCCCCGAGGGAGGACGATGGTCGGGCAGTGGCGAGCGGGGTGGGGCTGGTGCGGAGCCTGCCCTTGGATGCCCAGGGGAAGGGCGCCGGGGGATGGGATGCCCCTGGCCAGGTCTGAGGGACTGACCCAGCTCGGGGCTGTCGGGGGCAGAGAGAGAACCCCCCTCCGCCCTTTCCCTTCAGGTTCTTAGGGCTGGCCAAATCCTTCCCAAGACAGCTTGTCTGGAGAAAATCAGACCCAGCTGAAGAACATGTGTCCATGGGGGAAACCCGGGAAACTGAGTCTCCCCACACAATAGCAGAGATTCTCATCTTGCATCCTCTCCTGAGCTAATGACAAAGGTGGATGTCCCGGGGGGGCCTGTGGAATGGGAGAGGGGAGGAAGTCTATTGTCATGCAGAGGGACATGGAAAGACTTGTCTGAAGCTTATCCCCTGCACTGGGGTCAGGTCGGGAAGGGACGGCACAGAGGTGAGCAGGAACCAACCGGCCTGTCTGTGGTGGGGCTGGCCCCGGGGCAGGCGTGGGGGTGATGGCTGGAAGTGGGATGGCGCGTGATTTGGCACCGGCCAGCGGTGGAGGCAGAGACTCAGAGGTCAGGGATCTCTCTCTCTGTCTCTGTCTCTCTCTCTCTCCCTCAGGGAGCTGAGGAGAGTAAGGTGGCGCCCCCTGCCCACCTCGCCTACCTCTCCATGGGCCCTTCTTTCTCTGGCCGCTCCGGGAGCCCTGCGGGCTTGGGTTCAACCCCCCACACACCGCACAGGCCAAGGGCGCATGCGCGACCGCCTGGGCCTAGGGCTGGCCTTGGGGGAGGGGGGGGTCCTCAGTGAAGGCCCCGCCCTCCCCACAGGCTCTGACCCAGCTGCAGCTCTTCCATCGCCGCCCTTCTGGACTCGGCTTCAGCTGTCTCCCTCCCCTCCCCCACTCCCACTCAGCTTGGAGGCCGCTTCCCTGCCTTGAAAGCATGGCTCTGGCCCTGAGGGCCACAGACCTACTGGGCTTCAAGCTCAAGGCTCTGCCTGGGCCTGCTGCTTCGGCCAGGGGCTCATTTTTTCCTGGAAAGACAAAACCATGGCCTCACCCCACGCCTGCACTTTGCCACGGCAGGCAGCCCAGATGTAGGAAAGGCTCTGTGGAGTCAGAAGTGCCGAGACAGGCAGATGGCACCAGAGGGTTTGGGGGCCAGGGCGCAACTGGGCTAGCCCCTCCTCCCGGGAGTCGGGGAGGCCCGGCCTTCCTAGTGCCCAGGCCACGGCTCCGGGGAGAAACCCGCCATGGAGGGCACGCGGGAGGCCCTCTGCCTGAGGTGGCAGGTGTCACGCCAGGGCCACTGCAAGCCTGGCTCGGCTTGCCTGCTTTCTCCAAAGGAGGCTGGCCGACCAGCCGAACCTGGCACCTGGGCCAGGCCCCTTCCAAGGGGACGAGTTCCAGAGGATAGAGCCCTGGGGGCGGCTGCCAAGTCTCCTGGGGCGTGTGCTGGGCCCCCGTCAGAGGAGGAAGCAGCCTGGTAAACGGTGTGCCAGGCCTGAGATCTGGAGGCCTCCCACAGCCGGGTCC
Source organism: Diceros bicornis minor (assembly GCF_020826845.1). Taxonomy (NCBI): domain Eukaryota; kingdom Metazoa; phylum Chordata; class Mammalia; order Perissodactyla; family Rhinocerotidae; genus Diceros; species Diceros bicornis. The sequence goes on along the minus strand of NW_026691200.1, from coordinate 283,642 downwards.
CTGTCCTGCCCAGGCCCCCCGAGGGAGGACGATGGTCGGGCAGTGGCGAGCGGGGTGGGGCTGGCGCCGAGCCTGCCCTTGGATGCCCCGGGGAAGGGCGCCGGGGGATGGGCTGCCCCTGGCCAGGTCTGAGGGACCGACCCAGCTCGGGGCTGTCGGGGGCAGAGAGAGAACCCCCCTCCGCCCTTTCCCTTCAGGTTCTTAGGGCTGGCCAAATCCTTCCCAAGACAGCTTGTCTGGAGAAAATCAGACCCAGCTGAAGAACATGTGTCCATGGGCGAAACCCGGGAAACTGAGTCTCCCCACACAATAGCAGAGATTCTCATCTTGCATCCTCTCCTGAGCTAATGACAAAGGTGGATGTCCCGGGGGGGCCTGTGGAATGGGAGAGGGGAGGAAGTCTATTGTCATGCAGAGGGACATGGAAAGACTTGTCTGAAGCTTATCCCCTGCACTGGGGTCAGGTCGGGAAGGGACGGCACAGAGGTGAGCAGGAACCAACCGGCCTGTCTGTGGTGGGGCTGGCCCCGGGGCAGGCGTGGGGGTGATGGCTGGAAGTGGGATGGCGCGTGAGTTGGCACCAGCCAGCGGTGGAGGCAGAGACTCAGAGGTCAGGGATCTCTCTCTCTGTCTCTGTCTCTCTCTCTCTCCCTCAGGGAGCTGAGGAGAGTAAGGTGGCGCCCCCTGCCCACCTCGCCTACCTCTCCATGGGCCCTTCTTTCTCTGGCCGCTCCGGGAGCCCTGCGGGCTTGGGTTCAACCCCCCACACACCGCACAGGCCAAGGGCGCATTCGCGACCGCCGGGGCCTAGGGCTGGCCTCGGGGGGGGGGGGGGTCCTCAGTGAAGGCCCCGCCCTCCCTCCAGTCTCTGACCCAGCTGCAGCTCTTCCATCGCCGCCCTTCTGGACTCGGCTTCAGCTGTCTCCCTCCCCTCCCCCACTCCCACTCAGCTTGCAGGCCGCTTCCCTGCCTTGAAAGCATGGCTCTGGCCCTGAGGGCCACAGACCTACTGGGCTTCAAGCTCAAGGCTCTGCCTGGGCCTGCTGCTTCGGCCAGGGGCTCATTTTTTCCTGGAAAGACAAAACCATGGCCTCACCCCACGCCTGCACTTTGCCACGGCAGGCAGCCCAGATGTAGGAAAGGCTCTGTGGAGTCAGAAGTGCCGAGACAGGCAGATGGCACCAGAGGGTTTGGGGGCCAGGGCGCAACTGGGCTAGCCCCTCCTCCCGGGAGTCGGGGAGGCCCGGCCTTCCTAGTGCCCAGGCCACGGCTCCGGGGAGAAACCCGCCATGGAGGGCACGCGGGAGGCCCTCTGCCTGAGGTGGCAGGTGTCACGCCAGGGCCACTGCAAGCCTGGCTCGGCTTGCCTGCTTCCTCCAAAGGAGGCTGGCCGACCAGCCGAACCTGGCACCTGGGCCAGGCCCCTTCCAAGGGGACGAGTTCCAGAGGCTAGAGCCCTGGGGGCGGCTGCCAAGTCTCCTGGGGCGTGTGCTGGGCCCCCGTCAGAGGAGGAAGCAGCCTGGTAAACGGTGTGCCAGGCCTGAGATCTGGAGGCCTCCCACAGCCGGGTCCCTGTCCTGCCCAGGCCCCCCGAGGGAGGACGATGGTCGGGCAGTGGCGAGCGGGGTGGGGCTGGCGCCGAGCCTGCCCTTGGATGCCCCGGGGAAGGGCGCCGGGGGATGGGCTGCCCCTGGCCAGGTCTGAGGGACCGACCCAGCTCGGGGCTGTCGGGGGCAGAGAGAGAACCCCCCTCCGCCCTTTCCCTTCAGGTTCTTAGGGCTGGCCAAATCCTTCCCAAGACAGCTTGTCTGGAGAAAATCAGACCCAGCTGAAGAACATGTGTCCATGGGGGAAACCCGGGAAACTGAGTCTCCCCACACAATAGCAGAGATTCTCATCTTGCATCCTCTCCTGAGCTAATGACAAAGGTGGATGTCCCGGGTGGGCCTGTGGAATGGGAGAGGGGAGGAAGTCTATTGTCATGCAGAGGGACATGGAAAGACTTGTCTGAAGCTTATCCCCTGCACTGGGGTCAGGTCGGGAAGGGACGGCACAGAGGTGAGCAGGAACCAACCGGCCTGTCTGTGGTGGGGCTGGCCCCGGGGCAGGCGTGGGGGTGATGGCTGGAAGTGGGATGGCGCGTGAGTTGGCACCAGCCAGCGGTGGAGGCAGAGACTCAGAGGTCAGGGATCTCTCTCTCTGTCTCTGTCTCTCTCTCTCTCCCTCAGGGAGCTGAGGAGAGTAAGGTGGCGCCCCCTGCCCACCTCGCCTACCTCTCCATGGGCCCTTCTTTCTCTGGCCGCTCCGGGAGCCCTGCGGGCTTGGGTTCAACCCCCCACACACCGCACAGGCCAAGGGCGCATGCGCGACCGCCGGGGCCTAGGGCTGGCCTGGGGGGGGGGGGGGTCCTCAGTGAAGGCCCCGCCCTCCCTCCAGGCTCTGACCCAGCTGCAGCTCTTCCATCGCCGCCCTTCTGGACTCGGCTTCAGCTGTCTCCCTCCCCTCCCCCACTCCCACTCAGCTTGCAGGCCGCTTCCCTGCCTTGAAAGCATGGCTCTGGCCCTGAGGGCCACAGACCTACTGGGCTTCAAGCTCAAGGCTCTGCCTGGGCCTGCTGCTTCGGCCAGGGGCTCATTTTTTCCTGGAAAGACAAAACCATGGCCTCACCCCACGCCTGCACTTTGCCACGGCAGGCAGCCCAGATGTAGGAAAGGCTCTGTGGAGTCAGAAGTGCCGAGACAGGCAGATGGCACCAGAGGGTTTGGGGGCCAGGGCGCAACTGGGCTAGCCCCTCCTCCCGGGAGTCGGGGAGGCCCGGCCTTCCTAGTGCCCAGGCCACGGCTCCGGGGAGAAACCCGCCATGGAGGGCACGCGGGAGGCCCTCTGCCTGAGGTGGCAGGTGTCACGCCAGGGCCACTGCAAGCCTGGCTCGGCTTGCCTGCTTTCTCCAAAGGAGGCTGGCCGACCAGCCGAACCTGGCACCTGGGCCAGGCCCCTTCCAAGGGGACGAGTTCCAGAGGCTAGAGCCCTGGGGGCGGCTGCCAAGTCTCCTGGGGCGTGTGCTGGGCCCCCGTCAGAGGAGGAAGCAGCCTGGTAAACGGTGTGCCAGGTTGAGATCAGGAGGCCTCCCACAGCCGGGTCCCTGTCCTGCCCAGGCCCCCCGAGGGAGGACGATGGTCGGGCAGTGGCGAGCGGGGTGGGGCTGGTGCGGAGCCTGCCCTTGGATGCCCCGGGGAAGGGCGCCGGGGGATGGGATGCCCCTGGCCAGGTCTGAGGGACCGACCCAGCTCGGGGCTGTCGGGGGCAGAGAGAGAACCCCCCTCCGCCCTTTCCCTTCAGGATCTTAGGGCTGGCCAAATCCTTCCCAAGACAGCTTGTCTGGAGAAAATCAGACCCAGCTGAAGAACATGTGTCCATGGGGGAAACCCGGGAAACTGAGTCTCCCCACACAATAGCAGAGATTCTCATCTTGCATCCTCTCCTGAGCTAATGACAAAGGTGGATGTCCCGGGTGGGCCTGTGGAATGGGAGAGGGGAGGAAGTCTATTGTCATGCAGAGGGACATGGAAAGACTTGTCTGAAGCTTATCCCCTGCACTGGGGTCAGGGTCAGGTCGGGAAGGGACTGGCACAGAGGTGAGCAGGAACCAACCGGCCTGTCTGTGGTGGGGCTGGCCCCGGGGCAGGCGTGGGGGTGATGGCTGGAAGTGGGATGGCGCGTGAGTTGGCACCAGCCAGCGGTGGAGGCAGAGACTCAGAGGTCAGGGATCTCTCTCTCTGTCTCTGTCTCTCTCTCTCTCCCTCAGGGAGCTGAGGAGAGTAAGGTGGCGCCCCCTGCCCACCTCGCCTACCTCTCCATGGGCCCTTCTTTCTCTGGCCGCTCCGGGAGCCCTGCGGGCTTGGGTTCAACCCCCCACACACCGCACAGGCCAAGGGCGCATTCGCGACCGCCGGGGCCTAGGGCTGGCCTCGGGGGGGGGGGGGGGGTCCTCAGTGAAGGCCCCGCCCTCCCTCCAGTCTCTGACCCAGCTGCAGCTCTTCCATCGCCGCCCTTCTGGACTCGGCTTCAGCTGTCTCCCTCCCCTCCCCCACTCCCACTCAGCTTGCAGGCCGCTTCCCTGCCTTGAAAGCATGGCTCTGGCCCTGAGGGCCACAGACCTACTGGGCTTCAAGCTCAAGGCTCTGCCTGGGCCTGCTGCTTCGGCCAGGGGCTCATTTTTTCCTGGAAAGACAAAACCATGGCCTCACCCCACGCCTGCACTTTGCCACGGCAGGCAGCCCAGATGTAGGAAAGGCTCTGTGGAGTCAGAAGTGCCGAGACAGGCAGATGGCACCAGAGGGTTTGGGGGCCAGGGCGCAACTGGGCTAGCCCCTCCTCCCGGGAGTCGGGGAGGCCCGGCCTTCCTAGTGCCCAGGCCACGGCTCCTGGGAGAAACCCGCCATGGAGGGCACGCGGGAGGCCCTCTGCCTGAGGTGGCAGGTGTCACGCCAGGGCCACTGCAAGCCTGGCTCGGCTTGCCTGCTTTCTCCAAAGGAGGCTGGCCGACCAGCCGAACCTGGCACCTGGGCCAGGCCCCTTCCAAGGGGACGAGTTCATGAGGCTAGAGCCCTGGGGGCGGCTGCCAAGTCTCCTGGGGCGTGTGCTGGGCCCCCGTCAGAGGAGGAAGCAGCCTGGTAAACGGTGTGCCAGGCCTGAGATCTGGAGGCCTCCCACAGCCGGGTCCCTGTCCTGCCCAGGCCCCCCGAGGGAGGACGATGGTCGGGCAGTGGCGAGCGGGGTGGGGCTGGTGCGGAGCCTGCCCTTGGATGCCCAGGGGAAGGGCGCCGGGGGATGGGATGCCCCTGGCCAGGTCTGAGGGACTGACCCAGCTCGGGGCTGTCGGGGGCAGAGAGAGAACCCCCCTCCGCCCTTTCCCTTCAGGTTCTTAGGGCTGGCCAAATCCTTCCCAAGACAGCTTGTCTGGAGAAAATCAGACCCAGCTGAAGAACATGTGTCCATGGGGGAAACCCGGGAAACTGAGTCTCCCCACACAATAGCAGAGATTCTCATCTTGCATCCTCTCCTGAGCTAATGACAAAGGTGGATGTCCCGGGGGGGCCTGTGGAATGGGAGAGGGGAGGAAGTCTATTGTCATGCAGAGGGACATGGAAAGACTTGTCTGAAGCTTATCCCCTGCACTGGGGTCAGGTCGGGAAGGGACGGCACAGAGGTGAGCAGGAACCAACCGGCCTGTCTGTGGTGGGGCTGGCCCCGGGGCAGGCGTGGGGGTGATGGCTGGAAGTGGGATGGCGCGTGATTTGGCACCGGCCAGCGGTGGAGGCAGAGACTCAGAGGTCAGGGATCTCTCTCTCTGTCTCTGTCTCTCTCTCTCTCCCTCAGGGAGCTGAGGAGAGTAAGGTGGCGCCCCCTGCCCACCTCGCCTACCTCTCCATGGGCCCTTCTTTCTCTGGCCGCTCCGGGAGCCCTGCGGGCTTGGGTTCAACCCCCCACACACCGCACAGGCCAAGGGCGCATGCGCGACCGCCTCGGCCTAGGGCTGGCCTTGGGGGAGGGGGGGGTCCTCAGTGAAGGCCCCGCCCTCCCTCCAGGCTCTGACCCAGCTGCAGCTCTTCCATCGCCGCCCTTCTGGACTCGGCTTCAGCTGTCTCCCTCCCCTCCCCCACTCCCACTCAGCTTGCAGGCCGCTTCCCTGCCTTGAAAGCATGGCTCTGGCCCTGAGGGCCACAGACCTACTGGGCTTCAAGCTCAAGGCTCTGCCTGGGCCTGCTGCTTCGGCCAGGGGCTCATTTTTTCCTGGAAAGACAAAACCATGGCCTCACCCCACGCCTGCACTTTGCCACGGCAGGCAGCCCAGATGTAGGAAAGGCTCTGTGGAGTCAGAAGTGCCGAGACAGGCAGATGGCACCAGAGGGTTTGGGGGCCAGGGCGCAACTGGGCTAGCCCCTCCTCCCGGGAGTCGGGGAGGCCCGGCCTTCCTAGTGCCCAGGCCACGGCTCCTGGGAGAAACCCGCCATGGAGGGCACGCGGGAGGCCCTCTGCCTGAGGTGGCAGGTGTCACGCCAGGGCCACTGCAAGCCTGGCTCGGCTTGCCTGCTTTCTCCAAAGGAGGCTGGCCGACCAGCCGAACCTGGCACCTGGGCCAGGCCCCTTCCAAGGGGACGAGTTCCAGAGGATAGAGCCCTGGGGGCGGCTGCCAAGTCTCCTGGGGCGTGTGCTGGGCCCCCGTCAGAGGAGGAAGCAGCCTGGTAAACGGTGTGCCAGGCCTGAGATCTGGAGGCCTCCCACAGCCGGGTCCCTGTCCTGCCCAGGCCCCCCGAGGGAGGACGATGGTCGGGCAGTGGCGAGCGGGGTGGGGCTGGCGCCGAGCCTGCCCTTGGATGCCCCGGGGAAGGGCGCCGGGGGATGGGATGCCCCTGGCCAGGTCTGAGGGACCGACCCAGCTCGGGGCTGTCGGGGGCAGAGAGAGAACCCCCCTCCGCCCTTTCCCTTCAGGTTCTTAGGGCTGGCCAAATCCTTCCCAAGACAGCTTGTCTGGAGAAAATCAGACCCAGCTGAAGAACATGTGTCCATGGGCGAAACCCGGGAAACTGAGTCTCCCCACACAATAGCAGAGATTCTCATCTTGCATCCTCTCCTGAGCTAATGACAAAGGTGGATGTCCCGGGGGGGCCTGTGGAATGGGAGAGGGGAGGAAGTCTATTGTCATGCAGAGGGACATGGAAAGACTTGTCTGAAGCTTATCCCCTGCACTGGGGTCAGGTCGGGAAGGGACGGCACAGAGGTGAGCAGGAACCAACCGGCCTGTCTGTGGTGGGGCTGGCCCCGGGGCAGGCGTGGGGGTGATGGCTGGAAGTGGGATGGCGCGTGAGTTGGCACCAGCCAGCGGTGGAGGCAGAGACTCAGAGGTCAGGGATCTCTCTCTCTGTCTCTGTCTCTCTCTCTCTCCCTCAGGGAGCTGAGGAGAGTAAGGTGGCGCCCCCTGCCCACCTCGCCTACCTCTCCATGGGCCCTTCTTTCTCTGGCCGCTCCGGGAGCCCTGCGGGCTTGGGTTCAACCCCCCACACACCGCACAGGCCAAGGGCGCATTCGCGACCGCCGGGGCCTAGGGCTGGCCTCGGGGGGGGGGGGGTCCTCAGTGAAGGCCCCGCCCTCCCTCCAGTCTCTGACGCAGCTGCAGCTCTTCCATCGCCGCCCTTCTGGACTCGGCTTCAGCTGTCTCCCTCCCCTCCCCCACTCCCACTCAGCTTGCAGGCCGCTTCCCTGCCTTGAAAGCATGGCTCTGGCCCTGAGGGCCACAGACCTACTGGGCTTCAAGCTCAAGGCTCTGCCTGGGCCTGCTGCTTCGGCCAGGGGCTCATTTTTTCCTGGAAAGACAAAACCATGGCCTCACCCCACGCCTGCACTTTGCCACGGCAGGCAGCCCAGATGTAGGAAAGGCTCTGTGGAGTCAGAAGTGCCGAGACAGGCAGATGGCACCAGAGGGTTTGGGGGCCAGGGCGCAACTGGGCTAGCCCCTCCTCCCGGGAGTCGGGGAGGCCCGGCCTTCCTAGTGCCCAGGCCACGGCTCCGGGGAGAAACCCGCCATGGAGGGCACGCGGGAGGCCCTCTGCCTGAGGTGGCAGGTGTCACGCCAGGGCCACTGCAAGCCTGGCTCGGCTTGCCTGCTTCCTCCAAAGGAGGCTGGCCGACCAGCCGAACCTGGCACCTGGGCCAGGCCCCTTCCAAGGGGACGAGTTCCAGAGGCTAGAGCCCTGGGGGCGGCTGCCAAGTCTCCTGGGGCGTGTGCTGGGCCCCCGTCAGAGGAGGAAGCAGCCTGGTAAACGGTGTGCCAGGCCTGAGATCTGGAGGCCTCCCACAGCCGGGTCCCTGTCCTGCCCAGGCCCCCCGAGGGAGGACGATGGTCGGGCAGTGGCGAGCGGGGTGGGGCTGGCGCCGAGCCTGCCCTTGGATGCCCCGGGGAAGGGCGCCGGGGGATGGGATGCCCCTGGCCAGGTCTGAGGGACCGACCCAGCTCGGGGCTGTCGGGGGCAGAGAGAGAACCCCCCTCCGCCCTTTCCCTTCAGGTTCTTAGGGCTGGCCAAATCCTTCCCAAGACAGCTTGTCTGGAGAAAATCAGACCCAGCTGAAGAACATGTGTCCATGGGCGAAACCCGGGAAACTGAGTCTCCCCACACAATAGCAGAGATTCTCATCTTGCATCCTCTCCTGAGCTAATGACAAAGGTGGATGTCCCGGGGGGGCCTGTGGAATGGGAGAGGGGAGGAAGTCTATTGTCATGCAGAGGGACATGGAAAGACTTGTCTGAAGCTTATCCCCTGCACTGGGGTCAGGTCGGGAAGGGACGGCACAGAGGTGAGCAGGAACCAACCGGCCTCTCTGTGGTGGGGCTGGCCCCGGGGCAGGCGTGGGGGTGATGGCTGGAAGTGGGATGGCGCGTGAGTTGGCACCGGCCAGCGGTGGAGGCAGAGACTCAGAGGTCAGGGATCTCTCTCTCTGTCTCTGTCTCTCTCTCTCTCCCTCAGGGAGCTGAGGAGAGTAAGGTGGCGCCCCCTGCCCACCTCGCCTACCTCTCCATGGGCCCTTCTTTCTCTGGCCGCTCCGGGAGCCCTGCGGGCTTGGGTTCAACCCCCCACACACCGCACAGGCCAAGGGCGCATGTGCGACCGCCGGGGCCTAGGGCTGGCCTCGGGGGGGGGGGGGGGGGGTCCTCAGTGAAGGCCCCGCCCTCCCTCCAGGCTCTGACCCAGCTGCAGCTCTTCCATCGCCGCCCTTCTGGACTCGGCTTCAGCTGTCTCCCTCCCCTCCCCCACTCCCACTCAGCTTGCAGGCCGCTTCCCTGCCTTGAAAGCATGGCTCTGGCCCTGAGGGCCACAGACCTACTGGGCTTCAAGCTCAAGGCTCTGCCTGGGCCTGCTGCTTCGGCCAGGGGCTCATTTTTTCCTGGAAAGACAAAACCATGGCCTCACCCCACGCCTGCACTTTGCCACGGCAGGCAGCCCAGATGTAGGAAAGGCTCTGTGGAGTCAGAAGTGCCGAGACAGGCAGATGGCACCAGAGGGTTTGGGGGCCAGGGCGCAACTGGGCTAGCCCCTCCTCCCGGGAGTCGGGGAGGCCCGGCCTTCCTAGTGCCCAGGCCACGGCTCCGGGGAGAAACCCGCCATGGAGGGCACGCGGGAGGCCCTCTGCCTGAGGTGGCAGGTGTCACGCCAGGGCCACTGCAAGCCTGGCTCGGCTTGCCTGCTTTCTCCAAAGGAGGCTGGCCGACCAGCCGAACCTGGCACCTGGGCCAGGCCCCTTCCAAGGGGACGAGTTCCAGAGGCTAGAGCCCTGGGGGCGGCTGCCAAGTCTCCTGGGGCGTGTGCTGGGCCCCCGTCAGAGGAGGAAGCAGCCTGGTAAACGGTGTGCCAGGTTGAGATCTGGAGGCCTCCCACAGCCGGGTCCCTGTCCTGCCCAGGCCCCCCGAGGGAGGACGATGGTCGGGCAGTGGCGAGCGGGGTGGGGCTGGTGCGGAGCCTGCCCTTGGATGCCCCGGGGAAGGGCGCCGGGGGATGGGATGCCCCTGGCCAGGTCTGAGGGACCGACCCAGCTCGGGGCTGTCGGGGGCAGAGAGAGAACCCCCCTCCGCCCTTTCCCTTCAGGTTCTTAGGGCTGGCCAAATCCTTCCCAAGACAGCTTGTCTGGAGAAAATCAGACCCAGCTGAAGAACATGTGTCCATGGGGGAAACCCGGGAAACTGTGTCTCCCCACACAATAGCAGAGATTCTCATCTTGCATCCTCTCCTGAGCTAATGACAAAGGTGGATGTCCCGGGTGGGCCTGTGGAATGGGAGAGGGGAGGAAGTCTATTGTCATGCAGAGGGACATGGAAAGACTTGTCTGAAGCTTATCCCCTGCACTGGGGTCAGGGTCAGGTCGGGAAGGGACTGGCACAGAGGTGAGCAGGAACAGGCCTCTCTGTGGTGGGGCTGGCCCCGGGGCAGGAGTGGGGGTGATGGGTGGAAGTGGGATGGCGTGTGAGTTGGCACCAGCCAGCGGTGGAGGCAGAGACTCAGAGGTCAGGGAGCTCTCTCTCTGTCTCTGTCTCTGTCTCTCTCTCTCTCCCTCAGGGAGCTGAGGAGAGTAAGGTGGCGCCCCCTGCCCACCTCGCCTACCTCTCCATGGGCCCTTCTTTCTCTGGCCGCTCCGGGAGCCCTGCGGGCTTGGCTTCAACCCCCCACCCACCGCACAGGCCAAGGGCGCATGCGCGACCGCCGGGGCCTAGGGCTCACCTCGGGGGTCCTCAGTGAATGCCCCGCCCTCCCTCCAGGCTCTGACCCAGCTGCAGCTGTTCCTTTGCCGCCCTTCTGGACTTGGCTTCAGCTGTTGTCTCCCTCCCCTCCCCCACTCCCACTCAGCTTGGAGGCCGCTTCCCTGCCTTGGAAACATTGCTCTGGAACTGATGACCACAGGCGTACTGGGCTGCAAGCTCAAGGCTCTGCCTGGGCCAGCTGCTTCGGCCAGTGGTTCATTTCTTCCTGGAACGACAAAGCCTTAGCCTCACCCCACGCCTGCACTTTGCCACTGCAGCCAGCCCAGGTGTAGGAAAGGCTCTGTGGAGTCAGAAGTGCCGAGACAGGCAGATGGCACCAGAGGGTTTGGGGGTCAGGGCGCAACTGGGCTAGCCCCTCCTCCCGGGAGTCGGGGAGGCCCGGCCTTCCTAGTGCCCAGGCCACGGATCCGGGGAGAAATCCGCCATGGAGGGCACGCGGGAGGCCCTCTGCCTGAGGTCGCAGGTGTCACGCCAAGGCCACTGCAAGCCTGGCTCGGCTTGCCTGCTTTCCCAAGAGGAGGCTGGCCGACCAGCCGAACCTGGCACCTGGGCCAGACCCCTTCCAAGGGGACGAGTTGCAGAGGATAGAGCCCTGTGGGAGGCCGCCAAGTCTCCTGGGGCGTGTGCTGGGCCCCCGTCAGAGGAGGAAGCAGCCTGGTAAACGGTGTGCCAGACCTGAGATCTGGAGGCCTCCCACACCCGGGTCCCTGTCCTGCCCAGGCCCCCCGAGGTAGGACGATGGTCGTGGCAGTGGCGAGCGGGGTGGGGCTGGAGCCCAGCTTGCCCTTGGATGCCATGGGGAAGGGCGCCGGGGGCGGGCTGCCCCTGGCCAGGTCTGAGGGACCGACCCAGCTCGGGGCTGTCGGGGGCAGAGAAAGAACCCCCCCCAACCATAAAGCTAACCCGAACACTAAGCCTGTCCCTAATACCTAACCCGAATGTTATCCTAACTGTAAACTGAAACTGAATCCTAACCCTAACACTAACACTAACCAGAATAGTAATGCCTCGTCCTAAACAGAGCCCTATTGCTAACTCTAACCCCAACAGTAACACTAACCTTCACCCTAACCTGATCATAACCCTAACCCTAAACTGAATCCGAACACTAACCTAACATGTAGCTGAATCCTAAGCCTAACCCTAACCAGAAACCTAACACCAACAATAAACCTAACCTTAATCCCAACCCTAACCCTAACCATAACATTAACATGAATCATTAACCTATCCATAACCTGAGGCATAACCTAACCATAACCATAACCCTAAACCTAATCGTAACGCTAAACCTAACCTGAACCCTAATGCTAACGCTAACAAGAAGCCTAACCCTAACCCTAACCCTAACTGGATCCCACCCGAACCCTAACCCTAACCAAATCTGAACACTAACTATAACACTAAACCTAAACCTAAGCAAAACCATAAACCTAACCAGAACCCTAACGTGAACCCAACTCTAGCCCTAACCTGAAACCAAACCCTGAATCTAACACTAAACGTAACCTGAAACTGAACCCTAACCTTAACACTCACCCTATCCCTAAACCTAACCTACACCATAACCCTAATCCTAACCATTAATCTAACTCAACCCTAATCCTAACATGGAAGCTAATCCTAACAGTATACTTAACATGAACCCTAACCCTATCCCCAAACCTAACCCTAAAACTCTACCTACCAATAACCCTAACAAGAATGCTAACCCTAACCCACCTGAACCCTAACACTAAAGCTAACCCTAACTCAAACCCTAATCCTACCACTAACCCGAACCATAACCCTAATCCTAACTGGTACCCTAAATCTAACCCAAACCCTAACCCAAAACCTAACCCTAAACCACATTTGAACACAATTACTAACGTGAATCCTAACCCTAACCCTAACATAACACTAAACTGAACCCTTAGCCTAACCCTAAAACTAACCCTAAACCTAAAGCAAACACTAGCTCTAACCCAACTAAACCCTAACCTGAACACTAACCCTAAACCTAACCAGAACTCTAACGCTAAGCATAATCTTAACTCAAACACTAACCTGAACCAAATGGTAACTGTAACCCAAAGCATGACGCCATCCTACCATTAAATGTAACCCAAACCTGAACCCGAGCTCTAACCCTAACACTAACCCTAATCCTAACGCAAACCCTAACCCTAACCCTAACCCGAAGCCTAATCCTACCCTAACTCTAACCCTAAGCCAAATCCCGAACCCGAAGTGGAACCAGAACCCCAATCAGACCACTAACTCTAATCCTACACCTAACCATAACCCTAAGCCAAAACCGAACCCTAACCCTTGCACTAACCCTAACCTTAAGAGTAACCCTAAACCTAACCTTAACCCTAACCATAGCCTGAAAACTAACACTAACCCTAACCCTAACCCTAATCTAACCCAACTCTAAACCTAGCCATAAACCTTAGCCTAAACATAACCCAAACCATAGCAGTAACCCTATCACTAATCCGAATGGCAACCCTAACCCCAAAACTTCCTAGATCCCCAAAACGAAGCCTAACCCCAACCCTAGCCCAACAATAAAGCTAACACTAATCATAAACCTAACCCTAAACCCTAAGACTAACTTTAAGCCTAAAGAAAACCGGTGCTGGCCCTGACCCTAACACTGAACAGACCCCTAACCCTAGCTTTAACCACAACCCAAACCCTAAACCCTAACCCAGACCCTAACCTGAACCCTAACACTAACACTAACCCGAACCCTAACCTGAACCCTAACCTTAAACCTAACTGTAACCCAAACAGAGCCTAAGCGTAACCCTAACAGTAACCTTAACCATAACCCTGTCCTGAAACTAACACTAATCCTAACCCTAATCCTAACCCTAACCCTAACCTGAACCCTAACCCTAAACCTAACCGGAACCCAACCATAACCATAAACCTAACCCTAAGAGTAACCATATCCCTAACCCTAACCCGAACCCGCACCCAACTCTAACACTAACCCTAGGCCTAACCCTAACACTAACTCGTACCGGAACACTAACCCTAGCCCTAAATTTAACCCGTACCCTAACCCTAATCCTAACCTGAAGCCTAACCCGAGCCTAACCCTAACCATAACCAATCCCTAACCTGAAAAGGAACTCTCACGCTAATCCAAACACTAACCCTAAAACTAAACTTAACCTTATACCTAACCCTAACCCAAACTGTAAGGCTTACCCTAACACGAAACCTAATCAAAACCCTAACCTGAAGTCGAATCATAAAACTAACCCTAACTCTTACTCTAACTCTTACTCTGACTCTAAACCTAACCTGTACCCTAACCCTAACACTAACCCTAACTGTAACCTTAACTCTAACCTTAATCCTCACTCGAAACCTAAACTTAACGCTAAACATAAACCGAATCCGAACCCTAACCTTAACCCAAAACCAAACCTAAACCGAACTCTAGCCCTAACACTAACCTGAACACTATCGCTATCCCTAACCCTAACCAGAAACTGGAAACTAACCATGACACAAACACTAACCCAAACCCTAACCCTAACCCTAACCCAACCAAAGCCTAAGAGTAAACCTAGCCCTAACCCTAAGCCTAACCATAACTTGAACTCTAACAGCAACCCTAACCCTAACCTGAACCATAACCCTAAACGAACCCTAACCCTAACCTAAACTTGAACCCTAATGCTATCTGTAACCCAACCCAAACCTAACCCTAACCCTAGCACTAACCCGAAGCCTAACCCTAACCCAAACCCTAACACTAACCCTAATCCTAACCCAACCCGAACCCTGACCCTAACCCAGTCCTACCCCTAACCATAACAATCTCTAACCCTAACCCAAACCAACCCTAACCCTAACCCTAGCACTAAACCGAAGCCTAATCCTAACCCCAACCCCAACCCTAATAGTAACCCGAAACCAAACTCTAACCCTAACCCTCACCCTAATCCTTAACTAAACTGAACTCAAAACCTAACCCTGACACGAAGCCGAACCCGACAATAACCGAAACCCTAACACAATCCAGAACCTGAACCCTAACCCTAACCCTAATCCGAACACTAACCTCTCCCTAAATGTAACACTAACAATAACTGTAACCCTAATCCTAACCCTAAACATAACCCGAAACGTAACACTAACACTAACCAGAACAAGAACTTGAAACCTAAACCTAAGCTGAACCAGAGATCTAACCCTAACATGAACCCAACCCTAACCCTATAGCTAACCATTATCCTAATACGAATATTAACCCTAACATTTTCAGAAACCCTAACCTGAACCGTAACCTTAACCCTATCCCGACACCTAGCTCGACACTAACCCTAACCCTAACATGATCTTGAAGTTGAACCCTAACCCTAACACTAACCTGAACACTAACTCTAACCCTAAACCCAATCCTAACCCTAACCCCAACCCTTAACCTAACCTTAAACCTAACACTACACCAAACCATAACCCTAAATCCAGCCCTAATTCTAACCCTAACCCTAACCCGAATCCAACCCTAACCCTAGCACTAACCCGACCCCTAAAGCTAAGGCTAACCCTACACCGAAACTGAAACCTAATCGTAACATTAATCCGAACACTAAACATAACCCTATACATAACCCAACTCCAACCCTAAACTGGAGGCAACCGTAATCCTAACACTAATGTGAAACCTAACGCTAAAGCTAACCCTAAACCAAACCTGAAACATAACCATAACCCGAGTCCAAATAGTAACACTAAAACTAAACTTAATGCTAACCCAAACCATAGCCCTTACCCTAACATGAATCCTAACTCTAACTCTAACCCGAAATCGAACCATAATACTAAACCTAAGCCTAAACTTAACGTTAACCCTAAGCCTAACCCTAATCCTAACCTGAAACCTAACCCTAATGCTAACACTAACCAGAACCCGAACCCTAGCCCTAACGTGAACACTAATGCTAAATCTAATCCGAACCAGAACCTGACCCCTAACCATAACCAGAACCCTATCCCTAACCCGAACACGAACCCAACCATAGCCCTAAACCTAACCCTAATCCTAACACGAACCCTAACCCTAACTCGTACCCTAAACCGATCCCTAACACTAACCCTAACCTGAAGATGGACCCGACCTTAACACTAACCCTAACACTAACCCTAACTCTGACACTAACCAGACCGCTAAACCTAACCCTAACCCTAACCTGAACCCTAGCACGAACCTTAAACAAAAGCTAACCCGACCACTGACCTGAGGGCTAACTCTAACCCTAAACCTAAACCAAAAGAGTACACGAACCCTAACTCCAACCCTAACCAGAACCCTAACCCTAACCCTAACCCTAACCCCAACCCTAACCCTAAACTAAACCCTAACCGGAACCATAACCCTAACCCTAACCTGAACCCTAACAATAACCCAAACGTTAACCCTAACGGGAAGGCAATGATAGCCCTAATTCTAAGCAAACAGTAACACTTACCCTAAGCCTAACTATAACTCAATCCCGAACCCTAACTCTAACCCTCACCCAAAGCCTAACCCGACCCTAACGCTAACCAGAATCCTAAGCCTAACCTTAACCCCAATCCTAAATGTAACCCTAGCCATAAACCAGCCTGAACTTTAACCTGCACCCTGTCCCTAACCCTAAGCGGAACCCAACCATAACCCTAACCCTAACCCGAACCCGAACCTGAAAGCTAACCCTAAACCCAAGCCTGACCCTAACCCTAACCCTAGCCCTAACCCCAACCCTAACCCTAACCCTAAACCTAAACCAAACCAGTACACAAACCCTAACCTGAACCCTAAGCCTAACCTTAACCCTAACCCGAACCCGAACCCTAATCCTGAGCCTAAACCTAACCCGATCCCTAACCCAAACTCTAACACGAACCTTAACCCAAAAGCTAGTAATGATTCACACTTGGATACAAAGATGTTTCTTTCTGTCAACTTACAAACCGAGAGAAGAAAGTGTGTTCTCTAAGGAATTTGAGAGTGTTCCTGTCCCTAGGAACTCCACGGCCCTGTTTCCAAACCTCCTTTCGGATGGTGATCATTAGCAGGTGGAAGGAAGGGAGATGGGGCATGAAGGTACTTCCAGGAATGGATGTTATCCATAGTTTAACTCAGCTGTAGTAGTGATTGCCCCTCAGATACCAAGATGTTTCTTACCATCTTCTCACAAAGCCAGGATAAGAAAGTGCCTTCTCTAAGGAATTTGACTGAGATTCTGTCTCAAGGCCCTACATGGTGCTGTGCACAACTTTCTTTGGGAAGGCCATCCTTAGGAGCTGGAAGGAAAGGAGATTGGGCATGAAGTTACTTCCAGGAATGGCTGATATCCATCGTTTCACTCAGCTCTAGTAGTGATTGCCACAAAGATAGAAAGATGTTTCACGACATCTACTTACTGTCCAGGATAAGAAAGTGCCCGGTCTAAGGCAAGTGAGTGAGATTCTCTCTGAAGGCCCTATGTGGGCCTGTGCAAAACCTTTTCGGGAAGGTGATCTTTAGGAGTGGGAAGGAAAAGAGATGGGGCATGAAGTTACTTCCAGGAATGGGTGCTATACATAGTTTATCCGAGTTGTAGTAGTGATTGCCACTCAGATACAAAGATGTCTCTTACCATCTAAATACAAGCCAGGATAAGAAAGTGCTTTCTCTAAATCATGTGAGTGAGATTGTCTCTCAAGGCCTTTCATGGGCCTGTGTAAACCTGCTTTGGCAAGGCGATCCTTTTGCACTGGAAGGAAGGGAGATCTGGCAAGAAGTTTTTTCCAGGAATGGGTGTTATACATAGTTTAACTCAGCCTCAGTAGTGATTGCCACTCAGATAGGAAGATGTTTCTTTCCATCTACTTACAAGCCGAGATAAGAAAGTGCCTTCCCTAAGACATGTGTGTGAAATCCTCTCTCAAGGCCCTCCGTGGCCCTGTGCACAACCTGGTTTTGGATGGCGATCTTTAGGAGCTGGGAGAAAGGGAGATTGGGCACCAAGTTGTTTCCAGGAATGGGTCTTATACATAGTTTAACTCAGCTGTAGTAATGATTGCCACTCACAAACAAAGATGTTTCTAGCCATCTACTTCCAACCCAGGATAAGAAATTCCGTTCTCTAAGGCATTTGAGAGTGATCCTGTGTCAAGGCCCTACATGGCCCTGTTTCCATACCTGCTTTGGGAAAGTGATCCTTCGGAGCTGGAAGGAGGGAGATTGGGCACATAGTAATTTCCAGGAATGGGAGTTATACTTAGTTTAGCTCAGCTGTAGTAATGCCTGCCACTCAGATACAAACATGCTTCTAGCCATCTACTTAGACTGTAGTATGAGAAAACGCGCTCTCAATGGCTTATGAGTGAGATGTTGTTGCAAGACAATACACAGTCCTGTTTCCAAACCTGCTTTGAGAAGGCAATCGTTAGGAGTTGGAAGTAAGGGAGATTGGGCACTAAGTCATTTCCAGGAATGGGTGTTATACTTAGTTTAGCTCAGCTGTAGCAATTCTTGCCACTCAGATACAAACATGTTCCTAACCATCTACTTAGAATCCGCTATCATTAAGTGTGCTCTCTATGGTTTGTGAGTGAGATTGTCTCAAGGCACTACATGGCCCTCGTTCCATACCTTCCTTAGGAAGGGGATCCTCATGTAACGGAAGGAAGGGATATTGGGCCTGAACTTCGTTCCAGGAACTGGCGTTATCCATAGTTTAACTCAGCTGTAGTAGTGATGCCATTCAGATAGGAAGATGTTTCTTACCATCTACTTACAAACCGGGATAAGAAAGTTCCTTCTCTAAGGCATGTGCGTGAGATTCTCTCTCAAGGCCCTACATGGCCCTGTTTACAAGCCTGCTTTTGGAAGGAGATCTGCAGCAGCCGGAAGGAAGGGAGATTGGGCATGAAGTCATGTCCAGAAACAGGTGCTATACATAGGTTAGCTCAGTTGTACTAACGATTACCACTCATATAGCTACTTGTTCCTAGACTGTTACTTACAAGGTGGTTCAGAAAGTGCCTTATCAAAGGAGTATGAGATTCGTTCTCAGGGCACAAAATGGCATTATGCTCCAAACCGGGTTCAGGTTTTTCACCATTACAAGATGGAAAGAAGAGAGGTTAGGCACAAATTTATTTCCAGGAATGGGCGTTACACATACTTTTGCTAAGCTGTAGGAATGATTGCCACTCATATACAAACTTGTTCATGGACTTCTACTTAGAAGCCTGCATCAGAAATTTCCTTCTCAAAGGAATGTGAGATTAATTCTCAGGTCCAGAAATGGCATTGTTTTCCAAATTCTGTTCCTGGGTGAGCAAAGTAATCCTTACAACATGGGAGGAAGAGAGATTATGCACAAAGTTGTTTCAGGGATTAGGTGTTATACACCTTTTAACTCCGCTTTAATAATGATTGTCACTCATTTACAAACTTGTTCCTGCATATCTACATATAGGCTGGGATTAGAAAGTGCCTTCTCATAAGAAAGTGAGATACCTTCTCAGGGTCCGAATGCCAGTATGTTCCAAAACATTTAGGTTGGTGATGCTTACGAGCTGGAAGGAAGAGAGGTTGGGCACCAAGTTATTTTCAAGAATAGGTGATATATATTTCATCTCTGCTGTAGTAATGATTGCCACCCACTCATATTCAAACTTGCTCCTAGACATTTACTTACAAGCCAGGATCAGAAATTGCCTTCTCAAAGAAATGTGAGATTCGTTCTCAATGGCCGAATTGGCATTATTTACCAAACCTCGTTTTGGGTTGTGATCCTTACGTGATTGAAGGAAGCGAGATAAGGCACAAAGTTATTTCCGGGAATGGGTGTTACACAAAATAAAGCTCACCTCTACTAATGATTGAAACTCATATAGCAACGTTTTCCTAGACATCTACTTAGAGCCTTCTCAAGGGAATGTGAGTTTTGTTGTCCAGGTGCAAAATGACAGTAGGTTCGAAATCTGGTTTAGGTTTGTGATCTTTATGAGATGGAAGGAAGAGAGATTAGGCACAAAGTTTCTTCCAGGAATGGGTGTTATGTGAAGTTCACCTCAACTGTAGTAATGATTGCCAATCATATACAAACTTGTTCCTAGACATCTACGTAAAAACCAGGAACAGAACATTCCTTCTGAAAGCACTGTGAGACTCCTTCTTAAGGACTGAAATGGCATTATGGTCCAAATCAGGTTTAGGTTTGTGATCCTTACGAGATGGAAAGAAGAGAGACTAGGCACAAAGTGATTTCCAGGAATGGGTGTTATACCAAGTTTGTCAGCTGTAGTAATGACAGTCACGTCTATACAAACTTGTTCCTAGATATCTACTTAGAAGCTGGTATCAGAGAGTGTGTTCTCAAAAGAATGTGAGATTCCTTCTAAAGGCCTGAGAGGGCACTATATTCCAAACCTGGTTGACAAATGTGGTCCTTACGAGCCTGAATGAAGAGAGTTTGGGCATGAAGCTATTTCCAGGAATGGCTGTTAGTCACAGTTTAGCTCAGCTGTAGTAATGATTGCCAAACAAAACCTGTTCCTACACTTCTACTTAGAAGCCGGGATAACAACGTTCCTTCTGAAAGGAATATGAGGTTCCCTCTCTTTTTTCTTTGTGAGGAAGATCAGCCCTGAGCTAACGTCCATGCCAATCCTCCTCTATTTGCTGAGGAAGACTGGCCCAGACCTAACATCCGTCCCAATCTTCCTCCACTTTATGTGGGATGCCACCACAGCATGGCCTGACAAACTGTGTGTCGGTGTGTGCCCGGTATCTGAACGCGGGCCACCAGCAACAGAGGGTGCACACTTAACCACTACACCATGGGGCTGGACTCTATGAGGTTCCTTCTCAAGGCCCAAAATACCATGATGTTCCAACATGGTTGAGCAAGCTGATCCTGATGAGATAAAGGAAGAGAGATTAGGCACAAAGTGATTTCCAGGAATGGCTGTTATACATACGTTAGCTCCTGTCGTCGTGATTGCCACTTATATGCAAACTTGTTCACAGAACAAGTTCCCTACATACAGGTCGGGAACACAAAGGGCCTTCGCAAAGGAATGTGACTTTCCTTCTCAGGGCCCAAAATTGCAATATGTCCCAAACCTGGCTTAGGTTTGTGATCCTTATTGGATGGAAGGAAGAGAGATTGGGCACAATGACATTTTCATGAATGAGTTTTCTACATAGATTAACTCAGGTGTAGTAATGATTGCCACTCATATACAAACTTGTTCCTAGACATCTACATAACCCCAGGATCAGAAAGCAACTTCTCAAAGGAATGTGACATTCCTTCTGAGGGTCTGAAACAGCAATATGTTCCAAACTTAGTCGAGGAAGGTGGTATTTACGAGCTGGAAGTAAGAGAGATTGAGCATGAAGTTTTTTTCCAGGAATTGATGTTATTCATAGAATAGCTCAGTTGTACTAACGATTGCCACTTATATAGAATCTTGTTCTTGGGCATATACTTAGAAGCAGTGATCATAAAGTGCCTTCTTAAAGGAATATGAGATTCCTTCTCAAGGCCGGAAATGGCAATATGTTCCAAACGTGGTTGAGGAAGGTGGGCCTTATGATCTGGAAGGAAGAGAGACCGGCACAAAGTTATTTTCAGGAATAGGGGTTATTCATAGTTCAGCTCAGTTGTAGTAATGATTCCACTCATATACAAACTTGTTTCTAGGGATCTACTTAGAAGCTGGGATCAGAAAGTTCCTTCTCAAGGTAACGTGAGATTCATTCTCAAGGCCTGACATGGTATTACATTCAAAACCTTGCTTAAGAATGTAATCCTTTAGAGCTGGAAGGAAGAGAGATGGGGTAGGAAGTTATTTTGAGGAATGGTTCTTATACATAGTTTAGCTCAGCTGTAGTAATGATTGCCACTCATTTAGAAACTCGTTACTATACATTTACTTACAAGCCGGGATCAGAAAGTGCTTTCTCAAAGGAGTGTGAGATTTGTTCTCAAGGGCCTGAAATGGCATTATGTTCCAAACCTGATTTAGGTTTGTGATCCTTACGAGATGGAAGGAAGAGAGAAGCACAGCTCTATTAGTGATTGCCAATCACATACAAACTTGATCCTAGACGTCTACGTGCAGGCTGTGATCAGAAACTGCTGTCTCAAAGGAATGTGAGATTTCTTCTCAAGGTCTGAAATGGCAATATGTTCCCAACTTGCTTGAGGAAGGTCTTCATTATGAGCTGGAAGGAAGATAGATTGGGCATGAAGTTATTTTCAGGATTGGGTGTTACTCAAAGAATAGTTCAGTTGTAGTAACGATTGCCACTTATATAGAATCTTGTCCTGGACAGCTACTTAGAAGCAGGGATCAGAAAGTGCCTTCAAAGTAGTGTGAGATTCATTCTCAAGGCCTGAAATGGCACGATGCATGAAACTTGGTTTATATTTGTGATCCTTATGAGATTGAAGGAGGACAGATGAGGCAAAAAGTATTACCTGGAACGGTTGTTATAGACAGTTGAGCTCAGGTCTAGTAACGATTAACACTCATATACATACTTATTCCTAGACTTCAACATTCTGGACAGGATCAGAATGTGCCTTCTCAAAGGAATATGAGATTCCATCTCAAGGAGTGACATGGCAATATGTTCCAAACCTGGTTTAGCTTTGTGATCCTTATGAGTTGGAAGGAAGAGAGATGAGGCACAAAGTTATTTTCAGGAATGGGTATTATACACAGCTTAGCTCAGCTGTAGTAACGCTTGCCACTCATATACAAACTTGTTCCTAGACATCTACTTCCACTCTGGGATCAGAAAGTGCCTTCTCAAAGGAATGCGAGAATCCTTCTCAGGGCCCAACAAGGCAATATGGTCCAAAACTGGTTTAGTTTAGTGACGCTTAGTGCTAGAAGGAAGAGAGTTTTTACATGAAGCTATTTCGTGGAATGGGTATTATAAATCATTTTACTCAGTTGTAGTACTGATTGATGCTCCAATATAAACTTGTTCCTAGACATCTACTTACAAGAAGTTATCAGTAAGTGTCTTCACAGAGGAATGTGAGATTTGCTCTCAACGACCAAAATAGCATTATGTTCTAAACCTGGTTTAAGAAGGTGATTCTCACTAGCTGAAAGGAAGAGCGAGTGAGCACAAAGATACTTCCAGGGATGGGTATTTTATACAGATGAGCTCAGCTGTAGTGATGATTGCCACTCATCTACAAAGTCGTTTCTAGACATTTGCTAACAAGCCTGGGTCAGAAAGTGCCCTCTCAAAGGAATATGAGATTCAATCTCAAGGCCTGAAACTGTATTCTGTTATATACCTGTTTTAGGTTTCTGATCTTTATGAGATGGAAGGAAGAGATAGTGGGCATGAAGTTATTTCCAACAATGGGTGTTATACATAGTTCAGCTAAGTTCCAGTAATCATTGAAATTCAATTACTAACTCGTTCCTAGAGCTCTACTGAGAACCCGGGATCAGAAATTGCCTTCTCAAAGGAATGTGATATTCCTTCTCAAGGCCTGAAATGGCAATATGTCCCCAACCTGGTTAAGGAAGCTGGACCTCATTTGCTGGCAGGAAGAGAAACAGGGCACGAAGTTATTTCCTTAGTTGTTACTGGCAAAAGTGCCTGAGCAGTGGTATTTTGTCTTTCCATTGAGAAGGCAGCCTCAGTGCAGGCAACGAACCAAAAGGAAGAAAAGGCACTTTCCATTATGATCCTCAAAAACTAAACGGAAATGTTTTTCTCCACAGAGTATGTTCATTAGATGGATACAATAGATATTCTCTCCCAGCTGCAGTGGAAAGTTTAAAAGCTCTCAGGGGTAGATGCTCCTTAAACGTACTTGCAAGCGGAGTTAAGCAAGAACTTGCTGGCATTACATGGGAGAGAATTCTCTTTTATTTTTGGGAGGAAGATCAGCCCTGAGGTAACATCCGATGCTGATCCTCCTCTTTTTTGCTGAGGAAGATTGGCCCTGAGCTAACATCTGTGCCCATCTTCCTCTACTTTATATGGGACGCCACCACAGCATGTCCTGGCAAGCAGTGCGTTGGTGCGTGCCCAGGGTTGGGAAACTGAAAACCCCAGGCCACCAAAGTGGAGCATGCACACGAAACCGTTTGCGCCACCAGGCAGGCCCCAGGGAGAAAATTCTTAAGTAAAAGTCATTAACAGCAATGTTGGGAGAGGCAATTTTCAGGATAGTCCTCTACAGATGCAAGCAAGAATTTTGCTCCAGACTGGCCTTTCCTTTTACAGATGCTATAGATACTATCTCCCAAGTGTACTGAAATTTTAAAACCTCTCATATGAAGATGTTACTTACACTTATTGGGTACCTGTGTTAAACAAAAATGTTCGTCATGATATGCTAGTGAGACCCTGAATGTAGTTTGAACTGCAGTGTATTCAAATTCTCAAGATGATCCTAAACAGCTACAAGGAGGAGTTTCTCTGAAGAGTCAACTGTCATCGAATGGATGGTAAGGATAATCTGCACCACCTGTAGTGATAGCTCTCCTAGTAAGATGATCCTGAAAACTACTGGCAAACTTGGTTGCTTAGTGGTGTTTTGTCATTCCATTGGGAAGACAGCCTCAGTGCGGGCAATGAACGGCAAAGAGGAAAAGTCACTGAACCACATCGTCCAAAAATCTACAAGGAAGAGTTTTTCTGCACAGGGTATGTTCATGTACTGGATGTTATGGATATTGTGTCCCAGCTGCGGTGGAAAGTTTAAAAGCTCTCAGAGGCAGATCCTGCGGAAAGCTACTTGCAATCTGAGTTCAGCAAGGTCTTTCTTTCATTAAATAGGGAGAGAATTACTAAGTGAATGTTGTTAACTGCAAGGATGCAAAGGAAATTTTCAGGATAGTCCTATACTGATATTAGCAAGAAATTTTCTCTACAATGATCTTTCATTTTATAGATGTTATAGATACTCCCATCTGTACTGAAATTTTAAAACCTCTCATATGAAGGTATTCCTAACAGATATTTGCAACCTGCGTTAAACAATTGTGTTGATAATAATATGCTAGTGAGACCCTGAAGGTAGGCTGAACTACAATGTTTTTAATGTCACTCATGAATATGATTC
Source organism: Diceros bicornis minor (assembly GCF_020826845.1). Classification (NCBI taxonomy): domain Eukaryota; kingdom Metazoa; phylum Chordata; class Mammalia; order Perissodactyla; family Rhinocerotidae; genus Diceros; species Diceros bicornis. Next base: position 259,234 of record NW_026691200.1, on the reverse strand, counting down.
TAAACAGCGACACGTAAAGATATTCTTCACACGGTACTTTCGTTGAATGGATGTGATAGAGTTTCTTCCCCTGTTGTGGTGACAATTTTAACATCTCATAGGAATGTGCTCCTAGCAGCAACTGGCAAAATAGGTTTACAGTGGTGTTTTGTCTTTACGTTGTGGAGGAGACCTGAGTGCAGGCAGTAACTGCAGAGATGAAAAGGCACTTTGTAAGATGATCTTAAAAAGCTAAAAGGACGTATGTTCCTCCACAGAGTGTACTTACATGTAATGTTTGGTATAGATATTCTGTCTCAGCTGCAGTGGAAAGTTTAAAAGCTCGCAGAGGCAGATCTGCTGAAAGCTACTTGCCATCTGAGTTCAGCAAGATCTTTCTTGCCTTACCTGGGAGCGAATTCCTAAGTGCAGGTCGTTAACTGCAATGGTGGAAAAGGCAATTTTCAAGATACTCCTATACAGATACAACCAAGAGATTTTCTCCACACTGAACTCTCATTTCATGGATGTTATAGATACTCTCTCCAGCTGTACTGAAAATTTAAAAACTCTCATATGAAGATGTTACTAACAGATATTGGCAACCTGTGTTAAGCAATAGTGTTCATCATGATATGCTAATGATACCCTAAATGCAGGCTGAACTGCAATGCCTTTAAAGTCATTCATGAACATAATCCTAAGCAGGTACAAGAAGAGGTTTTCTTCACGGTATACTTTCATTGAATGGATTTGGTAAAGCTTCTTTCCGAGGTGTGTTGAAATGTTGAAACTCTCAAAGGAAGGTGTTCCTAACAGCTACTGGCAGAGTAGGTTTAGCAGTAGTGTTTTCTCTTTAAATCAGGGAGGCAACGTGAGTGCAGGCAATGAAATGCAAAGATGAAAATGCAATTGACAATATGATCTGAAGAAGCTAAAAGCAAGTGTTTTCCTCCACATGGTACTTACATGGAATGGATATTATAGATAAGTTCTCCCAGCTGCAGTGAAAATTTTAAAAGCTCTCAGAAGATCATTCTTAAAGGACCCTGCAAGCTGAGTTCAACAAACGCTTTCTTGCTTTACTTTGGAGAGAGATCTGAGTGAAGGCCATTAAATGCAATGAGGGAAAAGGCAATTTGCATGATGAACGTACACAGTTACACGAACGAGATTTTCACCAAACTTGTCTTTCATATTATGGATGTTATAGATACTCTCTCGCAGCACTATTGAAATTTAAAACCCCTAAGATGAAGATGTTGCTTTCAAATATTGGCCACCTGTCTTAAGCAATATAATTCATCATGAGATGCTAGTGGGACCCTGACTAGAGTTTGAACTGCAGTCTATTAATAGTCTCTTCTCAAGATGACCCTTAACAGCCACAAGCTGGAGTTTCTCTGAAGCGTCAACTTTCTTTGAGTTGATCATAACAATAACCTGCACCACCTGTAGTGATCGTTCGAAAGCTCTCCTAAGAAGATGCTCTGATGGCTACTGGCAAAGGTCATTGAGCAGCAGTGTTTTGTATTTCCATTGGGAAGGGAGGTTCAGTGCAGGCAATGAACAACAAAGAGGAAAAGGCACTTTACAATATGATCCTAAAAAGCTAAAAGGAAGAATTTTTCTCCACAGGGTACATTCCTGAAATGGATGTTATAGATATTCGCTCCCCACTGCAGTGAAAAGTTTAAAAGCTCTGAGAGGGAGAGCCTCCTTAAAGATACTTCCAAGCTGAGTTCAGCAAACATTTTTTACCTGACTTGGGAGAAAGAGCACGGATGAAGGTTATTTACTGCAACGTTGGAAAAGGCAATTTTCAGAATAGTCCTATACAGATACACGCAAAAGATTTTCTCTACACCTGAATTTCAATTGATGGATGTTATAGATACCCTTTGCCAGCTGTACTGACATTTGAAAACCACTCATATGAAGATGTTACATGTAGATATTGGCCAACTGTGATAAGCAATAGTGTTTATCATGATACGTTACTGAGAACCTGAAGGCAGACTGAACTGCAGTGTAGTCAAAGTCTCTTCTCAAGATGATCGCAAACAGCTGCAAGCAGAGTTTCTCTGAAGAGTCCACTTTCGTTGAATGTAGGGTAATGATAATCTGCACCACATGTAGTGATAGTTTGAAAGCTCTCCTAGGATTGTTTCAAAGAGTTACTGGTCAACTTCGTTGAGCAGTGGTATTTTGTCTTTCCTGTGGGAAGGAAGCCTCAGTGCAGGACATGAACTACAAAGAGGAAAAGGCACTTTACTATGTGATCCAAAAAACTAAAAGGAAGACTTTTCCACCACACAGTATGTTCCTGGAATGGATGTTATAGATATTCTCTCCCAGCTGCAATGGAAAGTTTAAAAGCTCTCAGAGGAAGGTGCTCCTTAAAGATACTTGCAAGCAAGTTCAGTAAGAACTTTCTGGCATTACAAGGAGAGAACTCCTATGTGTAGGTCGTTAACAGCAATGATGTAAAATGCAATTTTCAGGATAATCCTATACAGATATAAACAAGAGATTGTCTCCAAAGTGAAATTTCATTTTATGGATGTTACATATACTGTCTCCCAGCCGTACTGAAATTTTAAAACCTCTCCAATGAGGATGTTACTAACAGATATTCGTCACCTGTGTTAAGCAATAGTGTTCGTCATGACATGCTAGTGAGACCCTGAACGCAGATTGAACTGCAGTGTATTTGAAGTCACTTATGAAGATGACCCTAAACAATTATAAGCAGAAGTTATCTCCACGGTGTACTTTCATTAAATGGATGTGATAGAGCTTTTTTCTGAGCTGTGGTGAAAAGTGTAAACTCTCATGGGAAGGTGTTCCTAATCGTTACTGGCAGTGTAGGTTTAACAGTGGTGTTTTTTCTTTACATCGGGGAGGAAGCCTGAGGGCAGGGAATGAAATTCAAAGATGAGAATGCAATTGACAATATGATCCAAAGAAGCCAAAAGCAAGTGTTTTCCTCCACAGAGTACTTACATGGAATGGATGTAATGAATAGGTTCTCCTAGCTGCAGTGAAAAGTTTACAAGCTCTCAGAGGAAGATCGTCCTTAAAGATTCCTGCAAGGCGAGTTAAGAAACACTTTCTTGCATTACATGGGATAGAGAGCCTGAGCGAAGGTCGTTAACTGCAGTGATCTAAAGGCAATATGCAGGCTGATCCCATAAAGAGAAAAGCCACAGATTTTCTGCATATTTCACTTTCGTTTTATGGATGTTATAGATAACCTCTCCCAGCTGTGCTGAAATTTTAAAACATCTCAGATGAAGATGTTACTTACAGATGTAGGCCACATGTGTTAAGCTATAATGTTTGTCATGATATGTTCATGAGAGCCTGAAAGTGGATTGAACTGTAGTGTATTAAATATCTCTTCTCAAGATGATCCTGAACAGCTACTATAAGGAGTTTCTCTGAAGATTCAACTTGAATGGAATGGATGTTAAATATAATCAGCAAAACCTGTAGTAATACTTTGAAATCTCTCATACGATGTTCCTTACAGCTACTGGCAAAATTGGTTGAGCAGTGTTGTTTTGTCTCTATATAGTGAAGGAAACATTATTGCAGGCAATGAACAGCAAAGAGGAAAAGGCAATTTACCATATGATCCTAATACCTAAAAGGAAGAGTTTTTCTGAACAGAGTATGTTCACGGAATGGATGTTGGAGATATTCTCTCCCAGATGCAGTGAAATGTTTAATAGATCTCAGAGGAAAATCCTCCTCAGAGATACTTGCATGCTGAGTTCAGCAAACATTTTCTTGCATGTCTTGGGTGAGAGAGCCTGAGTGAAGGTCGTTAACTGCAAAGAGGGAAAAGGCAATTTGCAAGAAGATTCTATATAGATGCAAGGATGAGATTTTTCTCCACATTTGACTTTCATTTTATGGATGTTATAGATACTCTCCTCTAGCTGCAGTGAAACTGAAAAACCTCTCATATGAAGATGTAACCTATGATATTGACCACCTGTGTTAATCAATAGTGTTCATCATAATATGCTACTCAGACCCCGAAAGCAGATTGAACTGCAGTAATTAAAAGACTCTTCTCAAGATGATCCTAAACACCTACAAGCAGGAGTTGCTCTGAACAGTCAACTTTTATTGAATGGATGGTAATGATCATCTGCACCACCTGTAGTGATAGTTGGAAAGCTGTCATAGCACATTGTTCCTACAGCTACTTTCAAACTTGTTTGAGCAGTGGTGAGTTGTCTTTCGGTTGGGAAGAGAGCCTCAGTGCAGGCAATGAGCGACAAAGAGGAAAAGGCACTTTAACATATCCTAAAATTCTAACTTTAAGAGTTGCTCACCACAGAGTAGGTTCATGGAATGGATGTTAGAGTAATACTCGCCCCACTGCAGTGGAAAGTTTAAAAGCTCTCAGAGGCAGATCCTCCTGTAAAGTACTTGGAAGCAGAGGTCAGCAAGAACTTTCTTGCTTTACATGGGGAAGAATTCCTGACTGAAGGTAGTTAACTGCAATGTTGATAAAGGCAATTATCAGGATAGTCGTATACAGATAGAAGCAAGAAATTTTATACATACTGGACTTTCGTTTTATGGATGTTATAGATACACTCTCCCAGTGTTACTGAAATTTTAAATCCTCTCATATGAAGATGTTACTATCAGATACTGGCAAACTGTGATAAGCAATAGTGGTCATCATGATATGCAGTGAGACCCTGAATACAGATTGAACTGCAGTGTAAAGCCACTTAAGAACATGGTCATAAACGCTTACAAAAGGAGGTTTTCTTCATGGTGTACTTTCATTGAATGGATGTGATACAGCTTCTTTCCGAGCTGTGGTGAAAATTGGAAACTCCCCTAGGAAGTTGTTCCCAACAGCCACTTGCAATGTAGGTTTAGCATGGGTGTTTTCCTTTATATCAGGTAGGAAACCTGAGTGCATGCAATCAAGTGCAAAGATAAAAGGCACTTTACAATATGATCCTAAAAAGCTAAAAGGAAGTGTTTTCCTCCACAGAGAACTTACATGGAATGGATGTTACAGATATTCTCTTGCAGCTGCAGTACAAGTTTACAAGCTCTCAAAGGAGGATCCTGCTTAAAGCTCCCTACCAGCTGAGTTCAGCAAGTAGTTTCTTGCCTTACATAGGAGAGAGAGCCTGAATGACGGTTGTTAACTACAATGATGGAAAAGGCAATTTGCAGGAGGATCCTATAGACATATCAGCCAGAGATTTTCTGCACACTTGACTTTCATTTTATGAATGTTGCAGATACTCTCTCCCAGCTGTAGTGATAAGTTTAAAAGCCCTCCAAGGAAGGGCTAACTTACAGCTACAGGGCTGTTGGGTTCAGAACGGGTGTTCTTTCATTATATTTGAGGGAAAGCCTGAGTGCAGGCCATGAAGATCAATGATTGAAAAGTTCACTCATCAAGATGATCCTCAACAACTAAAATGAGTTTTTTTCCACCGTGTATGTTATTTCAATGGATGTTATAGATACTTTCTCCCAGCAGTAGTGAAAAGGATCAAATCTCTCATGGGAAGATCTTACTAACAGCTAATGGCAACCTTTGCTCAGTAAGAACATTCTCTCCTATAATGTGAGAGAGAGCCTGAGTAAATGTCGTGAGCTGCAATGTTTGAAAAAGTACTTTTCAGTGCAGATGCTAAACAGGTACAAGCAAGGGTTTTTCTCCACACTGTGCTTTTCATATATGCATATTAGAGATATTCTCTTCCTTGTGTAGTGAAAAATTTAGGCCCTCTCATAGGAAGATGCTCCCTAACAGCTACTGGTCAACCAAGCTCAACAAGCACATTCTTTTGTTCCATGTAAGAGAAAGCCCGAATGAAAGAAGTAAATTGCAACCTTTGAAAAGGGACTTTTCAAGACGATCATAAACAGATAAAAAAAGGAGTTTTTCTTCACACTGTACTTTCATTGAATGGATGTTACAGATATGCTGTACCAGTTGTAGTGAAAAGTATAAACGGTCTCGTTAGAGTATGTTCCCTACAGCTATTGGCAAGCTGAATTCAGCAGAAGTGCTCTTTCAATACATTGGATAGAAACCTGAGTGTAGACTATTAACAGGTTATGTGTGATATCAGTCATGTGTCTTTTGTGAGATTGCTCATTTATGTGTGTAATCACACCCATTGTTATCAGTTACATCACATCAATAGTGTGACATCACTCCCACTGCTATCTGTGAGATCAGTGACATGTAAATTGTGACATCACTCCCATTGTGTGCATGTGATATCACACCCTATGTTATGTGATGTGACACACTTGTTTATGGGTGACATCACAGCCCTTTGTGTGTGCCAACATCCTCATTGCGTGTCACATCCCATCAATTGTGAGTGACATCAACCTTAATTGTCATACGATATCAAACCACTATTATGTGTGGTGTCACTCCCAGTATTATGTATGACATCACACCACTTGATTGTGACATCACTCTGATAGTGTGTTTGACATCATGCCAACAGTGTGTGACATCGCTCACATTTTGTGTGTGACATCATTCCAATCGTTATGTGTGACATCACACCCATTTTGGGACATCACACACTTTGAGCAGGATAAAACTAGGTTAGCCTGTCACATCTCTCAAATTGTGTGATATCACTCCTGTTGTGTGAGGGCAGTCATATTGTTAACTTTGATATGACATCCACAGTTTTGTATGAAATCACTCCCAGGTTTCTGTGAAGTATCTCACATTTTACTCTGATTTATATCCCTATTGTGTGTTTTATGTAACTCTCATTGTTATGTATGAATTCACACTCATTTTCCTTAGAGATACCACTCCAAATGTCCATGACATCACCAGGTTGGTGTGTACTTTCACACACTTTTTGTGTCTGACGTCACTCAATGTCTGTCTGACATCACACCAATGGTGTATGTGTGATAGTGCTCACATTTGTGTGTGAAAACACACCCATTGATATGTCTGACACCATTCACATTTTTGTGACATAATTCACATTTTTATGTATGACATCACACCTATTGTGTGTGTGACAACATTCACATATGTTAACATCACACCAATTGTGTGTGACATCACTTGAATTTACCATAAGAAATGGCTATTGTTAAGTGTCATGTCACTCCCAATATTTTGTGTGATGTCACATTAATTCTCGAGGACGTCACTCTATTAGTGTGACATCACTCGCATGGTGTTTCTGTGACTTCACTCATATATTTTGGGTGACATCTTTCTGTTATGTGTGATATCACACCTGTTGTGTTGCATGACATCAGACCAATAGTGTGACATCACTCCCACATATGTGTGACGTCAGTCACATGTCCTTTGTGGTATTACTCACATGTTTATGTGTGACCTCAGTCTCATTATGTGTGACATCACATCAATAGTGTGACATCACACCCGCTATGTGTGACATCAGTGACATGTCCCTAGTGACATAATTCACATTTTAAAGGGTGACATCACTCTCATTGTGTGCATGTGATATCACTCCCACTATTTTGCGTGACGTGACCACATGCTTCTTGGTGACATCAAATCAATTGTTTGGGTGTGACAACACCCTCATTGTGTGTCACACCACAACATTTGTGTGTGACATCAACCTTAATTCCCGTATGATATACCAACCATTATTATGTGTGGTGTCACTCCCAGTATTATGTATGACATCACACCAATTGAGTGTGGCATCACTCTGATAGTGTTTGACATCCTTCCAATGGAGTGTGACGTGGTTCACATTTTGTGTCTGACATTACTCCAATCGTTGTATGGGACATCACACCCATTTTGGGACATCACAAAACATGAGTGTGCTAACAATAAGATAGACGGTCACATCTCTCAAATTGTGTAATATCACTCCCATTGTGTGTGATGGCAGTCATATTCTTAACTGTGATGTGACACCCACTGTTATGTATGAAGTCACTTCCAGGTTTCTGTGAAATCTCTCACATTTTACTCTGACATATCGCACTGGTGTGTTTTGTGTAACTCTCATTGCTATGTGTGAATACTCACTCATTTTCCTTAGAGACACCACTCCTGTTGTCTGTGACATCACCAGGTTGTTGTGAGCCTTCACACTCATTGTGTGTCTGACATCACACCAATGGTGTACTTTTGACAGGGCTCACATTTGTGATTGAAAACATACCCAATGATATGTGTGACACCATTCACTTTTTTGTGGCATAAGACAAGACACTTTTTCATGTATGACATCACACCTATTATGAGTGTGACAACATTCACAGATGTTGACATCACACCAATTGCGTGTGACATGAATGCAATTTAGCATATGAAATTGCTATTATGTGTGATGTTACTACTAATATTCTCTGTGACGTCACACTAATTCTTGAGGACATCACTCTACTACTGTTGTGCGATCACTCTCATGATGTTTCTGTGACTTCACTCATATATTTGGAGTGACATCTCTCTGTTATTTGAGACAACATGCCTGTTGTTTTTATGACATCACAAAATAGTGTGACATCACTGACACACATGTGTGACATTAGTCACGAGTCCTCTGCTGTATTACTCACCTGTTTCTGTGTGACATCACTCACATTATGTGTGACATCATATGAATTGTGTGACAACACTCTCACTGCTATGTGTGACATCGTCATGTCCCTTTTGACACAACTCACCTTTTATCATGTGACATCACTCCCATTGTGTGCATGGGATATCACATCCATTGTTATGCCTGACATGGCACACACGGTTATGGGCGACATCACACTACTTGTGTGTGTGACAACATCCTCATCTTCTGTCACATCACATCAATTGTGTGTGACATCAACCTTAATTAGGATATGATATCCCAACTGTCGTTATGTTGGTGTCACTCCCAGTATTATGTATGACAGCACACCAATTGAGTGTGGCATCACTCTGATAGTGTGTTTGACATCACTCCAACGTCGTGCTTGCGACATCATTCACATTTTGTGTGTGACATCACTGCAATTGTTATGTGTGACATCACCCCCTTTTTTGGACATCACACACCTTGATTGTGGTAACACTAGGATAGCCAGTCACATCTCACATATTGTGTGATATAACCCCATTGCATGTGACGGCAGTCATATTATTCAGTGTTATGTGACATTTGCTCTTTTTTTTTAAATTTTTTCTTTATTGCAGTAACATTGGTTTACAACATTGTAAAAATTTCAGGTGTACATCACTACACCTCCACTTCTGCACAGATTACATCATGTTCACCACCAAAACACCAACTAAAACCCATCACCACACACATGTACCGAACCATCCCCTTCACCCCCCTCACTCCCCCCTCCCCCCTGGCAACCACCAATCCAATCTCTGTCCCTATGTGTTTGTTTATTGTTGTTATTATCTATTACTTTATGAAGGAAATCATACGGTATTTGACCTTCTCCCTCTGACTTATTTCACTTTGCATTATACCCTCAATGTCCATCCATGTTGTCACAAATGGCTGGATTTCATCGTTTCTTATGGCTGAGTAGTATTGCATTGTGTATATATACCACAGCTTCTTTATCCATTTGTCCCTTGATGGGCACTTAGGTTGCTTCCAAGTCTTGGCTATTGTGACTAACGCTGCAATGAACACAGGGGTGCATGTACTTTTACAAATTGGTGTTTTCAAGTTCTTTGGATAAATACCCAACAGTGGAATAGCTGGATCATATGGTAGTTCTAACCTTGATTTTTTGAGGAATCTCCATACAGTTTTCCATAGTGGCTGGACCAGTTTGCACTCCCACCAGCAGTGTATGAGAGTACCCTTCTCTCCACAGCCTCTCCAACGCATGTTGTTTCCTGTCTTGTTAATTATAGCCATTCTGACAGGCGTGAGGTGATATCTCATTGTAGTTTTGATTTGCATTTCCCTGATAGTTCATGATTTTGAACATCTTTTCATGTGTCTGTTGGCCATCTGTATATCTTTTTTGGAGAAATATCTGTTCAGGTCTTTTGCCCATTTTTTAATTGGGTTGGTAGTTTTTTGTTGTTGAGATGCATGAGTTCTTTATATATTTTGGAGATTAACCCCTTATCAGATGTATGGTTTGCAAATATCTTCTCCCAAATGTTAGGTTGTCTTTTCGTTTTGTTGATGGTTTCCTTTGCTGTGCAGAAGCTTTTTAGTTTGATGTAGTCCCATTTGTTTATTTTTTCTATTGTTTCTCTTGCCCGGTCAGACATGGCGTTTGAAAAGATGTTGCTAAGACCGATGTCGAAGAGCGTACTGCCTATGTTTTCTTCTAGAAGTTTCACAGTTTCACGTCTTACATTCAAGTCTTTAATGCATTTGGAGTTAATTTTTGTGTACGGTGTAAGGTAAGAGTCTACTTTCATTTTTTTGCATGTGGCTGTCCAGTTTTCTCAACACCATTTGTTGAAGAGACTTTCTTTTCCCCATTGTATGTTCTTGGCTCCTTTGTCAAAGATTAGCTGTCCATAGATATGTGGGTTTATTTCTGGGCTTTTGATTCTATTCCATTGATCTGCGTGTCTGTTTTTGTGCCAGTACCATGCTGTTTTGGTTACTATAGGTTTGTAGTATATTTTGAAATCAGGGAGTGTGATACATCCAGCTTTGTTCTTTTTTCTCAGGATTCTTTTAGCTATTCGGGGTCTTTTGTTGTTCCACAAAAATTTTAGGATTCTTTGTTCTATTTCTGTGAAAAATGTTGTTGGAACTTTGATAGGGATTGCATTGAATCTATAGATGGCTTTAGGAAGTATGGACATGTTAACTATGTTAATTCTTCCAATCCAAGAACACGGAATATCTTTCTATTTCTTTGTGTCTTCTTCAATTTCTTTCAGCAATGTTTTATAGTTTTCAGTGTACAGATCTTTCACCTCTTTGGTTAAGTTTATTCCTAGGTATTTTATTCTTTTTGTTGCAATTGTAAATGGGATGGTATTCTTAATTTCTCTTTCTGCTACTTCGTTGTTAGTGTACAGAAATGCAACTGATTTTTGTATGTTGATTTTGTATCCTGCAACTTTACCATATTCGTTTATTACTTCTAAAAGTTTTCTGGTGGATTCTTTAGGGTTTTCTAAATATAAAATCATGTCATCTGCAAATAGTGACAGTTTCACTTCTTCCTTTCCAATTTGGATCCCTTTTATTTCTTTCTCTTGCCTGATTGCTCTGGCTAGGACTTCCAGTACTATGTTAAATAGGAGTGGTGACAGTGGGCATCCTTGTCTGGTTCCTGTTCTTAGAGGGATAGCTTTCAGTTTTTCACCATTGAGGATGATATTAACTGTGGGTTTCTCATATATGGCCTTTATTATGTTGAGGTACTTTCCTTCTATACCAATTTTATTCAGAGTTTTTATCATAAATGGATGTTGTATCTTGTCAAATGCTTTCTCTGCATCTATTGAGATGATCATGTGATTTTTATTCTTCATTTTATTAATGTGGTGTATTACGTTCATTGATTTACGAATGTTAAACCATCCCTGCATACCTGGAATAAATCCCACTTGATCATCGTGTATAATCTTTTTAACGTATTGTTGTATGTGATTTGCTAGTACTTTGTTGAGGATTTTTGCATCGATGTTCATCAGTGATATTGGCCTGTAATTTTCTTTTTTGTGTGTTGTCCTTGTCTGGTTTTGGTATCAGGGTAGTGTCAGCTTCGTAGAATGAGTTAGGGAGCTTCCCCCCTCCTCAATTTTTTGGAAGAGTTTGAGAAGGATAGGTATTAAGTCTTCTTTGAATCTTTGGTAGAATTCACCAGGAAAGCCATCTGGTCCTGGACTTTTATTCTTGGGGAGGTTTTTTTGATTACTGTTTCCATCTCCTTACTGGTGATTGGTCTATTCAAATTCTCTACTTCTTCTTGTTCCAGTTTTGGAAGGTTGTATGATTCTAAGAATTTATCCATTTCTTCCAGATTGTCGAATTTGTTGGCATATAGCTTTTCATAGTATTTCTTATAATCTTTTGTATTTCTGAGATGTCTGTTGTAACCTCTCCTCTTTCATTTCTGATTTTACTTATTTGTGCCTTCTCTCTTTTTTTCTTGGTGAGTCTAGCTAAAGGTTTGTCAATTTTGTTGATCTTTTCAAAGAACCAGCTCTTGGTTTTATTAATTTTTTCTATTGTTTTTTTGGTCTCTATTTCATTTATTTCTGCTCTGGTTTTTATTATTTCCCTTCTTCTACTGATTTTGGGCTTTGTTTGTTCTTCTTTTTCCAGTTCCTTTAGGTGCCTTGTTAGAGTGTTTATTTGAGATTTTTCTTGTTTGTTGAGATAGGCCTGTATCGTTATAAACTTCCCTCTTAGAACCGCTTTTGCTGTATCCCATAAATTCTGGCATGTCATATTTTCATTTTCATTTGTCTCCAGGTATTTTTTTATTTCTTCTTTGATTTCTTCGTTAACCCAGTCGTTGTTCAGTAGCATTTTGTTTAATCTCCACATATTTGTGGTTTTTCTTATTTTCTTCCTATAGTTGATTTCTAGTTTCATATCGTTGTGGTCAGAAAAGATGCTTGGTATTATTTCAATCTTCTTAAATTTATGGAGACTTGTTTTGTGGCCTAATATGTGATCAATCCTGGAGAATGTTCCATGTGCATTTGAAAAGAACGTGTATTCATCGGTTTTTGGATGGAATGCTCTGTATATATCTACTAGGTCCATCTGTTCTAGTGTGTCATTTAATGCCAATGTTTCCTTATTGATCTTCTGTTTGGGTGATCTATCCATTGGTGTAAGTGGAATGTTAAAGTCCCCTACTGTTATTGTGTTACTGTCTATTTCTGTTTTTATGTCTGTTAATAATTGCTTTATATATTTAGGTGCACCTACATTGGGTGCGTAGATATTTACAAGTGTTATATCCTCTTGTTGGAGTGTTCCCTTGATCATTGTGTAATGCCCTTCTTTGTCTCTTTTTCCAGTTTTTGTTTTAAAGTCTATTTTGTCTGATATGAGTACTGCTACCCCAGCTTTCTTTTCAACGCCATTTGCGTGGAATATCTTTTTCCATCCCTTCACTTTCAGTTTGTGAGTGTCTTTAGGTCTGAAGTGTGTCTCTTGTATGCAGCATATATATGGGTCTTGTTTTTTTATCCAGTCAGCCACCCTATGCTTTTTAATTGAGCATTTAGTCCATTGACGTTTAAAGTCGCTATTGATAAGCATGTACTTACTGCCATTTTTTAACTTTTTTTTTCTCAGTGTTTTAGTAGACCTTCTCTGTTCCTTTCTTCTTCTATACAGAATTGATGGTCATTTTAATTTAACCTCTGTCTGAAAGCTGTACTCTTTAACGCCCCTCCTCCCTCCTTTTATGTTTTTGATATCATATCTAACCTCTTTTTTGTGCTTTTGTATCCATTACCCTTTTATCATGGAAATAGATAATTTTTCTTATTTGTGGTCTTCTCTTTTCCCCTTAAATCAGTCCCTTTAACATTTCTTGTAGCACTGGTTTCTTAGTGACAAATTCCTTTAATTTTTGCTTGTCTGGGAAGTTTTTGATCTCTCCTTCCATTTTGAATGATAGGTAGAGTATTCTTGGTTGTAAGTTTTTTCCTTTTAGCACTTTAACTATATCATGCCATTCTCTTCTAGCCTGTAAGTTTTCTGCTGAGAAGTCAGCTGATAGCCTTATGGGGTTTCCTTTGTAAGTAACTTGACATTCTCTTGAGGCTTTTAGGATTCTCTCTTTATCTTTAATTCCGGACATTTTGATTATAATGTGTCTTGGTGTGGGTCTCTTTGGGTTTATCTTGTTTGGGGCTCTCTGTGCTTCCTGTACCTGGATGTCTGTTCCCTTCCTTAGGTTAGGGAAGTTTTCATCTATTATTTCTTGAAATAGATTCTCTGCCCCCTTGTCTCGCTCTACTCCTTCCGGGACACCTATAACACGGATGTTAGTGTGCTTGATGTTGTCCCAGAGGTCCCTTAGACTGTCCTCACTCTTTTTAATTCTTTTCTCTTTTACCTGTTCACCTTGGGTAATTTCTTCTAGTCTTTCACCCAGCTCACAGATCCGTTCTTCTGTACCCTCTACTCTGCTTTTGAGTCCCTCTAATGAATTTTTCATTTCCAGTATTGTATTCTTCATTTCTGATTCATTCTTTTTTATATCATCCATTTCTTTGTTGACATTCTCATTGAGTTCATCTATTCTTCTCCCCAGATCAGTGAGCATCCTTAACACTCTTAGTTTGAACTCTCTGTCGGGTAGGTTGCTCATTTCTGTTTCACTTAATTCCTTTTCTGGGGTTTTGTCCTGTTCCCTTACTTGGAATGTCTTCTTTTGCCTCCTCAATTTGCCTCTTTCCCTGTGCTTGTGTGTACGTATTAGGTAGGTCAGCTACGTCTCCTGTTCTTGGATATGTGACCTTATGTAAGTGATGCCTTAAGAGGCTTCCAATGTGCTTCCCTCAGTTCTTAATGTTCCAGAGGTGACCCCTATGTGGGCTACGTGTGTCCTTCTGTTGTGGCCTGTTTGCTCTCCCTGTAGGCACCCAGGGAGGCCAAGTTATGCTCCTGGCCAGGTGTTGTAATGCTGAGCTGCTTGTAGTTGTTGTGGGCCGTTCAGTCTCTTTATGAGGTGTGGGGAGCCCCAGCACAGTTGGCTGCAAGTTCTAATACAACATTTGTGTTGCAGTATATCTTTTAAGTGAGTAGGCCCCCAGCATGGCAGGTTGTTAGGCTCAGGGCCTTACAGTTGCTGTAAGCCTCTAGCCTGTTAGGTCTCTTGTCAGCTCTCTGAGGATTGCAGATGGGTGGGGCTGGCCTCAGGCATAGGAGCACCCAATTGCTTCAGGCTTTGGAATGTGGGGCAAACCCCCTATGTGGGTCTTTGAGAAGCACAAGTCTTCTGCAACTGACAAGCTCTGCTGCCCACAGGTCCACACACACAGTCAACACAGTCCTGCCCCGTGTGCGCACCCTGACCTCCCCAAGCGGACCCAGTCTCTCCACAGCGGGAGCCCCACACACTCTACCACCGCCCCACACTCTCCACCCGCTCCTTGTGCACACCCTGCCACGCTAAAGTCGGCTCAGTTGCCAGGCTGCAGAGAATCCAGTCACCAATCTATGCAGGCCCACAAGTTGCCTGAGGGCTTGTTGTTGGGTGGGACCAGTCTCTAGGGTGGGCTGCCCGCCCTGGCTGAGCTGGATTAAATCGGTGCTCTAGCGGGTGGGGCAGACCCTGGGCTAGCAGGTCCCAGGGAGAACTCCAATTGCCTCTGTGTCAGCATGCCCACACCAGGCCACAACCATGGCCGCCGCCAATGTCCCAGTCCCTGGAGAGGTCTCACCCCTCACCGAGATGCACTCAGGGCCTATTAGGTGAGTCTCTTTTCACCACAGCACTGTGCACCTTTCTTTCTGGTGATTTTAGGATGCTTTCTGAAATGGGTGAATTTGCGCATGGGCCCTTTAAGAGCCGGTTTTAGTTTCTTTGTGAACCGGGTTTTCTGGGGGTGCTCCCCAATGTTTTAGTAGCAGGCACAGTCAGATATTATGCCGCTGGTCTTGATTGTGCTGGGTTCACAAAATGCCCACAGCGGGGATGCTCCCCGGCTCAGGGTCCCGCGCCTTCAGGGAGGCTGCGTACCTGTGAGCTGCTCCCGGCGGCTGTGAAGCTGGCGGCTTGTGAAGGCGGCGTTTTTCCTCTTCAGAAGGGAGTCTCTGCCTCTTCCACCTCAGTGAGGATTGTCCGTTGTTGCAGGAGTTCCCCTTATCCAGTTTTCAGTTCTGTCTCAGGGGTAATTTTTCCACGAGTAGTTGTAAATTGGCTGTGTCCACGGGAGGAGGTGAGTTCCGAGTCTGCTTAGGCCGCCATCTTGACTTCTGTCTCCGTGACATCCGCTCTTATGTATGAAATAACACCTAGGTGTCTGTGAAATCTCTCACATTTTACTCTGACTTAAATCCCACATGTGTGTATTGTGTAACACTCATTATATGTGAATTCACACTCATTTTCCTGAGAGACACCACCCCCATTGTCTGTGACTTCACCAGGTTGGTGTGTGCCTTCACACACATTGCGTGTCTGACATCACTCAATGTGTGTGTGACATCACACCAATGGTGTATGTGTGACAAGGCTCACATTTGTGTGTGAAAACACACCCATTGATATGTGTGACACCATTCACCTGTTTTGTGACATAATTCACATTTTTATGTATGACATCATACCTATTGTGTGTGACAACTTTCACATATGTTGAAATCAAACCAATTGTGTGTGGGTTAGGGTTAGTGTTAACATTAGGTTTAGAGTTTTGGTTAGGGTTAAGGTTAGGGATAGAACTAGGGTTAGGGTTAAGGCTAGGGCTGGGTCTAAGGCGAGGGTTAGGTTTAGCGTTTAGGTTTAGGGCTATGTTAATAGCCCTAGCTAGGTTAGGGTATGTTTAGGTTTAGGGCTAAGGCTAGGGTGAGGGCTAGGTTTAGGGTTATTGCCAGGGTTACGGATAGGTCTAGGGTGTGGGTTAGGGCTATGATTAGAGTTAGGTTTAGTGTTAGGTTTAGGGCTAGTGTTAGTATTAGGGTTAGGGTGAGGGTGAGGGTTAGAGTTAGGGTTACTGCTAGGGCTAGGCTTATGGTTAAGTTTAGTGTCATGGTTAGGTTTAGTGTTAGGGTTAGGGTTAGTGTTACAGCTGGGGTATGTCCAGGGACAGGATTAGGATTAGATTTAGTGCTAGGTTTAGGTCTAGGGATACTGTTAGCTCTAGACTTAGAGTTAGGGCTAGTGTTAGGTCTAGAGCTAAGGCTAGGCCCTGTGTTCTGGCTAGGGTTACAGTGGTAACCCTATGGTTAGGGCTAGGTCTAGGTCTAGGTCTAGGGCTAGCATTAGGGCTAGGGTTAGAGTTAGGTTGAGGGCTATGGTTAATGTTAAGTTTATGTTTAGGGTTAGTCCTAGTGCTGGGGTCAAGGTTAGGGTTCTTGTTAGTGTTCAGATTCAGGCTTATGTTCGGGTAAGGGTTTGGGTTCGTGTTTGGTTTCTGGTTTGGTGAGGTTTAGGGTTAGGCTTATGGGTTAGGGTCAGTTTTAGGGTTAGAGTGAGGGTTAAAGTTAGAATTAGGATTAAGTCTGTGCTGTGGTTAGGGTTAGGTTACAGATTAGGGTTAGGATTAGCATTAGCTTTAAGGTTATGTTAGTGATAGCACTAGGGCTAGGGTTAGGGTTCGGTTTATGGATAGGATTTGGGTTAGCATTAGGATTAATACTCCGTTTAGGGTTAGGGTTACACATAGTGGTAGATGTTGGTTTTGGGCTACAGTTCGGTTTAGTGTTAGTGTTATGGCTAGGGCTAGATTGAGCATTAGGGTTAGTGCCATGGTTCAGGTTAGGGCTAGGGTTAGGTTTAGAGTTAAGTCTAGGTCTAGCGTTATGGTTAGGGCTATGGCTAGGATCATGGTTCGGTTTAGGGTCATGGTTTGTGTTAGACTTAGTGGCAGGGGTACTGTTAGGTTTAGGGTTAAAGATTGGGTTATTGGTTGGGAATGGGAGAGATCGGTTTAGAGTCATGGTTAGGGTTAGGATTAGCATTAGTGTTGTGGCTACGGTTAGGGATAAGTTTAGTGTTAGAGTTAGGGTTAGGGCCAGGGCTCGGGTTAGAACTGGGGTTAGACTTAGGGCTAGGGATAGGTCTGTGGTTAGGGTTAGTGTTAGGGCTAGTGTAAGGGTCCGGTCTAGGGCTGGGTTAGAATTAGATCTAGGGCAAGTGTTAAGGTTAGCGTTACACTTAAGGTTAGGGTTTGGCATAGGGCTAGGTTTAGGCTTAGGGTTGTTTTAGGCTTAGGTTTGGAATATGGGTAGCGGTTTTGGTTGGGGTTGGGGATAGGGTTATTGTTAGGGCTTAGGGTTGGGTTAGGAACAGAGTTCTGGTTAGTCTTAGGGCTAGGGTTAGGGCTAGGGTTAGAGTTATGCTTGGGGTAGGTTTAGTGTTTGGGTGAGGGTCAGGTGTATGGTTAGCGTTAGGATTAGGTTTTGGGAAAGGCTTAGGTTTAGGTCTAGGGTTAGAGCTAAGGTTAGGTTTAGGGTTAGAGTTCAGTTAGGTTTATGGCTATGGTTAGTGTTAGGGCTAGGGTTAGTGCTAGGTTGCTGGTAGGGCTAGGGCTGCGGCTGGCTTTAGGCTTATGGCTATGGCTAGGATTAGGGTTAGTGTTAGGGTTAATGCTGCATGTGTTAGCATTTGGGTTATGGGTAGGGTCAGGGTTAACTTTAGGGTTATGTGTAAGGTTAGGTTTGTATTTAGGGTAAGCGTGGGGCTGGCCCCATGGCTTAGCAGTTAAGTGCGCGGGATCTGCTGTTGGTGACCCAGCTTTGGATCCCGGGTGCACACCGACACACTGCATCTCCGGCCATGCTGATGCCGTGTCCCACATACAGCAACTAGAAGGATGTGCAGCTATAACATACAACTATCTACTGTGGCTTTGGGGGAAAAAATAGGGTAAGCGTTAAGGTGACGGGTAGGAGTAGCGGTAGAGTTAGAGGTAAGTTTAGAGTTGGGTTAGCGTTAGGGTTATGGTTGGGGTAGTGTTAGGGTTTGGTTTAGGGCTACTGTTAGTGTTAGCATTAAGGTTAGGGCTAGGGCTAGGGTTAGGGCTAGAGTTAGGCTTAGGGTTAGGGGTAGGGTTAAGGTTAGCACTAGGTCTAGGGCTAAGGTTAGTGTTAGTGTTAGTTCTAGGGCTAGGTCTAGGGTTACTGTTAGGGTTAGAGTATGGGTTAGGGCTAGGCATAGGGTTAGGGTGAGGGTTAGGGTTAAGGCTATGTTTAGGGTTAGGGTTAGGTTTAGAGCTATATTTATGTCTGTGGTTTGGTTAGGGTTAGGACTAGGGCTTGTGTTGGGGTTAGGGTTAGGGCTATGATTAGGTCATGGTTAGCATTAGGGTTAGGGCTACTGTTGGGTTAGAGTTAGGGTTAGGGTTGTGGTTAGGGTCAGGTCTACGGCTAGGGTAGAAGTTACGCCTATGGCTACGGTTATGGTTAGGTTTATGGTTACAGTTACAGTTATGGTTAGTTGTAGGTCTCGGGTTAGTCTCAGGTCTCTGTCTAGGGTTTGAGTTAGCCCTAGGTCTATGTCTAGGTTTAGTGTCAGGGTTAGGTTTAGGGTTAGTACTAGAGCTACATTTAGGTTTACGTTTAGGGGAAGGGTTAGAGTTACATCTAGGGTTAGGATAGGGTTAGAGTTAGGGCTAGGGTTAGGGTTCGATCTATGGTTATGGTTAAGGTTATGGTTGTGTTAGGTTAGGTTTAGTGCTAGATTTACGGGGAGGTCTAGCGTTAGGGTTACTGTTAGGACAAGGGTTAGGGTTAGGGCTAGGTTTAGGCCTTGGATTAGCCTTAGGTTTAACCTTAGGGTTTAGGTTAGGTTTATAGCTACAGTTAGGGTTAAGTCTAGAGTTAGCGCTACAGTTAGGGTTAGGGCTAGGGTTGGTCTTTGGTTTAGGGTTAGGGCTAGAGTTCGGATTACAGTAGGGTTAGAGTTAGTTTTGGGCTAGAGTTAGGACTAGAGCTAGAGCTAGGGCTTTCATTAGGGTTACGACTAAGTTAGGGATAGTGTTAAGGCTAGGGCTATGCTTAGGATAAAGGCTAGGGTTAGGATTAATGTTATGGTTAGGGTTAGGGATTGTTTAGGTTTTCAGTTAAGGGTAAGGGTAGAGGTAGTGTAAGGGTTAAGTTAGGATTAGGGCTGGTGTAGTGGTAAGAGTTGGGTTAGGGTGAGAGTTAGAGGAGTGGTAGGCTTAGGGGTAGGGTGAGGGTTGGGTTAGGGTTAGCGTTATGATGAGTGTTACGGCTGGTGGTAGCATGAGAGTTAGCGTTAGGGCTAGAGTTAGGGTTAGGGCTAGGATTATGCTGAGGGCTAGGGTTGGGCCTAGCATTAGGAGTAGGGTTAAGAATAGGGCTAGGGTTAGGGTTATGGTTAACGTTATGGGTAGGGGCAATTTTAGGGCTACAGCTAGGGTTAGTGGTAGGTTAGGGTTACATTTAGGTTTAGGGTTTGGGTTAGGTATAGGCTTAGGTTTAGTGTCAGGTTTAGGGCTAGTATCATGGTTAAAAGTAAGATTAGGACTAGGGTTAGAGTTAGGGTTTGGACATGGGCTAGTGTTGGCATTAGGGTTAGGGCTAGGATTAGGGCATAGTTAACATTAGGGTTAGGGTTAATGATGGGTGATGGTTAGTGTTGGGTGATGGTTATTGTTAACGTTAGGGTCACCTCTAGGCTAGGGTTGGGGTTAGGCCTAGAGCTAGAATTAGAGTTAGGATTAGTTTTTAGTTTAGGGTTAGTCCTAGAGCTAAGGTTAGGTTTACTTTTAGTGGTAGAGTTAGTGTTAGAGGTAAGTTTAGTTTAGGGGTAGGGCTAGGGCAATTGCTGGGGCTCGGTTTTTGTTAGGGATAGGGTTATGTTTAGTGTTAGGGATCAAACTAAGGTTATGGTTGTGGCTTAGACTGGGGTAAGTGTTATGGTCAAGGTTAGCCTAGGGCTGAGTTAGAGTTAGGGTTAATGTTAGGCTTAGGGGAATGGGTAGGGTTGGAGTTAGAGATGGTTTAAGGTTAGGTTTAGAGGTAGTTTTAGAGTTAGGGTTAGTGATAGGGCTAGTGTTAGGGTTACGGTTAGAGCCAGGGCTATGGACAGGGTTAGGGTTAACGTTAGTGCTAGGACTAGATCTAGATTTATGATTAGGGTTAGAGTTAGGGTTAGAGTTAGGGTTAGTGTTAGGGTTTGAGCTATGGCTAGGGCTAGGGCTAAGTTTAGGGTCAGATTTAGGGCTAGGATTTGTGTTGGGTTAGGGCTAGCATTGAGGGTTAGGGTTAGGGATATGGTTAGGGTTAGAGTCAGGTGTAAAGGTAGAGTTTGGCATAGGGTAGTGTTAGGGTTTGTGTTATGGTTAGGACTAGTGTTAGGCTTAAAGGTAGGGCTAGGTCTAGGGCTAGGGCTAGAGTTAGGGTTAGTGTTAGGTCTAGCACTAGCGTGAGGGTAGGATTAGGGTTAGAATTAAGGTAAGATTAGGAGTTGGTAGGGTAAGGATTTGCTTTAGGGTTAGGTGTAGTGCAGGGTCACGGTTAGGGCTAGGTTTCAGGTTAAGGGTAGGGTTAGTGTTAGGGGTATGGGGATGGCTTTATAGTGGGTAATGGGGATGGCTTTTTAGTGTTTGGTTTGGTTCAGGGTTAGCATTAGTGTTTGTGCTAGGGTTATGGATATGTTAATGTTAGGGTTAAGGTCTGGGCCATGGCTAGGGTTAAGGGTAGGTCTAGATTTATGTCTAGGGCTAGGCCTGAGTTTAGAGTTAGGACTAGGACTATGGTTTATTTCATGTGTAGGGCTGGGTTAGTGTTAGGTCTAGGTCAATGTTTAACGTTAACATTACAGATGAGGTTAGTGCTAGGGTTAGGGTTACAGCTAGGGTTATGGTTACTGTGAGCGATAGTGTTAGGGTTAGGGTTAGGTTTAAGGTTGAGGTTGGGTTGGGGTTGGGTTAGGGTGAGAGTTAGGGCTCAGGGTGGTGATGGACTGTTAGTGCAATGGTTAGGATAGGACTATGGTTAGTGCTAGGTTTAGTGTTAAGTTTAGGGCTGGGTTAGTGCTAGGTCAGGTTTAGGGCTAGGGCTGTTGTTGGTTTTATGTTTAGGGCTATGGCTAGGATTAAGGTTGGGGTATGAATGGGTTAGGGTTAACGTTAGGGGTAGCGTTATGTGTAGAGCTGGGTTAGAGTTCGCGTTAGGTTTAGGGGTGGGGGTAGGGGTAGGGGTAGGGGTGGGGTTATGGGTCGGTTTGTATTATGGTTAGGTTTAGAGTTAATAGTAGGTGTAGGTGCAGGACTTGGATTAGTGTTAGGGTAAGGTTTATGGTTAAGGTTAGGTTTCGTACAGAGTTAATGTTAGTTTTATGGTTAACGTTAGGGTTATGTTTGGGCTTAAGCTTCCTTTAGGGTTAGGTTTAAGCTTAGGGTTGGGGTAGGGTTTGGATTAGGATTAGGGGAGGTGTGTAGGTGTAGGGGTAGAGTTAGGCTTAGGGTTAAGGTTTGTGTTAGTGCTAGAACTGGGGTTAGGGTTAGTGTTAGGCTTGGCTTAAGGTTAGGTTTAACAGAGTGGTACGTGTAGGGATAGTGTTAGCGTTAGTGTTAGCATTAGGGTTAGGGGTAAGTTTAGGGTTAGGGTTAGGTTTAGGGTTAGGGCTAGGGGTAAGGTTAGGATTATGGCTAGTGTTAGGAATAGTGTTATTATTAGGGATGGAGTTGAGGTTAAGTTTGGGTTAGGGTTAGGTTTAGTTTTATGGTTAGTGGTAGGGTTGGGGTTAGGGTTGCATTCGAGTTTGGCCTATGGTTATGGAGGGGCTAGGGTTTCGGTTAGGGTTATGATTAAGGGAGGAGTAGGTGTATGGATAGGTTTAGGGTTAGTGTTCGGGTTAAGGCCAGTGGTTGTTGTAGGGATTGGGTTAGGGTTAGTTTTAGGGTTAGGGTTAGATTTAGGTTTACTGCTAGTGTTAGAGTTGGCATTAGGGTCTAGAGTCACAGTTAGGGTTAAGGGTAGGTTTATGGTTAGGGGTAGGTCTGGGGTACAATTAGGGTTAGTGTTTGGCTTTGTCTTAGGTTTAGGGTTAGGGTTAAGGCTGGGTCTAGGGCTGGTTTTAGGGTTAGGGTTAGTGCTAGGTTTAGGGCAAGGGTTTGGGTTAGGTTTAATGCTAAGATTAGTGTTGGGGTTAGGTTTGTGGTTGGGTTAAAGAGTTAATGTTAGTGTTCAGGGTAGTATTATGGGTAGGCATAGGGTTACGGTTAGGGTTAGCATTAGAGTTAGAGTTAGGGTTAGACTTAGGGGTAGGGGTTATCTAAGATTTAGGGTTATGGTTACAATTAGGCATAGGGTAAGGGTGAGGTGTAGCGGTAGGTTTAGTGTTATGATTATTCTTAAGATTAGTGTTAGTGTTATCGCTAGGGATTGGGTTATTGTTAGGCTTAAGGTTAGGGTTAGGGTTACGGTTAGGTTTGGGTTTAGGGTTGGGTTAGTGTTAGGGTTCGTGTTACTTTAAGTCTTAGGGTCTGGGTAAAGAGTGTTTTAGGGATAGAGGTAGGGTTACAGTTAAGGTTAGGGGTAGTGATACGGTTAGCTGTGGGAATTGCATTAAGGTTAACATTAGGGCCAGGGCTAGAGTTAGGTCTAGGGTTAAGTTTATGGCTAGGGGTTGGTCTAGGGCTTAGACTAGGGTTAGGTTCAGTTTTACTGTTAGGTTTAGTGTCAGATTCAGGACTAAGCATAGGGCTGCGTTTAGTGTTAGTGTTCGGGGTTAGGCTAAGTTTTAGGCCCAGTTTTAGGGTTAGGGTTACAGCTAGAGTTAGGTCTAGGGCTGGGGCTTGTGTTAGGATTATGGATAACATTAGGGTTAGTGTTAAGGCTAGGGATAGTGTAGGGGTCAGGTGAGGACAATGATTAGGGTTAGGGTTGGGGCTGGGTTTACGGCTAGGGTTAGTTCAAGACTTGGGTCAAGGTTAGTGTTAGGGTTATTGTTAGAAGTAGATTTAGGTTTAGGGTAAGGATTATGGTTAGGGTTCGGGTTAGGGCTAGGGTTGTATTAGTGTTAGGGTTATTGTTAGGATTAGAGTTAAGTATAGTGTTAGCCTTAGTGTTTAGAGTTAGTGTACTAGAGTTAGCATAGTGTTAGGGTTAGGGTTAAGGTTTGGGCAAGAGCTAGGTTTAGACATAGAGTTAGGGTTATGGCTAGTGTAAGGTCTGGGTTTTAGGGCTAGGGCTAGGATTAGTTTCAGCTGTAGGTTGGGTCAGGTCTAGATCTAGGGCAAGGGTTAGGGTTAGGGTTACAGTTAGGGTTAAGTTTAGGGCTAGGGATAGTGCCAGGGTTAGGGTTAAGTCTAGGACTAGGGTTGGTGTTAGGGATAGGGCTAGGCTTAGGCTTAGTGCTAATTCTTGAATTACTGTTATTGTTACTGTTAGTGTTTGGGTTGGTGTTGTGTTGCGCTAAGTGTCAGGTATAGGGTTAGTGGTAGGCCTAGGTTTAGTGTAGGGGTAATTGTAGCTTTAGACTTAGGGTTAGGGTTAGGTATAAGGTTATGTCTAGGGCTATGGTTAGGGTTAGGGTTAGGTTTAGGGCTATGATGAAAATTAGGCTTAACGTTCGGATTAATGTTAACATTAGTTTTAGGGCTGGGGTTGGGGTTTGTATCATGAACCCTAACCCAACTTTAGCTCTAACCCTAAACCTACCCCAAGCCCTAAAACTCCCCCTAGCCCTAACCCTAATAATATGCCTAGCCCTATGACTCACTGTAACTGTAACCCTAAGCCAACTCTAACCCCAACTTAAAACCTAGTCCTAGCCCTAGCTGTAACAGTAACCCTAACGCTAGCATAACCCTAACTCTAACCCTAATCTTAACCCAAACCAAAACCCTATGCCTAATCCTACACTTTCCATTGTCCCACCCTAAGGCACACAGGACACTAACGTCAGACCTAACCCTAATCATACACCTAGCTCTAACCTCAAAACCCGCCCCGTCCCAAACCATAAAAATAAATCTAGTGATAAACCTAAAAAGAAACCTAACCCTAAATGTAATAACTAAACTTAGCCCTAAGCCCAGCCTTAACAATAACTCTTGCCATAACACTAACCCTGTCACTACACGTACTCCTAACTCTCACCCTAACCCTACATGTAATCCAACCCTAATCTTATCCCTAGCCCTTGCTGTAGCCCTAAACCAGTCCTAACACAAACACTAACCCTATTCCTAATCCTACCCCGACTGCTAAACCTAACCTTAACGGAAACACAAACCACATCATCTAACTCTAAGAATAACCATAACACTAAACCTAGCCCTAGCCCTAAACATAACCCAGCGCAGGCCCTAACTCTCACCCTAACCCTACCCCTAACCCTAACTCTAGTCCTAACACTAACCCGAACCCTACCACTAATCGTAACCCTAACCCGAACCTGAAACCTAACCCGCCCTAATCTGAGCACTAACTCTAAGACTAAACATAACTCTAACCCTAACATGAACCTTAACAGTAAACCTAATCCAACCCAACCCTAACCTTAAACCTTGCCCTAAGCATAAGCCGAACCCTAACCCAAACCCTAAACCGGGCCCCAAATTTAACCCTAACCTGAAGCTTAATCCGACACTAAACCTAAACCTAAACTTATCCCGACCCGAAACCTAAACCTTACCCTAATCCAAAGGCAAACCTCAAAATAAAGCTAAGCCTAACCTCACAATAACCCTAACCCTAAACCTAACATGAACACAAATCGGAACGCTAACCTAAACAGAAATCTAGCCCTAAACCGACCCAGAACCCAACCCTACCCCTAAAACTAACCCTAACCCTAAGGTGAACACTAACCCTAACCCGAACCCGAACCCGAATCCAAACCCTAACCCTAACTCAAACGCTAACTCGAACCCTAACAATAAACCTAACCTGATACTGACACCAAACACTAACCATAACCCTAATCCAAACACTAACCTCACCCTAAACCTTAACACAACCCTAACAGTAACCCTAATCCTAACTGTCCCAACAAAGCAAAACATAACCCTAACCCAAACTGGAAAATGAACTCGAACCCTAGCCGTAACCCTAACCCGAAAACAACCCTTACCTTAAACCTAAACCTAAACTTAACATGAAAATTAACCCTAACCTTATCAGCAATCCTAGCCCGAACTGTAACCCTAACCCTAAACCTAATCTTAGCCCGACTCTAACCCTAAGCCTAACCAGAACACGAAACTGAACCTTAAGCCTAACCCTAACTCGAACACCAGCCCTAACACTAAAACTAAACATTACCCTAACCTGAACCCTACTGCTAACCCTAACCTTAACCTGAACTCTAAACATAATTCTAACCCTAATGCTAACCCTAACCCTAATCCAAACCCAACGCTAACCCTAACCCTAACCCTAACCCTAGACCTAAATCGAACCCTAACCCTAACCATAACCCTAATCGGAAACCAAAACTTAAACCTAACCCCAACCCTAACCCGAACCCAACCCAAAGCCTAACCCTAACCCTAGCCCTAACCCTAACCCTAACCCTAACCCTAACAAGAAACCTAACGCTAAAGCTAAGCCTTTTTCGAACCTGAAACCTAATAATAACCCTAATCCGAATACTAACCCTAACCTCAGCCTAACCCAAAGCCTAACACTAAAGCGAACACTAACCTGAATCCTAACCCTAACAAGAACTCTAACACTAACCTGAAGACTAACCCAACCACAACCCTAAGTCTAAACCGATATCAAAACCAAACCCTGACCCTGACATTAACCAGCAAACTAACACTAACACTACACCTAACCCTAACCCTAAATCTAACTCGAATCCTAACACTAACCCTAATGCTAAACTGAACCTGACCACTGACCCTAACCCTAAGCATAACCCTAAACTCTAACACTAACCCTACACGTAAAACAAACCTGTACCAAACCCAAACCCTAACACTAACCAGAACCATAACCCTAATGCTAACCATAACCCTAACCCCAATACTAACAGAAACCCTAACCCTTACACTAACCAGATGATAACGCTATGCTAACTGAACCCTAACCCTAACCTGAAATCTCACCCAAACCTGGCAACCAACCATAAGCCTAACCTCAACCCTAACACTAACCTAAACTCCAACATACTATTAAAACGAATCATAACCCTATGCCTAACCAGAACCATAAACCTAACCCTAACCAGAAACATATACCTAAATATAAACCTAACACTAACCCAAAAACGAAACCTAACCCTAAAACTGACAGTAAACGGAAACCAAGCATAACAGTAACGTAAGACTAAGAGTACCCCAGGAAATGGCTTTGGGGAGAAAAGCATGATGAAGGGCACGAGTGAGACCTTATGTCTGAGTGCAAAGCTGCCAGGCAGAGGGCGAGAGGATGGCTGGCTTGGGTCGCCTGCTTTCTCCAAAGGAGGCTGCACAACCAGCTGAACATGCTACCAGGGCCAGGACACTTCCAAGGGGACAAGTTCCTGAGGACATAGCCCTGGGGACGGCCGTCAAGTCTCCTGGGGGTTGTGCTGGGCCCCGTCAGTGGAGGAAGCAGCCAGGCAACAGGTGTGCCAGAGGTGACATCAGGCAGCCTGCCAGACCCGGGTCCCTGTCCTGCCCAGGCCTCCTGAGGGAGGACTATGGTCGTGGTAGTGGCGAGTTGGGTGGGGCTGCCGTCTAGCCTGTCCCAGGATGACCAGGGAGAGGGCGCCTGGAGATGGGCTGCCCCTGGCCAGGTCTGAGGGACCGACTCAGCTCGGGGCAGTTGAGGGCAGAGAGATAATCCACCTCTGCCCTTTCCCTACAGGTTCTTAGGGCTGGCCAATTCCTTAACAAGACAGGTTGTCTGGAGAAAATCAGACCCAGCTGAAGAACATGTGTCCATGGGAGAAACACGGGAAACTGAGTCTCTCCACACACTGGCAGAGATTCTTATCTAGCATACTCTCCTGAGCTAATGACAAAGGTGGATGTCGTGGGTTGGCCTGTGGGAAGGGAGAGGGTAGGAAGATGATTGTCATGCCAAGGGACATGTAAAGGCTTGTCTGAACCATTTCCCCTGCACTGGGGTCAGGTCCGGAAGGGCCGGTACGGAGGTGAGCAGGAACTGGCCTCTCTGTGGTGGGGCTGGCCCCGGGGCGGGCGTGAGGGCGGTGGGTGGAAGTGGGATGACGTGTGAGTTGGCACCAGTCAGTGGTGGAGGCAGCAACTCAGAGGCCAGGAGTCTCTATCTCTCTCCCTCTCTGTCTCTCTGTCTCTCTCTCTCTCCCTCAGGGACCTGAGGAGTGTAAGGTGGCGCCCCCTGCCCACCTCACTTACTTCTCCCATGGACCCTTCTTTCTCTGACCTCTCCGGGAGCCCTGTGGGCTTGGGTTCAACCCCCCACACCCCCACACAGGCCCAGGGTGCATGCGCGACCACCGGGGCCTAGGGCTTGCCTCGAGGTCCTCAGTGAAGTCTCTGCCCTCCCGCCAGGCTCTGACCGGCTGGCGCCACCCAGCTACAGCTGTTCCATCACCGCCCTTCTGGACTTGGCTTCAGCTGTTGTCTCCCTCCCCTCCCCCACTCCCACTCAGCTTGGAGGCCGCTTCCCTGCCTTGGAAACATTGTTCACGTCCTGATGGCCACAGGCATACCGGGCTTCAATCTCAAGGCTGTGCCTGGGCCAGCTGCTTCATCCCGGGTCTCATTTCTTCCTGAAAAGACAAAGTCGTGGCCTCACCCCATGTCTTCACTTTGTGACTGCAGCCAGGCCAGGTGTAGGAAAGGCTCTGTGGAGTCTGAAGAGCCGTGACTGGCATATGGCACCCCAGGGCTAAGGAGCCACGGCCATACTGGACTAGTCCTTCCCGCGACAGGTCCCTGCCTTCTCTCTGGAGTCGGGAAGGCCTGGCCATCCTAGTGCCCAGACCATGGTCCGGCGAGAAATCCGCCATGGAGGGCAGGCGTGAGGCCCTCTGCCTGAGGGCGTATATGGCACGCCCAGGGCGACAGGAAGGCTGGCGCAGATCGCCTGTTTTTTTCAAAAGAGGCTGGCCTATTCGCTCATCCTCCTGCTCCAGGCCCATTTCGTGGAGGACCAGCTCAGAAGGAAAGAGCCTTGGTGCCTGCCGCCAAGTTTTTTGGGTGTGTTCTCACCCCCGTCAGAGGAGGAAGCCACTTGACAACTGCTGTGCCACACTTCGGGTGTTTTAGCCTCCCTCAGCCGGGTCCCTGCCATGCCCATGCCTACCTGCATGGCGGGACTACTAAGGTCTTGGCAGTTGCCAGTGGAGATAGTCGTTAGAGACTTAACTTGGGGTTGTAGTAAAAGAGCATAACATAACTGCATTGAGCTTGGGCTCTGTCATTTATGAGCTGTGTAACCTGGATGAGTTTTCTAGCCATTGTACCCAGTCTCTTCATCTATATAATTGTGAAAAGACCAACATCTACTACTTCGGGATATTTTGAGGATTATGTGTGTTAATGTATCTTCAAGCACAGAATTAACATTCAGAGTGTAGTGCCTGGTTCAGTAGAAGAGTTTGCTGCTGTTATTATAATTATCATTATTTCATGTCCTTCACTTCCTCGTGAGTTCCCTGTAAAACCAACCATGATCCATGGTGTCAACAGTTTTATTCCAGGTTCCTGCTTAATGGCCTGCAGAGGGAGCCTCGGACTCATAACCTCCTATTTTTATCCCAGTCTCTGGAGGGATGCATTTACCTCTTTCTTCTTGGCACTGAGGCACTGAATGGGGTCCCACACTCAACCCTGCATGTACTCCTTTTAATATCCCATGCTATTGAAACACTGTTTAGTGTTTACTTGGTGGCATCTACTCCCTGACATGAACAACGCACGGGATATAGGATTTAGGAAACATTGTTCCGTGTAGGGCTCTGATTTTATCATAACACAGATTACAGTTGATCAAGGGCCAAGGTAGAGTTCCTTGTTGCAAAAATCTTCAGAGATGACGGTGTTCTAATGTGATACCACCTGAAAATTAAGCCAGCACATAAAAGAAGATGTAGTTTTAAAAGGAAAAGCACACAACTGAAAGAATTGATCCCATTAAATACACTATTCTATTTGTTTATGTATCAAATTACTGATAGGTAATAAGCAGGTGTACAGATAGTAGAATTATCAATTTCATAGAGAATTCTTTTAACAGTTGTTCATATCTTGTGTTTTACATCATTTATTAGGGTAATATTTTCATCTTGTGTCTCTATCTTTCTGAACTTTTCCAAGAGATATATTATCTTCTAAAATTTTAGGGAAAGTTAAAAAGAGTTATGAAACATTTGAAGTTGTTGATTTTGTATATTGGAGGAGGACTAGATTGCAAATGAATTGGTGATAATTAGAGTTTTATTTTGGTAAAAGATGGTAGTTGGTATTGATACCAGGATGTTCGTAACCTATTTTTTACATCATTATTTGATGTAGTTTCTAAAATGCCAGAACCGGTAATTTTAAATATAATAACTTGTCTCATTTTAAAATATGTGTTCTTGGAGAGGGTGACTGAGGTAAGTAGACAATAATTTACTGTAGTGACTTGTTTTTCTCCAATTAATCTGTTATAAACCCAGCAGCCATATAGCATTCTTTTGTCCAAATGACCTGATGGCACTTTCTTGACTTTTCTTGCTGTGACTCTAGCAATCTCGGGTCACACCACCCCCTCGCTCTTAGTCATGCTTTCATATGTAAGAGTAACATTGTCAATAATATGGTGACAAATTTGCACACAGTCTACAATTTACTAAAATATATATATCAATTGCAAACTTTGATAACATAATTGTTAAGGAATGAACAATTTGCAGTGCACTTAACAGCTGATTGCTACACATTATTGTGTACTGACATCATGGTTAAAACCATTATTTGCAATTTTTCAAATTTCAAAAATTGAAAATTATTTCAATTTTATTTTAAAGGAAAGGGTTCAATGACTTTTTTCTTTTTGAAGAAGAAAGACTTGCATTTTCATCTTAGAAAATTGAGAACTGGATTTTAACCCTTTTTCTTGTCTTCAGCTCTTCTTTATATTGGTTACTAATTCACATGTCCAGTTACTTCAGATCATGGTGCTATCTCCTCTGCCTTTTTCATGGCTCTCACATTAATTTATCCATAATCCATTCTGTGAAAGAGGTTTATCTCCACCTTCATATATTGAGGAAGGAACCGACCCACCTTTATGTGAACTTGGAAAGAAAGGCCAAGGTGACGCCTCAGTGCCCCTTCCCACCAGTGAGCTGCAGATGGGCTGCAGATTCCTGTGACTCTTTTGGTCACCTCCTGGCTCCCTACATACTTGGCATTGTCTGCACGGAGAAGTCTATAGAAGCCGGCTGAAGGATAAGACTGGCTAGAAAGGACATCAGCAAGCAGTGTACTCCAAAATTTGTTGGCCAGAAACATTAATAAGAAGAAAACCTTTCCGTTTATCTTGTTTTCTCTTTATCTTCTCTCTCTTCATTTTCCTTTACTTATATGGTATAAACCCTATCCACCCCCCATGGTGGGATTTTTCAGTTCAAGACGAAGAGGGATTTTTGGCAATAGAACTTTGAACAACCAAAGTTATGCAAGATGAATAATTTCTGGAGACCTACTGTCCAACATGGGCCTATAGCTAACAATATTGTATTGTAGACTTAAAAATTTAGTAAGACGGTAGATTTATGTTGTGTTCCTACCTCAAAAGAAAAAAAGTATTTTAAAAAAGGAAGTTAAATTAAAAAAATAAAGAGGACAGGAGGAAATATTTGGAGGTGATGAATAGGTTAAGGACTTGATTGTAGTGATAGTTTCATGGGTGTATATTATCTCCAAACACATTAAGTTGTACACATTAAGTATGTACAGCTTTTTGTATGTCAGTCACACCTCAATAAAGTGTTTTGAAAATGTTTTTATTTGGCATATTCAGACATTTGGAATAGGACTAATATGGCTGGAATGAGATGATAAAAGACAGAATAGGCACATAATGAAAAAAAAGAGCCCATCATCTTTAAAGTACAATATTCCAGTCTTACCAAACAAAACAGCAAACAACTCACAGATACTTATTACCAAAGTTATCTCTTTACATTGCTAAATGTTCTGTCCAGTAAAATAATGCATGAAATAACATATTACAGAAATAAATAACGGGCTGGAGGAGAAAGCATGTTTACAAATTGTTTGTTGTTAGAATGCATCTGGCTGTAAATTAAAAAGAAAACAAACTAAATGTGCCTTTTAAAAAACAAATATTATATCCCATAAAAAAGACCAGAGTAATTTACTACAAAGATTCTTTGTGCCAGAAAAAATAAAATCACAGTTGTTGCATTATAAAGATGGAGAAGGAAATATGTTTCATTCCATTTGCTGTTTAGTTGATGAATATTGTCATAAATATCACTTTTTACAAAAAAAGTGAAACAATTTTAAAAAAAGGCCAGAGATATAATGACTCCAGGATTAGAGAATTCAGCAGCTCAAAAATATAATCAAGCACACATGATATTCTCATATTTTGCTCTATCATCTTTGGTTCTCAGCTTAATCTACAGGCTGGGCTCCTTATGGTCTCAAAGGCATGGCTGTTTAAAGTATTAGACCATAGCAAGCGAACAAAAAGACAAAAAGAGTGGGCATCTAGTCCTCTTGACTGTAAGTGCCACTCAAAAACACATCCTCCAAGTGGGGCCAACTATAATTGATTTAGAGCTGTCAACCTCCCCTCAATCACACGGACTCATGGAGGAAGTTGAATGTCTAAGCACAACTGAGCTGCTGGTAGGAAGGGGACAGATGGGTCATGAATAGGCAACCAGTGGAATCTGCTTCCGTGTTTACTTACATAATGCAAAAAATATTTTAAATTACAATGCAAAAATATCTAATCAATTAATGGGATCTAAAATAATGTAGCAGGCCGGCCCTGTAGGGTAGTGGTTAAAATTCAGCATGCTCCAATTTGGTGGCCTGGGTTCATGGGTTCAAATCCCAGGCATAGACCTACACCACATATCAGCCATGCTGTGGTGGCAACTCACATACAAAATAGGGGAAGACTGGCACTGATGTTAGCTCAGTGCTAATCTTCCTCAATCAAAAGATAAATGAATGAATGAATGAATGAATAAATAAATAAAAGATAAAAATAATGTATCAATAGTAATGATTTTCCTACATATCAATAGTAAAGTGTTTGATAATGCAGTATTAAAATCTCATTCTCACTCACAAAAACATAAAAATCTAATGCACAAAGTACATTAGTTAGACTGCGTTCAGCTGAAAGTGATAGAGAACCTCATAGTGGTCTTAAGTCATGACATTTGTTATTTATGTTACAAGAATTTCAGAAATAGACAGATGCAAAGGCCTTTTTTTTCTATCAACATTTTGATAACAAAGACTCAGGCTCCATATAACTTTTGCTTGAATATGCTTAGTGTGTTGGATTTTATTTTTACAAGTGTCTGCCACTGCACAGCATCCACATGGGAAAGAACGAGGAAGAGTCAGCTATAGCATCCTATTTGATGCACATTTTATTTAGTGCAAGAAAGAGACCATACAATCAGATTGTCATTGATTTATGTCCATGGCGCATAACCCACAAGTGAGGTGGAGCACACTCTGGCAAAAATTAGCTTAGATCTGTCACAATCGGCTTTGTTCACTCAAAATTGTGGTTATAATAGCTAGGTAAAATGGAGGAAGGATACTAAGTAGGTAGTTACTGTATGTTATGCAAAGCATAGTTTTAATTTTGGCTAAAAATGTGTTTGAGAAATGCAAAGGAAAATGAATAAATTTAGTGCCATTAAATTTCCCAAATGGAATGTCTGAATATTACAAAAGTCTGTATCCTTTCCTAAATAATTTTTAGCTTTAAAACAGTTCAAACCACTTTATCAAAGGAATTTACTTTGAAAGTTAAGAATTTTACTACCTTTTTTACGAAACAAAAATCAAGTTAGAAAAATCGAGAAACAGGATTTATATAGAAAAGTGATTCAAAAAGAAAAGCTGTAATTACGGTAATTGCATTGTTCTAATATCATTTGTAGAAACAGGGACGAGAAAAGAATGCCCACTTTCAACAATAAGAATAGGTGCTTCATGCTCCAAGGTCAGAGTTGAGTAGTTGTGGCAGAGACCCTATAGCCCACAAAGCCTAAAATATTTGCTCTCTGTCCCTTTACAGTAAAAGTTTGCGAAATGCAAATTCATAGCCCAGGGCGCAGCCCTTGAATGATGGCTGATGGGCATGGCTGCATAGGCACTGCAGCTGCTTCACCCTCAGCTGAGATGACTTGGTCCCATGTGTTCTTCTTGGCTCACAGAGCTCCCCAGTGCGATTGAGCTCTAGGTGAGCACAGTGGTAAAGCACTTGATGTCCCTGATGCCCTGCCTTCCTTTTCCTGCCTCAATTTCCCAGTACCTCACTGGTGTGTTGCAAAATCCCCACCACCTAAAATATTCGCCCTTAATCCCTCAAGTTTATGGGAACATCCAACTAAAACAAGACCCAAACTTGGAACTTTTAGAGATGGATTATCACTTACTTGAAGCTAAAAGAATTCCGACATAGGAGGGGACTGTTTAATGTGAATATTATTAAGTTGTCTATGCAAGTTTGTGTCTCACAACCAAATAAGGTGTGGGCTGTGGGCCCTATGGTGCCAATGAGACTGTTTTTTGGTCTTGGGAATGTGGAAGAGTGGCTGACTGAAACACCAAGACTTTCCTTTCCTTTTCAAATAGAGATCAATGTATAGGGCGTCCAGGAAACCAGTATGCAAACAATGAGAGAAATCACTGTCTGATGAAAGTTGTGACATTTCTGGCATTTGAAGATTCTTTAGGGAAGACTCTGGCTTGCAGAGCTCCTTGCTTCTCTGTTGTCACAACAGTGGTCCCTGGGGTCTTTGTGAAGCACTTGGACACTCCCATAATCAAGGCCAACAATTGGACTCTCAGCTACATCCTGCTCATCTCCCTCACCCTCTGCTCCTTCTGCTCCTTACTCTTCTTTGGCCGACCCAACGCAACTACCTAATTATTCAACAAATCACATTTAGAGTTGTTTTTACTGTGGCTCTTTCCACTGTCTTGGCCAAAACTATTACTGTGGTTGTGGCCTTCAAGGTCACTGCACCAGGGAGAAGGATGTGGCAGTGGTTGGTGTCAGGGGCACCTAACTTCATCATTCCCATCTGCTTCTTTATCCAGCTGAGTCTCTGTGGGATCTGTCTGGGAACCTCTCCTTCCTTCATTGACACAGATGCACACTCTGAACACGGCCACATCTTCATCGTGTACAACAAGGGCTCAGTCACTGCCTTCTACTGTGTCCTGGGACACCTGGGATCCTTGGCCCTGGGCAGCTTCGCTGTTGCTTTCCTGGTCCAGAACCTGCCTGACATCTTTCATGATACAAAGTTCCTGACGTTCAGCATGCTGGTGTTCTGCAGTGTCTGGGTCACCTTCCTCTCCATCTGCCACAGCACCAAGGTCAAGGTCATGCCGGCCGTGGGGAATCTCTCCATTTTTGCCCCCAAGGTGGGGCTATTAGACTGCATCTTTGCCCCCAAGTGCTGCATTATCTTCCTAAGGCCAGAGAGAAACACATCAAGAGTGTTAAGGCATACAAATGCTTTAGGCGAAAATAATCAACATGTATTTTTTTTTACCATAATTTGCATACACCTGAAAAATAAACTACCAAATTTTTGCAAGCAGACTTTAAGTGCCAACTAAATTTACCTTACATCTCCAATTAATTTATTGCTTTACATTTCTTTGGCTTTGTCCAATGATCCTCGGGCATTCAAATGCACAAATACACAAAGATGAATATTACCTCAGATTAATTTTCCTCTAAAATTATCTGTGGTAGCTTGCAAAAATGGCCACACATCAGTCCTCTCCCTCCATCTGTGTGTTTTGTTAGTACCATCCCACTTTAACTCTTTGTGGACTTGGCCTTGTAACTTTCTTTGGTCAATTGGACACTAGTAAATGACATAAGCAAAGGCTTGAAAAACACCTTCTCATTGGTACTTCTCTTTCTCTGGCTGCGCTTCGGAAACCTGTGACCATCAATATGTAAGTGACATACTGCACATTTCTATCACTCCAGGTGACTTCAAGTCAACAATCAGATATGTGAGTAAGGCCATGGTAGATCATCCAATCCCACCTGAACCATTAATAGGTCCAGATCAAAGATCTGCCCAGCTAACCCACAGAATCTTGAGAAAAATAAGTCATTCTTCCTTTAAGTCACCAAATTTTAGGATGGTTATACTGCAAAAGCTAACTGATACATGATACTGTTATTGAAATTTGTCGTTTCATTATAGGTTTAATTACCACAGATTTCTATTTCTTTATCCAATACTGTAGACTAAAATATTCCTCTCAAGATTCAGTTTCTAAAAGAAAATCTGACACCATACCATCGTCCATTGTATATTCCTCATCCCTCTTTTCAACAACACATCTTTAAGAATATATATTAAGAATAACTTCACTAATTTTATGATCATGGATATTCTTCTGTATTGTCATCCACCACTGTTATGCACTGAGAATTTCTACTTTTAATTTTAGCCTTATAATCCATTTGGAGTGATTTCCTTGTGAATAATGTTAGTCGATGGTCCAATGTTTTATTTTGCAAAGGGATATCTTATTGTCTATAAAACAATTACTGTATCATTTTAAAAGTTGATTTTAAATACAGTGAATCTGAATGATGCTTGGAAAATGGATATTCTTTTCATTCATGATTGTAGTATATCTCTCCATTTCTTCAGAGCTTCTAGGTCCTTTGGTGTATCTTTGTAATCGTCTTCATTTATCCCACATAAATTTTCAATTATATAACTACATATGGCTTCCTGTTGCATAAATCCAATTATTTTAAATATTTCATTTCTCCTATGACTAGAATAATTACTTATAGGTTTAAACTAGTTCTGGCTCATATAAACATATTTTTCATATGGTTACCTAGTATCTTTTCACACTAGCTAACGTATTTAAAAGTTATAAATTGTATAAGTTATTTCTCACTAAAATAACAGATTTTTCTCTTCTTCTCTAATATTATTTACCTTATTCTATCTATTCTCATTTTTAAATGACTGGGCTCTCTGGTGCTACATTGAATCACAATAATGTTTGCCAGGAGCATTTTCCTCTTCTGAAGTGTAGCATGAACACCAGATAAATTCTTTGTCAGGGCAAAGCAGTCATCTAAGAGAGAGAAAACAAACACGTGAAAAAGAAAACAAAAACAAAAACCATTTCTACCTGGAAGTCAACAGACTTCCCTCTCTTGGCTATTTAGTGCTAGACATGTTTTGACAATGTACCCACTGAGAATTAGTGGATCTCACTCTAGTTCC
Organism: Diceros bicornis minor; assembly: GCF_020826845.1. Lineage (NCBI taxonomy): Eukaryota > Metazoa > Chordata > Mammalia > Perissodactyla > Rhinocerotidae > Diceros > Diceros bicornis. The sequence goes on along the minus strand of NW_026691200.1, from coordinate 222,208 downwards.
AGGAATTAATCTTGGTCAAATAGTTTAACCTCTTTAGACTTTCTTCATCTGTATTATGGAGAGCTTGAAAAGTGTTTTTCAGTTTTATAGTCCTATGATTCCAAGGTGCCCTTTACCCAGACGCACTTGACAAAGACCAGAGTGAATTTTCAGTTATCTACTTCTCCATCAACATTGTTATCCACATCATCACTTAGGGAGGAAGATTGCCCCTGAGATAACATCTGAGCCAATTCTCCTCTAATTTTTGCCTGTAGGATGCACCACTCCTCAAGAATGGCTTGAGGAGTGGTGCATTAAGTGTCTGCTGGTGTAGAGGCCTGTGCCGGGAATCCGAACCAGTGAACCTCAGGCCACCAAAGCATAACACGGGAACTTAACCACTACGCCCCTTGGCCAAGCACACAATGTTATTTTTGTCTGAGGAAGAGGATGTATGGAAATACTTATCTATGGTTTGTAAATAGATATTTCATAAGGCAATTTTGTCTGTAAATATGCAAAGAGAGGGTTGCAATATGTCTTTGTACCTAAATATCTAAATGGAAACTTAACATGACTGGGCCAAGAAAGGACATGACAACATGATACATCTACAACTAATACATCTACACATACAAAGAACAAAAAAACCCACTATGTATTCGATTGGGATACATAGCATTAGGCTAGACTTGTTCAAAGACATTGAAACCCTGACCCCAAATTCTCACTTCCTCCACCCTACAAGGGATCCAGCTTTGGGTCATTCCGGAGACCCAAAAGTCCCAGGTCCAGCCGTTGCCCAACCTGGAGGGGCTCCACAAAGTCCCTTGACTTGTCACCATGAGGTTAAGGGTAGGAGTGTGCCAGAGTTCAGACAAGGGGGCTAAGTAGGGTGAACATGGATCTCAAACGTTAGCAGTTGTCCTAGCATCTTTCAGATGCACTAGATGCTGGACTTCCTGCTGGTTCAGAGTCAGGACTTCAATGGAGCACTTGTGGCTGCACCGGAATTGAACCAAGACGTGCACTGGAAGTGGACCAAGATCAGCACCAGAAGGTGAACACAGGCTTGCAAGTGGGAAGTGGAACATGGCTCCCACCAGTGTGAGTTGTGTGGCAAGTGGTACCATCTTAATGTAGAATGTGTGTGTGCCAGCAGTTGGCAGGAAACTGGAGTGATGGGCTTGATGTAAGGACTTTGTGGAGGGGATATTTAAGGCCTGGGGACCACTAAGCTGTAGTTTGAATGGGTCTGAGTGCCCAATCCTGGTATGGTAAGGTGAGAGGTGAGACTAGCCCTTGTGAATTTTTGTTTGGTTGATTAAGTCAAACTCTGTCCTGAGATGGACTGGTAGGTGGACTTGGGGTTAAAACAAGTTCTTACAGATTGTCAGGGGCCCACACTCACCACTCCAATTCGACATATTACTGGAAGATCTAGCCAGAGTAATCAGGGAAGAAAAAGAAAATAAAAGACATCTGAATATGAAAAGTAAAATTAAAATGGTCTCAATTTGCAGATGATGTCATGACGTTTTTTTTCCAAAAAAGTAAGAACTAATCAATGAATTCAGTAAAAGATACAAAATCAACATAAAAATCAGTAGCATTTCTGTTCACTATACATGTTTCTGTACATATTTCTACCTTTTGCGGGGACCAACTCAAAAAATTAACAGTAGCCTTGTCTCAAGTCAGAGGAGGTGGGTTTCAGTGTGGGAAGCCATAAGTTTATGTGGTGGTTGTAAAACCTGGAAGCCCTTGCCTCAGCCAGAGTCTCATGTCTGTTAGTATTGCATGCATTTTGCAATTCCCAACTCAGTAGTCATGTAACTTTAATATTTTTATATTAAGAATATATTTTACTTAACCCAGTATGTCAAGAAGTATTATGATCTCAATATATGATCAGTATAAATGTTATTATTGAGATCTTCTCTATTCACTTTTTTCATACAAAGTTTTTTTTTAAATCCATGCATATTTTACACTCATAACATATCTCAATTTGGACTAACCATACTTTAAATGCTCAATAATGACATATGGCCAGTAGGTACCAGATTGGCTAACAAAATAATTAATAGATATTATGTTTTTGGAGCTGTTTTAGATTTATGGAAAAATTGAGATGAGAGTACAGAGTCCCCATATACTCCCTCCTCCCTGCACACAAGCACAGTTTCCATTATTATTAACATCTTGCATTATCGTGGTATATTAGCTATAATTCAGGTAGGAGATTGATACATTATTAACTGAGAACTATAGTTTACGTTAGGGTTCACTCTTTGTCTTGTACATTCTGTGGGTTTTGGGAAATGTATCCTGTGCCCTACATTACAGTATCAAACAGAAGAATCATTTTCCTGCCATAAAAGTGCACTGTGCTCCAGGGCCAGATAGATGTATAGCTGTGGCCCTTGTCATTGATGTTTGGGGTGATGGGAACATAGGTGTTTTCCAGCTTGTATCCTCCACTTTACGATGAAAAATAAAGGAATTTCCCACATAGTCCCATGTTCTCACAACAGCATAAATAGTGGAGGAAACTAATGCTGAAGGTGTGGAAGTGGATCATCACAACATATTGATCCCTGGGATTAACAAGTTTAAAAGAACTGAGGAAGAGGAAAGAAGGAAGATTTTTAAGAATCAAAAATGTAGCTTTATTTCTGCATTGATCTTGAGCTATGGATTTGGAATTTTCTGAATTCAGCCTGACTGTTGCTTCCCCAGGCAGGGATTCATGTGCTTATGGTGTTTCTGCACTCATGATTGGTGTGCAGCCCTGTATGCGTCCCACATGGAATGTCCTGTGGCTGTCCTGGGCCCTGGGTGTATCAAGCTCTCCCTCCCTATCTTGGACTTTGGAGGGAGAGATGCTGGAATGTTCTTGGCTGAGCCCTGACTGACATGGATACTTTCTGAGTCTTTCACCTTATATTTGATATCACATCCTCTGATGCAGTTATTTTGCAGCATCGCAAATGGCATTCATGTGGATGGCTTGTTGACAAAGGCTTGTGACCCCATCTGCCCAAGAGGAGGTGGTCCCTGGAGCCTTGCTATCCAGAGACGCGGGTGAAATCATAGTGCCTAAGGCTGGAGAGGATGTTCCTCAAACATGTTTTCCAACTGGTGTTTTTCACCTGGACACAGGACCTCAGATGCAGAGACCCGGGGCAGAGAGGGGTCTGGATCTCACCAGGGGAGAGGAAGAGACTGCTGAAAGGCATCGGGGGGCATTAGAATTGCTTTTCTAGTCCACAAAAACAACATATACACATGTGTGCATTTGTGTCTGTGTTACTATAGGTGACATGTGTAGATATCTCCTTAGGCTGCATGTTCCACCTCTGCTTCTGCTGCCTGACACCTCAAGCAGAAGCAGGGCTTTGCAGAGGCTTCTAAGAAGTTCCTTTTGATTTTCTTCTTCCTGTTGCTGCAGTTTCCTCTATTTGTGTGTCCTTTGGCTTATCCTGACTGCTTTTTGAGAATGGAACCCAGTGCATACAAGGATGGAGATGTGGTTATTTGTGGGTTTTCCCCCTTTATACTTATTTCTTACACAGAGGGATCAAGAAGCCTAAAAAGGATGTCACTTTGCAGAGGTAAGTGAACCTTTATTTATATTCTGCTTGATTATTATGATGAATGATGCCTATGGGATCTGTGGACGGATAGACCAGGGCGCTCTGCATCACCTGTCCTGTCTTTCCCCGGCATCCCCACCTTCCCAGAACTGTCCATTATTATCTCTGTCTCTTCCCGCTGACTTTCTTGCTTCCTTCAAAGGAGAGAACAGTGTTTTTATATTTTCCAGTTTTCTTCCTTTCAGTGTTCAATTTTCAGGGCTAGAAGCTTAGTGAGACAGCACTTTCCACCAACATATTCCACCATCTCTGCCCTTCCTCCTGCCTCAGCTGCCGCTGCATAGTGTTCTACCTTCAGATCTGTTGGGGGGAGAATCCCAGCCTGTACAGAGGAGCCCCTGGGTGGGAGTGACCCTGTGTGCCTGTCCCTCACCCGTCTGTAGTTGTGACTTATTGTCTTTGTTTTAAGCAAGGGCTCGAGAGCGCTTTTTTTTGGTGTTAGTTATTTTTACAAAAGCATGTTAAGGAAGTGTCCTCCAAAAAGAATGTGTTTTAGAGAAGTGGATCCTAAATTTTATCAAATGCTTTATATACTTCATGAGCATATTGTGTTTTTTTCCTGGCAGAAAGGTGAGGACATTAAAAGTGAAGATATTAAAAAATTATCTAATTTTCTAATAGTCTGTTTAAGATGATTCCTTGCTCACATTTTCTTTTTGGTGCTGGTAACAGGCTCACGTTAACTTCATAATTAATAGAGATATATCTTCTGATTCTATATTCTGGAAGTTTCCCGGTAGAGTAAACATCTATTCTTAAGTTTTAGAAACAATTCATCTGTAAACACATCTAACCCACCATATATTTGGAATTTTCTTTCCTAAAAACTCTCTTGAAACCATAAAGAACATTTGTATAATTTTCTATTTGAGCCAGTTTGAGTAATTCCAGTTTCATTTAAAAAGCAGCTTTATCATTGAGATCCCAAAAGGCATCTCCATGTGCAGATGCACAACATTCTCTCTGACTTCGCTCCTGGTCCCATTTTCTCACCTAATGTTGTTGATGTTTGTCTTCCTCAAACAGTTTTTCTTTATCAGACTTGTCTGAATGATGCGTATTTTATTGAGTTTCCCAAAGAATCAGAGTGACTGATTACTTTTCCTCTGGACTTATTTTATATTTGTTTTATACTCTTATTTCTGCTTCTATCTCTTTTTCTAAATTATTTTTTTATGTTTTCTTTCTCCCTTCTCCTTGTTTTGAGAGTTTAATTCACTCGCTTTCCTTTTTATTTACTATTCAAGATATTTAATGCTCAGATATTTTCTCTCAGAACAGACAGTTTTCTTCTCTTCTTCCTTTCTCTCTCGTCTCTCTCCAGGGCTCCTTGCTATTCCTTTCTAATCATTGTTTTGATTTCCTGTTTGACCGAAGAGTTATTCATGAGAGTGATTAGTGGCTTATAAATTGTCTGATTTGTTTAAGATATGTTGGCAGTTAATGAACATTTTTGCGTGCAAGTTGTTTAAGGAACTAGACTTCAAATCTGCCTGTTCCTCTGATGAGCTACTGAGTCAGAATTTCTGTGGTTGCCCATGTATCTCTCTTCTGGTGGCTTCAGGAATTGATTACTATGTAGAAATTGCTTGCTGGATGAGGATAGGACCTAATGTTATAATAATATGCTTTCTTTGCTTTGGAGTAGGAAGTTTGAGATTTATATGCAGGCACATGTGTGTCTGTATATGTCTGTATCCAAAAATATTTAATGATAGATCAAGTTTAAAAATATGTACGATTCCTATAGTGACTGTTTTTGGACGAAGACTTAGAAGTTAGTTGAATACTCTTTCTATGGTTGTAGTTAGGTTCACTTTACTTCATATTTTTAAAATCCTTTTTTTTAAATATATGATTGAACATATACTTTCTGACTGCTACCCACCTTTTATTCCCTAAATATTTTGCCTTCAGATATGTGTACCATTATACACCTTCATATATAAATGTTTCATATTAGTTGTTCCTTTAATTTGTGAGCACATGTATGGAATATCAGTGACAATCCCCTTTCTTTCAGCATCTGTGTCAGTGTTATTTTCCTGTGTCTTCGTGGAATGTTGAGTAACATTCAATATTGAAAAAATGATTAAAGTAACTTCAGTATTCTATAATGAATATATGTAGCATTATCTCTGTGGTTCTACTTTTAAATTTCGTACTTTGCTTTTTTCTTTTTTCCTAGTTTTGCTCCATTTAAAGTAATTTTCCTTATTAAACTTTTCTCCACCATGTTGGATATATACATCTTTTTCACATTTTATTTTAGAAATATTTTTTTGTTGTTGTTGTTGAGGAAAATTGGCCCTGGGTTAACATCCATGCCCATCTTCCTCTACTTTACATAGGACACCACCACAGCATGGCTTGATGAGCAGTGCATAAGTCCGCACCCGGAATCTGATCCCACGAACCCTAGGCCACCAGCAGCGTGTGCAAACTTAACCACTATGCCACCAGGCTGGCCCCTATTTTACAATATTTTTAATTTGAGAAATAAGAAGAACCCAGAATCTGAAGTCTTGCCTCACTGACTCCTTAATGTTGGATGAAAAATTAATTAGTATTTTACTTCTTTTCTTTTTCCTCAAATTCATTGTCTCTAGGTATAGATTAAGCTCTTGGTTCAAGATGGTTTTAAATTTTATGCACATTCTTTAAAGTAGTTTGTATTTTGCATTTTAAAAAATCACATTAACACAAAGTACTTAGACAATTTTTTTACTTTTTCAGTGTTTACTTCTTGGGTATGGTGCTTTTTTTTGAAATTCGTCATCCTCAAACTTGATTATGGATCTGAATTATCTAGAGGGCTTGTTAAAACACAGAAGGTTTGCTGGACCCCACCCAAGACATTCTGATTCAGTAGGTCTCGAGTGGTGCTGGAGGACTAGCATATCCACATTGTGATTGGAAGTTCCTGTGCCAAACATTTCTTATTTTTTTATTTCAGAGGCAGTAAAATCCGTGTCTCAGTGTGAGGGCTGTCCCTACCCAATCCTTTTATTCTTCACAGGTGTTATGCCACAATAATCTTCTTGTACTCCTAACTCCACCTCAGCATTTGGAGGCCCCAACTGACACACAAACGTTCTTCATTTTTCCTCAGAAAGGAGTGCTTTATTTTCAGAAGTCTCACACAATCTGCAAAAAGTTTAATGTGGATGCTGTTCTCTGCTCTTTAGACATTGCAACTTGTTTCTACAACACCTGCCCCAATCTTCCTTGTTCTCAGTATTTAATGCTCTAACATTGGGAACACATGGGGCTTCTGGACATTCTGGACACTCTCCCTTCTTCAAGTTTAATTGATCATATAACATCTGAACTAAGTTGAACTAAAGTTGGCCATAACATGGCTTGTCACATGACCATCAGGTATATGTGTAGTGTGTGTGCACCTCACGGAAACAGAATGTTCCTGGAGTGTGCCTCTCAATGATTCTCCTAAAATTTGATTAAATATGTTCTAAATAGAGGTTCTCAGTTTCAGTTAAATGTACCTAATCCATACATACATTACTGGTCTATAAAATTTTCTATATCATAAACTTATTTTGTTGAATAGCGTGTAAGTTATTTCTATGCTCCCAAGGTCACATGTTTGATTTTAAAATTTATTTTCCTTTCAACTTAAAGAAAGAATTTGTATTAAAAGAAAGAAATCCAAAGGAGTATCCAAGAGAATGAAATACTAGGAGTATGGAGGACTAGCTACCTCTAAGGGGTTTCCCTCCACATAACACTATCTTCAATAAAATATAATGTTATTGCATTCTTGAGTTCACATGAAGTAAGCCAAATCTCAAAGGAAAGAAGAAGGAAATTGAAAGCACCAGACAAATTTGGATTCACCCAGTTGTCTAAGGCCAGTACGATCCTCTAATTAAAGGATTTGTCTTTGAGTCACCAGTGACTTGAGGGAATGAATCTGGGAGTCACAGATTAGTTGAGAGTCAAACAAAAAAGTCACTTAACTTGGTGTCACCTCACATGACTGTGAGCAGAAACCAGTGACATTCTTCCCTGGAGGAAAGAATCTAAACTAAAGCCTTACATTCTGTACACATTAAAATCAGACAAAAATGAGCTCATGATCAATGTTCATCAAACAAATAAGGAATACATGCCATAGTCGCTAAGAGTCATCAAATCATGAACAAATTAAAAATAGAACAATAGATTTACACACTAAAACCTCCAATATTACATTTACCAACTTCAAGATATAACATAACTGTGTATAAAAAATGGAAAGACATAAAATGGAATAACAAAATCAAACAGGAGACTCTAGAAATGATCTGATATATTTGTCAAAGGGCCTTATAGAACTTTAAGAGATGAAAAATAAATAAATGTTGAGTTTTAAAACTCCATAGATGAGTTCTACAACAGAAGAGAGAATAGAAAACTAAATTTGAATTCTGAAGGAAGCAGAATGCAGCATAGAAAGACAAGGAACTAGAAAACATGAAAGATAAGGTAGATATGGAGATGATGAGAGAGAGTAAAGAAAAAAGAGAAATAAAATACTGTACAACAAAAACAAGTGAGTCATGAGGGTAAAACTGAAAGTTAAAGGGTCTATAAATTTCTCAGGAGATAAGAAACTATATCCGCTTCAGGCAATGTGGGCTGGAGGTAAAATAGAAGTAGAGAATATAACTCTCACCCAAATAGAGGAGATACAAGAGAATATGGAAAACAAGTATAAATCAATAAAATTTAATGGGAAATAACGTAACAAAACTTGTGGAAAAAATAGAAGGAAAACATATAGATAGTGGGAGCAAAACAAGGATATAAATAATCACAACCAATGTAAATGGAATAAATTCTCCACTTAAATACAGATAGTTAAATTTGATGCGACAATGACAAATTTAGCTGTATCTTGTTTAGAAGATGTGAAAACTAAAAAACATGGAAAACTAGAAATTCAAAATATAATAGAAGATATAAAGATATGCTAGGAAAATACCAATGAAAAATCAACCCAGGGTAGCTATAATAATATCAGAAAAAACAGATGAGGAAAAAAGCATAATTAGGAATTAAGTGGTTAATCCCCAATGCTATATAAGTTCAACTGATCATGAAGACATAGTCGTTGTTATACTACACACGATGTCATGTGAAGATAATATAGCCTCAACTAGGAAAGGAAGGAGGAGGAGGAAGAGAAGGAGAAGGAGAAGGAGGAGAAGACAAGAAGAAAAAGAAGGTGGAGGAGGAGGAAGTATAGGAGAAGGAGGCAGAGCAAGAGGAGAAATAATATATCATCATAGTGAAGAATTTAAACTTTCCTCTGAGACAAACCATAACATATATCTAATAATAGAGTATTTGAAAAATAAATTAGCAAGTTTGATTTAGTGGATGCACATCGAACCCTATACCCAACAAGTGAAGAACACCTATTCTTCACAAGGACACGGGGAACATTAACAAGCAGTGAGCATGAACTAGGGTACTAATCAATCCTCAAATAATAGAACACTTGAAATAAATACAAGTGACTGCTCTATTTTATTCTTGATGTTATTACAGATCCCAGGCAATAGAAATGCAGAGAATTTTCTTTGGCTTAGGTATTATTTGTGTGTAGAAAGTCTGTAGAAAAGATGAAGACAATATGGGCTATCAGGAATAGGTACCGTTAACGATTAATTTTAATTTTATATTTTTAAAATAAGAAATGGATGAGAAGCTCTTTAAACTTTACAATGCTCTCTCTCTTAGATTCCTAAGTGTTTCTAGTCCTTTCAGTCCTTCTTGATTCTGTCAATTGTTCCTGCCTGTTGATGATTCTTCCTTCATTGGATCTCTGAAGTTCACCTTAGTTTCCTGGTTTTGATGGTGGCAGACGCACAGGTTTGAAGGGGCAGAGGCTTAGGCAATTTGATTGACAGCCTTCTGTTGCACCATTCTCAAGGTGCACATGTCATGCATCTATGCTTGTCACGTATCTTTCAGTTGCAATTACTCTTCCTCCCCAGGGCTATGTCCAATCTCATGCTAATATTGTTGCTCTTCTAGGAAGGATTTAATGGTGTGCTCATATAAACAAGCATTTTGGATCCTGAACCACAGAGCCATTTACAAATGTGATCTGTTTTTCCATTCATTGTACTTTCTTCTGTGTATTTAACCAGTTTCTTTCATGAGTGTGGAATTCAGTAAGGACGTTCCACAGCTGGAGTCAAGTGATTTCCTTTAGTTATAAATTCTAAGGCTTCAGGAGAACCATCTGTTGCCACAGACATTCGAGTCAATAGTAAATTCATTTTAATAAAGTCATTGTATTGCATTTGAAGGAAGTCATTTTGAGTATTTTCCCTAAGGATCCCTATCCCTCTATGTAGGTTTCAGTACAAGAACTACTAGTATGTTCTGTCCTTGGTTTTTGCCATTGAGGAAATCAACAGGAACCCTCATATTTTGCCCAACATGTCTCTGGAATTTGATCTCTATAATGCCCTGCCCAGTGAACGGAGGACATTGGAGAGGTCCCTGATTTGGCTTTCAGAGTTGGGCAAGGACATCCCTAATTACAACTGCAGGAGAGACAGCAAGTCTCTAGCGGTCCTTACAGGAACCACCTGGGCAATTTCTGCCCAGATTGGAACACTGCTGGAACTGTACAAATTTCCACAGGTAAGACTGCGTGGGATGGGGAGAGATGAAACCATGTATCCTTTGGTGCCATTCTCAGGTGCCTAAAAAGGAAGAGAGGAGGACACTGGGTTTGTGCATCTCTCAAAGGATATGATCTCAAAGGGTAGGTGTACAGGACATTGATGGGGTATGACATTTCCTTTCTTTGGAGTAGAGAGCAGGTTGAGGGGGAAGGAGAGAAAGCAGTTTCCTGGAACACTGACTGATCTTATTTTCTAGAAAGCTTTCAGGGAGTGGAAAATGATTAGAAAATGAAATGAGCAATTGTCCCCTTCTACCACTCCAGGTGTTGCTGAACAGCCTTCAGGACTGAGACTCTGATTTTTGCCAATCATCGTCCTCATATTGCTTCCAATTTTCTTTTCCTTTTAGCTTACCTATGGTCCTTTTGATCTTACCCTGAATGATGATGAGCAGTTTCCATCTCTCTATTAGATGGCCCCCAGGCACACATCTCTAGCCATTGGCATGGTCTCTTTGCTGCTTCATTTCAGTTGGAGCTGGGTGGGGCTGGTCATCTTGGAAGACAAGAAAGATGTTGAGTTTCTCTCAGACTTGAGAGGAGAGATTTACAGGAATTGAATCTGTGCAGCCTTTGTGGAAATGATCCCTGTCACTGAAAGGTCATATTACTCAAGGACATGGCCATATGATTTGCAATTATAGGAAACAGAAGGGAATGTGGCTATCATTTATGGTGATGTCAACTCTTTCATAAGCTTGAGCTTTTCTACTTGGGAGTATTTAGTGATATAGAAAGTCTGGGTCACGACATCACAGTGGGATTTTATCCACAGTGAGAGATTTCATCCTTGACTCATTCCATGGGACTCTCATTTTTTCACACCACCATAGTGAGGTCCCTGGCTTTGAAAAATTTATCCAGAGAGTTAACCCTTCCAAATATCCAGAAGACGTTTACCTCACAATGTTGTGGTTCCCCTTTATTCCTTGCACGATTTCTGAGTCTGACTGTAAAACACTGGAGATTTGTCCACCCAATGCCTCCTTGGGATGGTTGCCTTGGCAGATTTTTGACACAACCATTACTGAATGGAGTTACAGTGTGTAAAATGCTGTGTATGCTGTGGCCTGGAGCCTTCACAAGATGCTTCTTCAACATACAGAAAGGCAGCCAATGGGAAGTGGGAAATGTCTGGGGTATTGTCCCTGGCAGGTGAAGTCTCTACCCCTTAACAACATGTACACTCGTAAAAGTGACTTTCTTATGGGGTTCCACAGGTGCTCAAACCAAGCAGTTAGGATTCTTTCTCCAAGAAAAGCACAAGAGTTTCTGTACTTGTTTCACTCTCTAGGAGGTAAATCAAGTCTTGGGTAGTAAGTCATCTACAAGAAGGTTCTAGTGGAAACGAGGAAGTAAGCTATGAGTCAATATCAATGCTTTGTGTCACAAAGGATCCCAACATTCTGCCGGCCTAACCTTTCAATAGGGACTATCCTGCCTTCTCCAATGAAGCTCTTCAATGCCAAGAAGAAGAGAACTTACCCTTTATGTGCCTATCTTGTGCTGAACATCATAGTGAATACTTTACATAAATGATCTCATTTAATTCTGCAACAAATTTAGGTATTGCTAACATCATTTTGCAGATTGATGGTCTGGGAAAATTCAGAGAATGCATGAGGGTGGCTAGATTGTACCTTGTACTCGAGATTTGTCTGAATCCTATCACCACTGATCGTCTTGATATTCTTGTCTTTAGGCTTTTTCTCTTGAAACTAACAGATATTTTAGAAACGTTATGATATTTTAATTCTCCATATGATTTAATTTGCTTTACTTCATTGGATACTTGTAATAAAGTTACATTATGAAGCAAGGATTACAGACAATGAAAGGCTGTCCCCAATTCAGGGTTTTCTCTTTAACACCCGGGCCCACTTTACCACAGGATGATGTGTCTCTTTTAGCTGCACCCCCTTATGAGGAAGATAGAATTTAACAATCCTGCTGGTGACTCAGTGAATTTGGCTGATGAAGGAAAATCAGATTCAGAGTAAACCATTCTCAACTTTTGGAATTTTCCCGAAGGTCTTGGACTTAAGGTGAAAGTAGGAGAATATTCCCAACATGCTCCACGTGGTCAAGAATTGTCTTTATCTGAGGAGGTGATTGAGTGGGACACGGGAATTACTGAGGTTTATTGAACCCAATCATAATTACTTACACCACACATGAATAACCAAACTCTTGTTGGGGCTTTGTGCCCCCTCAGAGCTTCATAAAGGGTCACATATGGGAATTTAACAATTCACTTCCAACTGAAGTAATTTTTTCTTTTACCAATAATCCAAGATGGAAGCAAGACCTTCATTAGCAAAAGGCTGCAAGTTGCTGAAGGTTCAGAAGGTGGTTAGTAATTTTTAGGAATAAATTAAAAAAAATTAAGTTATGTACATGTTTTTTAGAGATAATGTTATTGCACACTTATTACACTACAGTATAGAGTAAACATAACTTCTTAATGCACTAGGAAATCAAAAAATTGGCGTGACTCACTTTATTGCAATATTTGATTTGTTGCAGTCCTCTGGAAACAAATCCACAATATGTCTGAGGTGTACCAGTGTTTTATATCATACAATAAGCATGGCATCCAACCAATGAATTGGATTTAGATATTTCAAGATTACGTTTGTTAAGACTCAATACTCTAAAACACTCTAGTTACTGGAAAATTAGGTAAAAGTCACAGCTGTTATCAAGTGTTATCTGATTTTCTCCAGACTCCACACTCTGTATGCAGTGAGAGTTGCAGTCCGGGATTCAGGAAGAGCACTCAGGAGAGCAAGGCTGCCTGTTGTTTTGATTGCATTCCCTGCCAAGAGATGAGATTTCCAATGAGATAGGTGAGTATATGCCTTGCAGCGACATTCTCCACATCTGTTATTTTTTTGAAGGGAAATATTTGTCCTGAGCTAACTAACATCTGTTGCCATTCTTCCTCTTTTATTATTGTCCCCAAAACCCTAGTACATAGTTGCATATCCTAGTCGTAATCATTCTAGTTCTTCTATGTGAGCCACCACCACAGCATGGCAATTCACAGAGAGACGGTGTGGTTCCATGACCAGGAAACCAACCTGGGCCACTGAAGTGGTGAGCACTGACCTTTCACCACTAGGCCATCAGGGCTGGCTCTCCACCTCTCTTTTGTATGCACCGTTCTCCCAAAGAAACAGAAAAGCTCTGGATGAGGACTGCAGGGTCAAAATGTTTCCTTCCTCCATTAAGTAATTTAACTTTTATAGCCAATAATATTTCCTCCGAAAATGATACACTCTCTCTCTACCTTGAACTAGCTTGCTTTACTCATTTTAACATCATTGCAGACATTATCATCTCAAGGAAACCCTTTATGACCACTCCACAGTAACCTAACTTAAATCTCTCTCATGGAATATAATACATGGTATTGTAAGTCCTTACTTTTCATCTTCTTTAAAGCTACATTTAGATCACATTGAACAAATCCTTATCTTTCCAGTGTCTGGTGCTGTTCTTGGCACAGAGCAGGAGCTCAGAAGGTTGTGTTTGATTTAAGAAGTAAGTATTTCCATGGTGTACAATGAGCTTATGGTACAGCTTGGTCCCTGATCTCCTTGAGTTCACAGGTGAGTAGGGGAGACAACATGTAGTGATGTGAATTCAAGGTGGTGACATAGGGCTGCAATATAGGTACGCAGAGACCCATGGGATGAAATAAGTGATAGGATATATGTTTGTGGGGAGGGAAGTGCCATGGACTTCTTCATAGAGGCAGTAGCATTAGTATTATATCAGACTAATGAAGGCGGATTAAATTCTTGGTGGAATTCTTAGAAATGGCAGAAACTGGCAAATTAGCCCTGCATTTAATATTCTAGGGAACTGAGTAAAGGTTCAACATGACTAGAACACAGACAATGTGGGTTTGGGAGTTGGGTCATGAAGTAGAAGAGGGACAGAAAACCAACACTGAAGATTTTTCATACCATAATTAACATCTTGGAATTACTCAGATTTATGATATTAAATGGTGCAATGCTGGAATAACCTCCATGGTGGCATTATCTAATTTTATTTTTGTGATTGATATGAAGCTTATTTTCACAACATCTTTTGTATAATTTCAATTTTTTTGAAATGTACTGAGATTGATGATATAGTCTGGCATATCGTCAATTTGGATAAAGCTTCCACATGCACATTTGGCACGTGGTAAATTTGGGTATATGTTCCATATGCACATCTAAAGAACACTACGTCCACTAACTTCAATTCCTACATGCTTGGAGATTAATAAATACACTTGTAAACAACCGATGATTAATGAGTAAACTATGATGGATATTAGAATGTATTTCCAATTAAAAATATTATTCATCAAATCTTATGGGGGGGAGTTAGAACTATCATTAGAGAGAAATATATAAGCCTAGATTATATATATTTATATATTATTGTGTATATTTAAATATAGAAAGGTTGAAGTTCTAAATTCTAAGCATTCATCACAAGCTAGAAAAAGAGCAGAAAATTAAACAAAAGGAAAATAGAAAACACAAAATGGTAAATATTAGAGGAAGTGTTAACACAATAAAAGGCAAACATCAAAAGGATAAATAAAACTAAATTATATTCTAATAAATGACAAATATACTCAATAAAATCCTAGTACTAATGTTCAACAAAAGAGAAAAATTGCAACAAAAAAATACCAAGGCTGAAAAGGGAGTAATCAGTGCAGATCACATGGAAAATTTTTAGCATGAAGAAAACATAAATAACATCATGTTGATACAATGAAAATCTAGAGGAAATTCACAAATTTCCAGGCAAATAAAAGTTACAAAACTGTCTCAAGAAAAAATGAAAAATCTGAATATTTCCATACCTATTAGAGAAATTGAGACCATACTTTAAAACATTTCTAGAAACTTGAATTGTAGGCTATTTATTCGGTACAAAGCTGATGAATCTTCCCAAACATTCAGGAAAGAAATAATATACATCTACTCAATCTCTTCCAGAGAATAGGAAATACAGAAATCTTTTTGACTCACATTGAGAGACCAGATTAACATTGGTACGAAAATCTAACAAAATCATTGCAGGAAAGGAAATTACAGGCCACTCTCTTTCTTGGATTAAATTCATTTATTCTAAAATAAAAAAAAAATCACATCAATTCAACGTTCCAAATCTAGCTATATTTTATAAGAAGGACATATCATGACCAAATTAGGTTCATGCAATGTAATTCAGTATACTAATCTCTGAAAAAAGAGAAATAATAATCTCAATAACTGTAAGAAAAACTAGTAAAATTAAACACCTATTCATATTTTAAAACAAACAACAACAACAGAAACAACCCTTACCAAATCAGGAACAGAAGGAAACTCTCTTACTCCCATACATAGTATTCACAGAATGGAACTTTATGGTGCACTGTTGAAAGCAAGGATAAGAGAAGAATGTTTAACATCACTGCCTCTATTAGACGTTTTGCTGGAGGTCTTGCCTGATACAATATTGGCAGGAAAAGAAATAAAAGGAATAATTTACTTCAAAGGAAGAAGTAAAATTGATGTTATCTTCAGATGATATTATGGTATAAATGTAAAATCCATATAAATTAATGCATTAACTGAGTTTAGTGGTGGCTGAATACAAGGTTAATATACAAAGTTTTGCTTCCATCTACCCGTCATAAAACATTCAAAATTTAAATTTTAAAAAATGACATTTACAACATCTTAAAGTATGAAGTACCTAGAAATAACTTTAATGAGACTTTCAAAAGATTTCTCTCCATTAATTTATAGAACAGCATTTAGAAAAATGGAGGAAGATTGAAAGAAGTGGAGAGATAAACGAAATTCGTGACTGAACAGACTTAAAATTCTACAGATATCAAAACTGTCCAAATTAATCTACAGCTTCCACAAAATTGCAGCTAAAATGCTGACCCGTTCTGTGGAAATTACAATTGATACAATTCTTATGGAAATGATAAAGGAAAAACTTAGCTAAGAAAATCTTGAAGACAAAGAATAGAGTGGGAGGACTTACTCTACCTGACATCAAGTATTATAGCATCACAATAGAGGAGGTTCATCAAGATGATAAACAAGAAAATCAACGGAAACAAATGGTAAGTTCAGATACAAACTGCTCATATAGGGACTCACGTATAGACGTCTGATTTACAAGGAAACACTGAGGAGGAGTGGGAAAATGAAAGCCTTTTCAATAAACCATGTTGGGTAAATTGGCTGTCTTCATGAAGAAGACAATGACTCGCCAACCCTAACTCACACCATCCACAGAAAACGTTATCAGGCAGATTGTAGTTCTAAACGTGAAAAGTGAGAGAATTTAAGGGGATGTAAAGAGGAAGAAGCAATGCCCCTGTAGAAGGACAAAGCATGTATTGATACCTGCAGGGATGAGTGGGCACGGAACACTTTCAGAACCACATGAAGATTTGGGAATCTTAAAAATCAGAGCAGAGGTAGTAGAGGTAGGCAAGACCAAGGTTATACAGTCTTTTTGGTCTTCTTAAGAGTTTGTCGGATTTTTTAATGGAGGATAAGTATGATTCCACTTACATGTAGAAGTATCACTTGTGATGCAGGACAAGGGCAGGGAACCAGAGTAAAGAGACCTTATGATAACATAGGAGAGAAGTGACTAAAATCTTAACAGAAGTGGTGGAAGCGAAATCAAGATGAAATGTACTGGAGATCATTTTAGATGGTATAAAGGGTCTTATTTTGAAACTCCCTAGGAGTGAGGTCTATGACTTGGTCATCTCTGTTTCCCTAGAATGTAGCATATTATCTGGCTCATGGAGGTTTTCCAATAACTGCTTGCTCATTGAATGAGTAAATCTAGGCCATAGTTTACAGGGGTACAGCTTAGAGAGACAGGGAGGACTTTTGGTTTTCTGCTGAGAAAAAAGAGCATTCATGAATATGCAAGATAATTACTGAGAAGGATAATAGCTTTGTTTACTTAACCAGAAAGAAGATGGGCAGTATTAACTGGGAATGGTTCTCTGCAGAACATTCTGTTATTTGGTGCCTGGAGCAACAAAGGAAGACAATTGGCTAAACTTACCCAATGTCTTCTTTGGGGGCATGCAAATAAGAGAGAATGACTGAGCCTGGGCTGAGGACACTTTGCATCTCTCCCCAGACATGGATCAGTGTGTGAAGTGTCCAGATCATCAGTATGCCAACAGAGAGCAAGATCGCTGCCTCCAAAAAGCTGTGACCTTTCTGGCTTATGAGGACCTCTTGGGGATGGCCCTGGCCTGCACAGCTCTGTGCTTTTCTCTCCTCACAGCTGTGGTGCTGGGGGTCTTTGTGAAGCACCAAGACACTTCCATAGTCAAGGCCAATAATCGGACTCGCAGCTACATCTTGCTCATCTCCCTCACCCTCTGCTTCCTCTGCTCCTTACTCTTCATTGGTCGTCTCAACACAGCCACCTGCAGTCTTCAACAAATCACATTTGGAGTTGTATTTACTGTGGCAGTTTTCAGTGTCTTGGCCAAAACTATGACTGTGGCTGTGGCCTTCAAGGTTACTGCACCAAGGAGAAGGATGAGGCAGTGGTTGGTGTCAGAGGAACCTAACTTCATCATTCCCATCTCCTCCTTTATCCAGCTGAGTCTCTGTGGAATCTGGCTGGGAACCTCTCCTCCCTTCATTGACACAGATGCACACTCTGAACACCGCCACATCTTCATCGTGTGCAACAAGGGCTCGGTCACTGCCTTCTACTGTCCTTGGACACCTGTGCTGCTTGGCCCTGGGTAGCTTCACAGTGGCTTTCCTGGCCTTGAACCTGCCTGACACGTTTAATGAAGCCAAGTTCCTGACGTTCAGCATGCTGGTGTTCTGCAGTGTCTGGATCACCTTCCTCCCTGTCTACCACAGCACCAAGGGCAAGGTCATGGTGGCCGTGGTGGTCTTCTCCATCTTGGCCTCCAGTGTGGGGCTATTAGGCTGCATATTTGCTCCCAAGTGCTACGTTATTTTCCTAAGGCCAGAGAGAAACACTTCAACAGTGTTAACGAATAAAACACATTCGGGGAGAAAATAATCAAAATGTAAGTTATTTTCATAGGTCACAAGAACTTGCATACACTTGAAAAATAAACTACCACATTTTTGCAGACCCACTTTAAATACCAACTAAACTTACCTTACATCTCTGCTTAATTTTTTGCTTTACGTTTCTTTTGGCTTTGTACAATTTTCCTCTGTCATTCAAATGAACAAATACATAAACATTCATACTAATTCTCCTCTAAAATTATGTGTGAAAGATTGCAAAAATGGCCACACATTAGTCCTCTCCCTCTGTCTGTTTGGTCATAGCATCCCACGTTGACTCTGGGTAGATTTGGTCTTGTAACTTGCTTTGGCCAATGGGACATTAGCAAATGACATAAGCAAAGGCTTGAAAAACAATTGCTCATTGTTGGTACTTCTCCTTCTCTGGCTGCGCTTGGGAAGCCTGAGGCCATCAATATGTGAATGAGTCTAGATAGACTGCACATCTCCATCACTCCAGGTGACTTCAAGTCAACAATCAGATATGTGAGTAAGGCCGTCCTAGACCATTCAATCCCAGCTGAGCCACCAATAGGTCCAGATCAAAATAACTTCCCAGTTAACCCACAGAACTTTGAGAAAAAATAAACTATTCTTATTAGAAGCTACCAATTTTTAGGATATTTTGTTATACAGCAGAACCTATCTGATACATTATGCTACCATATAAATATGTCCTCTCATTATTTGTGTAATTATCACAGATTTCTATTTCTTTATCCAATATCATAGACTGGAATATTCTTCTCTAGATTAAGTCTCTGAAAGACAGAGACCATATCATGTTCCATTTTACTTTTACTCCTTCCTCTTTTGAACCAGACATCTTTAAGCATATATATTAAGAATATCTTCACTAATTTTAAGATTATGGATATTCTTCTATATTGTCATCCATCACTGTTATATGCGGTGGATTTTTACTTTTAATTTTAGCCCTATAATCCATTTGGAATGATTTACTTGTGAATAATGTTAGTTGATGGTCCAGTGTTTTATTTTACAAATGGATATCTTTTAGTCTATAAAACAAATACTGCATCATTTTAAAAGTTGATTTGAAGCATATGGAATCTGAATAATGTTTGGAAAACTGATATCTTTGAAACACTGTTTTCAGTCACAAGTATAGTATATCTCTCCATTTAACCTGAGCTTTTACATGCTTTGTATCTCTTTATAATTTTCTTCATATAATTAATGTGTAGTTCCAATTATTTTAACTACTTATCTTAAATAATTCATTGCTCTTATGAATGGAATAATTA
The DNA here is from genome assembly GCF_020826845.1 of Diceros bicornis minor. Classification (NCBI taxonomy): domain Eukaryota; kingdom Metazoa; phylum Chordata; class Mammalia; order Perissodactyla; family Rhinocerotidae; genus Diceros; species Diceros bicornis. Next base: position 202,482 of record NW_026691200.1, on the reverse strand, counting down.
TTAACATGTTTAAACTAATTCTTGCTCATGTCACAGTATTTTTGAAGTTTCATATAGGAATCTAGCTTCCTTTCGCATTCCTCCACTTATTTACCAGTTCTAAACTTTATAAGTTATGTCCCACTAAAATAATAGATTTTCTCTTCTTCTCTAATATTATGTACCTATTATTCTTTTGATTCTCATTTTTTCATGACTGTGCTCTCCAGTGCCACACTGAATCACAATAGTGTTTCCCATGAGTATTTTCCTCTTCTTAAGTGTAGCGTAAAGATCAGATAAATTCCTTGTCAGGGCAGAGCAGGCATCTAAGAGAGAGAAAGTAAAAACGTGAAGGGGAATCATTTCTAGCTGGACATCAACAGACTTGCTTCTTGTGGCTGTTTGGAGCTGGAGATGTTATGCAATGTGGCCAGCTGAGAAGCAGAGGATTGCTCTCTAGTCACAGGAATTAGTCTTGGTCAAATCTCTCAACCTCTTTAGACCTCAGTTTCTTCACCTGTAACATGAAGAGTTGGATGAGTCTTTTTGAGTTCTCAAATCCAGTGACTCCAAGATACCCTTCACCCACATGCCCTTGACAAAGACCATAGAGAATTTTTAGTTTTCTTCTGCATCAACATTATTATCCATATCACCACTTAAAGACATATCAAATATCTACTTTTGCATGACACTGATAAAACAGGTTCCATACCAAATCGCAGTTCATTGGGATAACAAATCTATAGTTAATTGTTTAGAGGTAAGTATAGGGATGGGCCTTGCTGGAACCAGCAATCAATGGGCCAAAAAGTCTTGCTTTATTTTACAGCAAGGCTGTGGAAACACTCCCTAATATAACAGAATGCTGAAGTACTTAGAAAGTATGAAATAAATGGGAGCCTTGTATCCATGGTTATGAGCTAATAAGGATATGATTTTTAAAATTTTGTTAATGATGCCATTTGCCTGCTATGGGGCTGTTCTCTGGTGAGTAAAGAGCAGATGTATTCAAGGCCACTTTCATTCCTTTAATAAATATTTACTCAGCGCCTACCACTTGCTGCACGATAGCAGTGATCTATCCTAAGAGCATTTATATTCTAGTAGGGTGACACAGACCAAAAACTAAAAGAGAAACTTGAGGTGATCAATAAAGTTACACATACGTCAAACTTTTTTCATTCTGGACTATTTTTCACCCTTTCCCTACTTTTACTGTTTCCCAGAACTCTAATCATGGACTTGAAAACCCAGAAAGCACTGGTCCCAAGTTTCTTCTCTCAACACCCCTGTTTCAAAGACAAAGTGTTTATCTTCTGAGAGTATGTCTCTTTAAGACTAAGTTCCTATGAATCAGCATTATTTCCTCACTTTCTTGAGAGGACAGATGTTATTATGAAGGAGAAACAAAATATCATATGGGATTTATACTTGAAATGATGTTTCCACTCTAATTGTGTTATTTAATGTGGTGTGATTTGGGGAACGTCAGTTACTCCTTTAGAGACAGTGGTAATAATACCCTGAAAAGCATTCTATAGAGATTAAATGAAACAAAGTATGAGAAACTGTTTTGTAAATTGCAAAGCAATCTATTTCAGCTTATTTTTCTAAAAATATTTTCATTTATCCGATCCTTTTTGACTCTACACAACCTGCCTTCACTGAGTTTTATCATTTATTCAACAATAATAATGGGTCAAAATGGTTGAATATTGGAAATTTCATATGGTTCAACTTAATTAATAGGCCATCACAATATTTAATTTGGTTATAATTACAGTTAAATTTTTCATGTTGCCTTACCATGTGCCAGGCACATTCTAGGCATCTGACATGTATTCACTCATTTAATCCTCACAACAATGCTATGGAGACAATACTATTAACCCCTATTGTATGGATGAGGAATATTAGACGTTATATAATTGACCAAAGTCACACAGCTGGTACCCAGGCAGTCTACCTCCAGAATCTCTTTTAGGGATCCATTAGAGGTCGCGGCGCTTACATCGTAAAAGGATCACCCTGGTATCTGGTTGGCGAATGGACAAGAGGGGACTAAGCAAGAAAGCACATGGCTACTGAAATGATCCGGGCAAGCAATTCTGAATACAGGATTTCCTTCCTTTTTAAGGCTGATTAATATTCCATTGTATAGATTCCCCAGATTTTCTTCATCCTTTCACCCACGGATGCACAATTAGGTAGTTTCCATCTCTTGGCTATTGTGAATAATATTGCAGTGCATTTTGTCAAACAATTTCCTGGCACTTAGTGAGTTTGAAAAAATTCTTCTTATACACATTAGTTACTGTAATGACCTACCTTTCTAAATGTCTAAAGTTTAAATATTTGTCATTCTACAGAAATACCTTGCCTAATCATGATTTGTGTTGTTATCAGTTCATGAATGAGCTAAGATTTTCGTGCAAAAATTTGTTATAATGGCTTTTTTTGCATGTATTCAGGAACCTTGCATAATACAGGTATTCCCTGATTCTTGATTTTTAGTAGAGTTTTCTAGTAAGCCTTTAGGATAGGAAATATCTTCGTAGATGTGAGGCAGAGAGCAGAAGAATAATAAAATGATTGTTATATTTAATTACATCAAAAGAAAACTGTCATTTTGCTAAATTGTTTTTACACACCCTTTGCTTATTTGTAAGAATGGCACATATCATTTTATTAATGAAAAGAAAATTCAATAAACAATTTTAACATAAAACAATATCTATTGAGAACTTATATGAAAATTTTAGCAATATGTTGTCACCAATTTCCTCATCTGCAAAATGGAGATAGATAATACCATCTTCCTTATGGGTTGCTGTGAAAATGCTCAAGAGTAATGTATGTAAAATGCTTATCACCATGTCGGTGGGAAAGTGATGCCTCATTCATTTTTCCACCGGGATGATGACAGCTTTTTTAATGCTTGAAGTCTGTAGTTTTCAAAATACGTTCTACTGTTGTAAAGTGAATCCTTTTTACAAACTCTTTGTAGAGTTAGATCCCTTTGGAATACAAATTCAGGCTCCTGTGTGTGTGCGTGTGTGTGTATGTATACGCACATCTCTCCAATAATACTTCAAGCCTGATAATGAAAAGCTACCTTCCCCACTCTTGACTCTGGTTCCAAAAACAACTTCTTTAATTTTCTGGTTGAAAATCTATATTTCTAAATTAGCTATTCATACAGCTCTTTCATTTTTCCTCTTTTGACTATTTATATTTTCTTTCTTCTCTGAAAAAATCAACATGAAGTGTTCTTACATATGTTAAAAACATAATTCCCCTTGCCCAATATAACTATTTAATGAATTAGGATAAATCAGAATTCAATGTCTACTGTTTTATGACATAAGTGTTTACAATTTTATAGCATACAAATGTTATCGAGAGATGTGTTACATCAGATATTATGAATACATTTTCCTTCTCACTTTTTCCTTTGACCTTTTAAATGGTAAAATTCTCTTGTTTCTTTGTTGTCTTCCTATGGATTCATCACTGGTTCATCTCCTTCCACCAGAAATTTAAATCTCTTTTCAGTAACTTCTGACTCTTGAGACAATTCATGGACTTAATGTTTTGCTTGGGGACATCCCTCTTGGGCTTGAACATATACACCGTCCCACATATACACAGTATGTCTGGAAGGATAGAGGAGGAAAGGACGTTTATCTCTGTGCAAAAGGACTGGGAGACAGTGGTAGAGTGAGAATATTTTATTGACTTTGTACCGCTCTTTGAAGTTTTCCTACATGTGCATCTACGATGTAGTGGCCTCCCTCCCCCCAGATTTTTAAAATTAAAATAGCGTTATATCCTTATCTACTGGCTTGGGACAGCAAGTTGTAGAGAAATGTAAATATATGATACAATTTTTTAACGAAATTAAAAAGAGCAAACACGCACAAATATTTAGAATTCTAAATATGGGCCCATCATTCTATTAGGCTGTGTAAACGTGGGGAAAGGATTGAAGAACAGCTGTTCAACATCCAGCTACCTGTACAGTCTAGGGGTCCACGGAGATCCCCGCCTCCAGCCCCGCACCTGGAGCTGATTTCCTCCACCTGTGTAGTCTGTCTGACTTATTCCAGCCACACCCCCGCCTCTTCCTGGCCCTGGAACTGGTCTCCGCCCACAACGTTCGGGCCTGGTTCCGCCCACAGCCTGGTCCCCGCCCACTGCCCACAGAATCGCCCCCCCGGTCCTGGAGTCACTCACACCCTTATCCCCGCCCACAGTCCGCCCCTAGAGCTGGTTCCTGCGCACAGCTCCGCCCCTAGATTTTGTCCCTGTACTTGGTGCTGACGCAGCCCGCTTTCCAGCTTCGCACTCACTCTAGAAATTACACACCTGCCCCGAGGCTGGGGTGTGCGGCCCCGCCCCGCTCGCCGCGTCAACTCACAGCCCCCAAACCTTCGTCCTCCCCGAACGACCGCCCGAGACTGAAAGTGGAAGCGCAGGCGTCGCCTTGGAAGGAGCGGCGGGTCTACGCAATGTGTCCCCTCTTCTACGCGCGGACAGGATACCCTTGGACGTTTGGCCGAAGGGGCGGGGCGCAGTGAGCGGCGGGCGGTCCCGGCTCCAGTCACGGTCCAGGTAGGGGCCTGTGCCGCGGGCAGCCCCGTCAGGGCCCGGCTTCCCTCCGTCCTCCCGGAGCCCCATTTCCCCTGGGCTGTTTGCTCAGGGCTCCCGAGGCTGCTGTTCCTCCTGGCTCCGGGCGCCGCCGTCCCCTCTTCAGAGTCCCCGTCATCGTCCTCCGTGTGATTTTGTCCCCAGGGGGCTTATCCACATCTGCAGATGGTGTTTGGGTTGTTACAAATGGGGCGCTCCTGGCATCTAGAGGGGGAGGCAGGGATGCTGCTCAGCGTCCTCCAGGGCCCAGGACGGCCCGACAGAGAATTATCCGGCCCCAAATGTCAGTGGTGCCGAGGTTGGGAGACCTGCTCCAGGGCCTGAAAATCTCCCGAGCCCTGAATGAAGTGTGGAAATTTTTGACAAGTCAGCCGAGTCACTTACAGGGTCCCTAAATGACAAGCTTGTTTAAAGGGTCCGGAGTCACCAAAAAGTCTCTGTCCAGCCAAGTGAGTTGAGTGAGTCAAGTGCAAACAGCACGAAGCTGGTTTCTCCCATCTTGGGGAGCAGGTGGCTGGATAGGAATCGGGAAAATCCAGTCACAGCCAACAGTTACAGTTAAATCAGTAAATACAAAAAAAGAAGAGTGAATGGGGTGAACTTTCCATCCAACACCCTATAAAAGGCCTCAAAAGCTTGTTTGCGCCTTTTTTTCCCCCCTCAGACACGAGAAGCATCCGTGGAGCTCAAGTTTGAGGTGAAACCAGGCTCAGGGTCCACCTGTCCTCGCTGATCCATGGATTTCTGTGTGGCCAGGTGAGTACCCCGTGGACCTGGTACCAAGAGGTTCCGGCAGCCTCTGCTGTGCAGAAGACCTGCTAGTGAGATTTCCTGGGCTCGGGTTGTCACCACATGGAGTCACTGAGAGTGAAGGTATCTTGAGAAAAATTATTGATGTTTGATGGATTATATTCAAGGGAAAGATGGTAAGCTGTGTGTGTTTCTGTGTGGTAAATATTTCAGTAAGTACAGTTATATGCAAATAAGAACACATGAAACAAACGTAAATAACTACAAATGTGTATTATAGTAGAAAATATAGATTTACTTGCATTGCATAATACTCAAAAGTCAGGATTTATATATAATATAAATACAAAAATGTTTTGCGTGTGTATGCAGTATTAGAAGACATCCCATTAAATATTAGGAGGGATACTCAGCAACATTCCTTAGACCCATTCAATTTGAGTTCTAAAGTCCTATAAATCCTCCACAAAAATTTGAAATAGAGGAGCATTCAGGGAAAAAGATGATTTGAACTTAATAACAAATTTAAAATTGAATTTGCCAGTAGCCAGATTTATTTTGAGCATTTTTTTTCTTTATGACATTTCAAATCATTTGGAAGAGTACTGAGCAACAGAGTAGATTGCAGGGAAGGGCACTAGTCTCCAAAAAGACTGTCCTCACCACCTTGCCTTCTAAAGGGAATTAACTTTGTTTCTTGAAACTTTTCTGAAATAACGGTCTGGTGATTCACGTTGCAGAGAATCTTGTTAAGTAATTTTGTATTTAGTTGTTGGCCTCTACTAATTGTGTGTGTATGTGTGTGTGCCTTTTTCATTTTAGCTTTCGTGTGATGTTCTTGAGGGGAATGTGTGCTTGTCATGCAATAGATAGTCTTTGAGTGTATAATTTATGGTGACAAACCATCCTCACTTATTCAGAAAAGAGGGGATTTCCAGGACACAGGACGGGTAGTGTTCAAACCAGGGCAGTCCTAGACATACCGAGATGGTTCCTCATCTCATGAGCTAGGCCCTGGGACACATGCATGGGGACCTGGAGAACCAGAGAGACCTTGTCCCACCTCCATGGAATTTATATTGTATTTGGGAATTTGGATTTTGAAATGTTAATGATGAGAGTGATGTAGGAGTTTGGCACAAGGGGAATCAACCTGAGGGGGCAGGGAAGCCCTCTTGAGAAGGACTGATATTTAGCTTCAGAGCTAGAGTTGGGACTGGATTTAGCTAATTGGAGGGTTAGACTGGAGTGAGGGTGTGGGAGTGTGTTGAAGAGAGCATTTCAGGCAGAGGGACCCGCATGAGGACACCCCTGAAGCAGAGAGCCTGGTGTGTCCATGAACTGAGAACAGGGATGGCTGAGCTGAGTGAACACAGGGGGAGGGGCGTGAGCCACACTGGCGAGGGGGACAGGCTGGACCAGATCAGGTGTGACTTAGGACTCTGTTCTAAGACCAGTGGGAAGACTCTGGAGAGATGCGAGTAGAAGGATGATGTGATTAGCGTTTGGTCTAAGCACGTGGGTTAAAATGGACTTCATGGTTAAGAATGAAGACTTAAGAGGCAAGATGGGAGGTGCTGGGAATAAGATTAGGAATAAAATGATTGTTCCCTAGGCCTGGGTGATGGCTGTGGAGTAAGAAAGAAGTAGAAAGAACAGACTTTGGAGTGTAGAACCGAGAGAACATAACGGTACTTTCTTGCCTGCATGTGTCAGATGGCACAGGGCAATGACTGTTCTCGCTGCTGTCCGTGCAGACCTGCAGACGCCCCCTCACCCAGGTCTGTGTGTTCACCCCTCTTTGCCACTCACAGGCCCCCCTCCACATCCTAAAGAAAGTCAGGCCTTACTTGTGAGGGGGTTGTCTCAGACGGGAGACACCGAGGAGAGCCCCTCCAGACATCAGAGCAGCCCCTTCAGCCTCTCCCTCAGCCTCCTCCCTTCCACTCTCTCGCTTTCCACACCCAGAATGACCCTGCTCAGTATTCCAGATCCCCATGATCTTCCTCACCCAGGCTTGAGAAGGGTGGGGCAAACACTGGGGTGGACCTCATCTGCACCTTCCACTCTGACCCCCGCACGTCCCAGGCTGGACAGAGAGCGACTAACTGGGAGTTGAGCCATGAGACCCAGCGCGTCACCCACCTGGGCTCCTTCACCCTGGACTGGGACAGCCTCTACGTCAGTGGTGAGGGGCTGTGCTACAGCCACACTGTTTCTCCCAGTCGGAGAACTGTGTTGCCTCCATTGCTCTACAGTGAGCTATGATCCATTGCTCTATCCTCCTGGTCTGGGTTCACTCTTCTCATCACTGTGTGATCACTGGGTCCAGCCTCCTTCCATCTCGTTGCCTCCCCCCTGAACACCCCTCCCCACTTACCCTCTGCTGTTCCCACAAAGGTCCCTACATCCTCCCTCTCCCTTAATCCTTTTGTTCACCCCAACTCTTGCTCAGCTCCTCTCGCCTTCTCTCCACAGGTTACACCTATGGAGCCGTGGCCCCGACTACCACCAGTGAGTATTCCTGGTCCTGATCTCCTGTGTCCCATCCGCATTTGGGGTTGGGGAGCACTTGTTCTCCTTCACCTGCTGTCCTTGGTGATGGAAGCACCTGGAAGGGCCCTAGTTCATCCCTTCTCTCCCTCCCGTGTTCTGGTGGAGAGTCCCAACCCAGGGTGAGAAAACCTTAGACACAGACATGTTCTCCACCACATTCTGACCCCACGTGGTTTTCACTTTAATTCTCCTAAAGCCCCGCCCTTGGTCCTCCTTTTCCAGATATTCCATCCGTCTGTCCAGTTTTCTCTCCGTCCATCTGTCTCTCCACCAAATTCAGTCTCTCTTGTTCACCTATCTCTCTCTCTTGGGCTCCTCTCATCCACAGGCTTGCTCATCCCTCTACTCACACAGTCACCCGTCCCCTCACTCTCCTTTATGCCTCACCTGTGAATGGTGGTCCTGGGAAAGCCACTGCTGGAGACCGGATGAGCCTGGGGGATCCTCCCACTCTATCCCTCCCTGATGACAGCCCTCGCCCCAGCTCCCGAGCCGGTGACCACGTCCCTGCATACTTGATCATCACCTGTGCCACCAGAAGCCACCACAGGTATCTGGGTGCCCCTTTTCGTTCTCAAGAGAAGTTCTCCAGCCCTACTCGTCCACCAGCCAGTTGTGATCCAGGAGCTGGGAAGCCAGGGTGTGAAATTCTGGTTTTAGGGCAATCATGCTGATCACAAAGATTATACCAATGATTCAGTATAAGTCCAGCCCTCAGAGAGCCCTAGTCTTGTGAAATTAACACACCATTATAATACAATGTGGGATATTTTGGGGAGAGGCACCTGGCATAATTTGGAGGGGAAGAGCTTGCTAGACAAATTTTCACCAGGATGGAGTCTTTAAGAATGAGTAGGAGGGAACCTGGCAAATAGAGGATGAAGGGTTTTCCTGGCAGAAAGATTCCATGAGCAAAGTCTCCGACCAGAAACAACATGCCCTATGGGGAGAATTTGGGTTGCGTGAAGCTTAATGTTTAAGCCGCAGTAGATGGATAAAATGAGACTGAAAGGTCAGCAGGAGCCAGATTGAGTAGAGCCTTGAGTGCCAGGTCAAGAAGGTTGAACTAAAAACTGAAGGTCATAGGGAGCCATGGGTGGTACTAGAGCAGTGGTGGCCCTAGTGAGGTATTCATTTCAGAAAGATCCTTCTAGTAGTCCACGTAGAACATCCTTTAGACAGAGCATCGAGTGAGTCTGCTGGGGTGTTGGTCCGGGTGAAGGAAGTTAAGACCTGAGCTAGGACAGGGATGGAGAGAGGGAGTGTATGTGAGGACCAGTGTGCAAGGTGAATGGGTGTTACTGGGAGGGAGGAGGAGCTGAGCAGATATGCTGGTTCTGACTTGGGTGACCACACGGGTGGGTGGTGGTGCCACTAGGACAGAAGATGACAGATTATAATGAGTGCAGGACTCTGGTGTGGTCTCAGGCCAGCTTTCAGAGATGGCCATCGCTCTCCCTCTCGTCTTGCAGCTTTGGGGCACAACCTCAAGACCCTCATAGTCAACGTCACCATCTCCACCCTCCGGTATTCATCACACATGAGCAACGGCTCAGCCACGTTCAACTCCACTGAGAGGCTCCTGCAGATCCTGGTGAGACCCTGGTCCCAGCAGCTCCTGGTGGGTTAAATCCCACCCAGTCCCTCCCCCAACCCCTGTCCCTGTCTCTGTATTAATTTTCAGGGACTGGGGACATTGGTAGATGTAATTTGAGTGAGTATGTGCAGTAGTTTCTATGCAGGTATTCTATTTTTCAGACACAGATAAAATAGTGTGGCTACTCCATGCACCAAGAAAATGAATAACTTATCAAATTTTTTCATGATGTGAAGTCTTTAGAGAGTAAATGTCGTGGTTAAGAGCACAGAGTATGGAGCTAACTCCTCATGTCCAAATTCCAGCTCAATCCCTTACTAGATATTTGTATTGACTGAGTTATTTACCTGATTGGTGCCTCAGTTTCTTCATCACTCAGTTGGCAATAATGATCAGCATACCTACTTTGTAGGTTTATGGAGAGTATTAAAGAAGTTAGTGTTTGAAAAATGCTTGGAACACCTAGTGTATTGCCAGTGTTGTACCTATATATTAGAAATAAAATTTAGAAATTCTTCTGACACTGCCTGTGAGCCCCAGAGAGTGACACTGTTGCCTGGATGTATGTAGAATGCACTCCATGACATACGATGAATAAATGAGTGAACAACATTGGCGAATGCATTACCAATGTCACCTATGTCACCCTACAGGCATTCCCAAGCCGAACCACATGCAGACATTCCTGCTCTGTCCTGCATCACATTCCCTGGAGAAATCACTGGGGCTTCTTAGACCCTGGTAACCGTGCCCACTAAAGGTTCTTTTCTGTCAGCAAACCCCAGTCTTTGTCCAATTGCTGCTGGTCACAGGGTCTGTGCTCTGATCCTTGTCTTCACTCGAGGGAGAAGTGCCATCCCCAGAGCTGGGCACACGCAGAGCCTGAGCCTTGGAGAAAATGATTCCCTGGCCCTGGGGCAGGTAGAAGAGTACAGGGACAGAGTGAGATTTGGGGAAATTCCTCCAAGGGTTGTCAGAAGGGATGGAGGCAGGGGATGTGTCAGCAAGGACTGGTCTGGTTGGTGGGCCTTTGTGGTTAAATAGTAGGGAGGCTGGGAAGTTTCCTAGGTTCTAGCATAATACAATCAATATGACGATCATGAAATCAGAATCAGCCTAATTAAGGCCAAATTAACCCAATGTCAGCTGTTCCCTGACTCTCTAATCCAGTAGTGACTTATAATAAGGGTATTCGTGTTATATCATCTCCTTTTCATTGATTGGCTAGAGTAATTATACTTTACATAGCCTGTATATTTTTACATAGTAAAGAAAAAGTGAGTTTTAAAACAACCCTCCTTGGAAAAGTCTCCTTAACATATTGAATTAATAACAGAAGCCACGACAGGAAATTCACCACATATCTTGAGCTTTAGTCTCTGGTTTTAGATCTTCCTAACTGGTAAATTACCTTGACTTCTGCCTTCTTTCTTGAGATTAGTGCATTTAGGACTAAGTAGGAGTGCAACCTCATGCCATGGGAGAAGTGGTGACTCTAGGAAGAGGTTTGTTTCATTCTGTCAGTGTCTGTGTGTGTGTGTGTGTGTGTGTGTATGACAGTTTTTGCTGCATCTGGCAGTGTGGGCCAGTGCAGACTCCTTTTCTAGGGAAAAAATTTCCCTAACCACTTTCTCTGGAATTTATTTTCACTGATGGCTTCATCGGCACTGTCCAATAGTAACATTAAGCACTCTATATTATAGAATTTAATTTTTTTCTTAGTAGCCACATTTTAAAAAATGAAAGCAAACAGGTGAAACTAATTTTAATAGTATATTTTAACCCACTATAACCAAAATATCATCAATGTGGGTCAGTCTATACAAAACTTAATAATGAGAGAGTTTACATTTTTTTCCTGGGTTTCATAAATCCTGTGTGTACTTCTCACTTACAGCACATTCTCCTTTTGTAAGTTGAGTTTTTTCAGACATACATTCTCTGTACTGAGATTTAATGTTCACAGTTGTCAAATAAGATTCACTAGGAGTGGGGTGGATGATAATTTCACTACTGATTTAAGCTCTAATGGAGCTATGAACACCAACTGGTCAATGGGTTAATCAAATGAATAGTCATATAGTACAGAACAATACTATGATTTGGGATTTAGAAAAAGACTGGGGAACGTGAGTCCTGACAGGGAGCACCAGGGATTTTGTTGTTGAGAGTGACAAGGACAAAAAGAGAATAAAGTCATACTCATAAGTGTCTAACAACATGGGGGAGAAGAAATGACCTGCCGTAGTCCTGAATTTTGACCTCGAGCTTTCTGTTCTTGACCCAAATCTCTTTGATGACGTCCCAGGACACAGGTCAGATTAATCCCCACAGGGAGAGAGGGAGGGTAGAAGTACAAGGCATCTGACATAATTGCCCTGGGAAAGCAGGCTTCATTTATCACTCTGATCCACATTCACAATTTATTTTTATAGGGTAAGAGGAAAAGAAGTATGGTGGTCAAATCATCACAGAGGAAGCGACATGATTGTGGAAACCAATCCAACCCAAAGCCTGGTTTGAGCATCTCCATCCCTTTGAGGATGTCCAGTTACATATTCAAGAGGACAGTTACTAGAATCACATCCTATCCTGACAATGAGGTCGGATCCCATCAATGGGAGGAAACGTTGGAGCAGCCCCAACAACTCTGCTGGCAGAAGATACTACAAGGTCTCCAGGCCTGCAGAGTGCAGGTGAACCGTTAAGTCCTTTGGACCTTGCCAAAACCCTGCTGAATCTTGCACCTAGTTGCACAGGTGCATGCCTGCCAGGTGTGCTCGCAGGTGGTCTGAACTCCAGTCCCATGCCCTCCCCTGCCTGGTCTTCAGATTCAGCAGAGACGATCCCAGGAGCTGGTCTGTACATCCCACAGCTCCTTTGCAAACAACTTCTGATGACTCAGGAAGATATCAGGAAACAGGAAGAGAAAGTGAAGACGGCAAGAGAGAGACTGGTGGTAGCACTGATGCAGACAGACTGGCTAGTGAGGCAGGGAGAGTGAGGGGCTAAGAAGGACGTCCCGACAAACACGGTGATAAAAGACAAGACGGGGCAGATGACATGGAGCTCACACTACATCAATGCCTCTGCAGGGGTCATTAGGTTTTCTTGCTTTGAGCTCTTGAAACTTTAATATATACCAATACTTTTCTTTTCTTTGATTCCTTTGCATAACAGAGAAGATACGGACAGTGATCCTTCTGAGGTGGGAGATTGAGTTTCAGGTGAGGAGAGAAAGGAGATCTTTCCTTCCTTTCCTTTCCTGAGTGTTATGTATTTGTATTTTAAGATCAACAAAGAGTTATCGCAGTCAGGGGATTCTTTAGAGTTTTGCCATCACAGTCACAGAGAAAACATACCTAGTCTAAATGGATTGTCCTTTTTGTGTAATATTGCAATAGATTCCAACATAACATTTCACTAAAGAGCTGTTATATCTGTCTTCTCAAAAAAGACACCTACTTCTGGGTCTCTATTTTTCTGGTATTTGTTGCATGTTGAATCACTAGTTGCATACAATGAAATACTGGATTTTCCATTTTTTTAGATTTATATGCATTGGAAATTTGATTCATGAAAATTGATATGCCATTGCGGTATCATGCTGTCAGGAGAACGACTGTTTTCAGCATCACAAGTCTCACAATAAGCCAGTGTGTTGGGATTTGTCTATTTGCCTGATCGAGTATGTTGCATTCTTCAAATCCTCTTTATCATTACTTACTTTTGTCCCACAGATTTATCAGTTTCTGAGAGCAATGTGTTAAACAATAATGGAGTATCTTAGTATTTATATCTTCCCTAAAAAATGAGTTATTTTTTAGCTAAATCTTCTCTCCTCTATTCTTCCATGTGGTAATCATCTGGAATTTTGGTTCGAATGTGTTTTTAATGTCTTGTTTTAAAACTAATACTAAATTAGACAGACGGTTTTTTCCTTTCCATGTGACCCCTGTTATGTTTTCCTGGGTTCACATTTCTTCTTCCTGATGTACATTCTTTACCAGTTCTTTCACTGCAGGCCTGTGGGATGTCAACTTTGAGTCTGTTTGTAAGTCAGATAACGTCTTTCTTTCTTTGAAACATAGTGTGAATAGGTGTTTCATTTAGCTTTGTAGTAATTTTTTCCTTCTTTGTCAAGTTATTTAATATTTCTGAGCCTCCACATCTTTACCTTAAAATGGGAATAAAACCCTAAATATTGTGACTGTAACTGGGATAATACACGCAGAGCTTGCCAGTCATGTTGCTTAGGAGAAATTAAATAGTCAATAATGATAACGATTATTAACCATTATAATGATATCATAATAATGTAATATATAATAATAATATATTAATGTATAATAATTATACATTAATTTATAATTATAATGTTCAGTGTATAATGTATATTATATGCAATGTATAATAATATATTAATATTATTAATCATTATAATCCTCAGAGTGTGCATTCTCAGAAAATCACTGCTTAAGATTGAGAATGTGATGCTCACACACAAAAAGTCTGAGAGAGTGGCATGACCGTGACTTTAATTCTCAGCCCTTGGGTATCTTCAGCTGTGGTCGTCTGCACAGTGTGTACAGATAATATAATCTGTACCCACAGCCCCACTGCAGAACAATGCAGCCTGCCTCATGCCTGGGATGCTCTGGGCTGCTTGTTGGGAAGCCTCTGCTGTGAGGCTAGTTGGACTCTGTACAGAGAAAGATGAAAAAAGACTCTTTCTTTTCTTTCAGATCCCCCCCCCCGTGTTTTATTCACTTTTACATCCAGAGCAGATACTCTCTTCCCAGAGCCTTGGTGTTACTCTGGGATTCAGGCTTCCCAGACACCTAGTCATTTCAGCTCCCAAGGCCCAAGGTGACTGCAGAGTCATGTCTCACCCACTCCTCCCATCTTGGCCTGTTTCCCGTCATGGAGGACCCATGAGTGGGGAGAGGAGACATTGAGGGTGATTGATCTGGAAGTCCTCGTGAATCTGAGCTTGAGAGAATGAAGCAGAAAAGGGGAACCTGAGATTGCCAGGCCTTCAGTGGGGGAGGAATATGGAGGAACCGAGAGGGGTGTGATGGCTGCACAGAGTCAAGGGGAGGGATGTTCCAAAGTTTCCTAAGAAGGGAAACCTTGCACTGAAGTGGGGATACGATTTTACATGATGGCAATGTCTGTGCTGGTTTCACCAATTCTGGTGTCCCTGAGGGATGAATTGGTGTGACACCACAGGACAGAAGTTGTAGTCACTTTCAGGACTTAAGGAAGGTGAAACCTTTCAGCTTAGTCCCCTGTGAGCCAGTCAGGGGCCAAGTCTAGAAAGGCTTGGAGCCTGTGTCCATCCAATGTGGTTTCGTTCTGTTCCAGCTAAGCTCGTCTGGACCTCAGCTGGGAAAAGGGGACCTCAGATCTAGTCAGATCTAGTCGTCGCAGCTTCCGTAGTTCACCATGAAGCAGGTAATAGCCCAGGCGTCGTCTCTGGAGCTCATAGTCGCCCTCCTTCTACCGCCGGCAGACAATGACTTGTGAGGTGAGGAGAGCACATCAGAATGGTCCAGTCAGCTGCCCAGTATGGGAGACGCCAGGGGAAGGAGATGCCAAAGCCACAGAGACCTGATGCCTCCTGTGTCTCCCTCTTCCTTTTGTCCACTTAATTTTCACCCTCAGTCCTTCTTTTCCTTTCCTTTTCCCTCTTTCGGCTCTCTCTCCCTCTCTTTCCTCTACATGTTCTAGCTTAATTGAGGTATTAACGACATACAGTAAACTGCATACATTTAAAGTGAACAATTTGATACATTTTGATTATAACTTATTCAACCAACACCACAATCAAGAAAAGGAATGCCCATCCTCCCCAAATTTTCTCATGCTCATTTTAATTCCTCCTTCCTTGCCGTTTGCAAACACATTCTCATTCCCAGGCAACCAGTGATCCGGTATATGTCCCTATAGATTTTCCAAGGATTTTGATAAATGGGATCATATACAATGTACTCATTTTTTACTGGCTTCTTTCACTCAGCATAATTATTTTGAGATTTATGCTTGTCATTGCATGTACTATGAATTCATTCCTATCCCCAACCCTTCCCTGGCAGCACTGTGCACACACCCGAGTGCTTCCCAGGTTGGAGTGAGAGCCAATAGTACTGCTGCACCCCCAAAAGTAGGAATGCGCCTTGGTGCAACTCTGGGAGGTGTTGGCGGCAGCCCTGGACCTGCAAATGAATGCTTTCCTGGATGGTTGGAAAGCCCACCGTGCCACTGCAGTCCCAATGATTGGCCAATGCTTAGAACCCGTGAAGAAGTCCCACATACCAAGTACAGAGACTGGCATGAGCATAAGAAAAGGCAGCAGCAGATATATGCACACATGCAAATGCTTTCCCAGATGGCACAAATAACCATAGTAGTGCTGCGGTCTCACAAGTGGGTAGGTGCCTCCGTGTGACGGCAGCTCTGAGCCCAGTGTGAATGCTTTCCCAGCGGATGGGAACACTCACTGTACCCACACAACTTCCAGCATATGGGGTGGGATCAGAAACACAGCTCATGCTTCCCCCACAGTGGTAGCAGGTGGAATCTGTGACCTGATACTACCACAAATACGCAGGCAAAAGATTAGTTCATCAAACACCATCAGAAACTACACTAACAATTCAGAGCAGAAGGAAATGACAAATCTCCAGAAACGAACCTTGAAGTCACAGAAATTTACAATCTAAATGACAGAGAATTCAAAATAATTGTCATTAAAGAAACTCACCAAGTTACAAGAATGTTAAGACAGTTCGATAAACTCAGGAATAAAATTAATGAGGAAAAGGAATACTTCATCAAAGAGACTGAAACTATTTAAAAAAAAGACAAGCAGAAATTCTGAATATGAAGAACATAATTAATGACATAAAAAAGAATCTAGAATCCTTAAAAAACAGAGGTGATATTATGGATAAAAGAATTAGTGATTTAGAGGATAGAAATATAGAAATGCTTCCAGTGGATGAGGAGAGAAGACTCAGATTTTTAAAAAATGAAGGAATTCTTGGAGAAATATATGACTCAATTATAAAAGCAACCTAAGAATTATATGTATCCTAGAGGGAGAAAAGAGGGAGAAAGGAGCAGAGAGCTTGTTCAAAGAAATAATAGCTGAGAACTTCCTAAACCTGGGGAAGAACCGGACTTACAAATACATGAAGCCAACAGAACGTCTAATTACATCAATGCTAAAAGACCTTCTCCAAGGCATATAATAGTAAAATTGACAAAAGCCAATGACAAAGAAAAAATATTAAGGGAAGCAAGACAGAAGAAAATAACCTACAAAGGAACACCTATCAGGCTTTCAGCATATTTCTTGGCAGAAACTTTACAGGCAAGGAAAGAATGGAATGATATATTAAAAATACTGAAAGACAAAAACTTTCAGCCAAGAATACTCTATCCAGTGAAACGATCCTTATGATACAATGGAGAAATAAAAGTTTTCCAAGATAAACAAAGGCTGAGGGAGTTCATCGCCACTAGATCTCCCATACAAGCAATGATCAAGAACGCCCTCATACCTGAAACAAAAAGAAGGCAAATGTCTACAAAGCTTTGAGCAAAGAGATAAATAGACAGACAAAATCAGAAAGCTACAGCTCTGCTTCACAACAGGGTAGCAAATACTTAATTATAACTTAAAAGAAGAAGGGAAGGAAAGCATCAGAAGTAACTATGAACACTTCAGCTTAGTCACAAATGCACAACACAAAAATGAATAACTTGTGACAACAATAACTCAGAAGGAGAAGAGGAAAGGAATGGAACCTGCTTAGGCTAATAGAGATAAGAGGCTCTCAGAAGATGGACTATGTCATCTATGAGATCTTCATACAAACCTCACAATAACCAGCAAACAAAAAATCAGAGCAGAGCCATAGATCATAAAAAAAGAGAGAACCTCCACAGAAAACCCCCAAAATGAAATGGTAGTCAGAAACACAAAGGAAGAGAAACAGTGGAAATATAGATTAGGTGGGATTAAGCCCTCATGTATCAATAATCACTCTAAATGTAAATCGATTGACTTCTCCAATCAACAGACACAGAGTGGTGGGGTGGATTAGAAAACAAGACCCAACAATACGCTGCCTCCAGGAAACACATCTCAGCACTAAAAACAAACAGGCTCAGAATGAATGGAGGGGAGAAAATACTGCAAGCAAATGGCACATAAAAGAAAGTAGGTGTTTCCATACTTATATCAGACAAAGCAGACTTCAAGATAAAAAAGACTATGAGAGACAAAGAGGGGCAGTATATAATGATAAAGGGGACTTTCCACCAAGAGGACATAACACTTATAAAGATATATGCACCTAACACAGCAGCACAAAAGAATATAAAGCAACTATCAATAGACCTAAAGGGAGAAATTAACAGCAACACAATAATAGCAGGGGAGCTGAACAACCCACTTACATCCATAGATAGATCATGCATAGAAAGGCAACACGTAAATAGTGGAATTAAATGAAACATATGATCAGATGAACTTAATCGATATATATAGAGCATACCCTCCCAAAAAAGCGGAATACACATTCTTCTTAAGTGCACATGGAAACTTCTCAAAGATATAACATATGTTGTGAAACAAAACAAGCCTGAATAAATTTAAGATTGAAATCATATCAAGCTTCTTTTCTGACCACAATGCTATGGCACTAGAAATCAACTACAAGACAAAAGATGGGGAAGTTACAAATATGTGGAGACTAAAGAACACAGGACTGAAAAAACATTGGATCAATGAACAAACCAAAGGAGAAATCAAAAAATACCTGAAGACAAATGAAAATGAAAAGACAACAAAACAACTCTTATGGGATGCAGCAAAAGCAGTTCTAAGAAGGAAATTCATAGCAATACAAGTGCACCTCAACAAACAAGAAAAATACCAAATAAGTAACCTTAAACTACACCTAATAGAACCAGAAAATGAAGAACAAATGAAGCCCAAAGTCAGCAGAATAAGGGAAATAATAAAAATTAGAGCAGAAATAAATGAAATAGAGACTAAAAAAACAGTAGAAAGGATCAATGAAACAAAGAGCTGGTTCTTTGTGAAGATTGAAACAAAACTGACAGACCCTTAGCCAGACTCACTAAGAAAAAAAGAGAGAGGCCTCAAAGACATAAAATTAGAAATGAAAGAGGAGAAATTACAACAGATACCACAGAAATCCAAAGGATAATAACAGAATACTTTGAACAACTTACATGCCACCAAATTGGATAACCTAAAAGAAATAGATAAATTATTAGATTCATACAACCTCCCAAAACTGATTCAAGAAGAAATAGAGAAAATAAACAGACAAATCACAAGCAAAGAGATCAAAATGGTCATCAAAAACCTCCCAAAAAACAAAAGTCCAGGACCAGATGCCTTCTCTGGAGAATTCTACCAAATATTCAAACAAGCTTTAATACCTATGCTTCTCAAACTATTCCAAACACTTGAAGAAGATGGAACACTTCCTAATTCATTCTATGAGGCCAACATCACCCTGACAGCAAAAGCAGGCTAGGACAGCACAAAGAAGGATTATTACAGGCCAATATCGCTGATGAACACAGATGCAAAAATCCTCAACTAAATATCAGCAAATCGAACACAGCAATATATTAAAAGGATCATATACCATGATCAAGTGGAATTTATACCAGGGATGCAGAGATGGTTCAACATCCACAAATCAATCAATGTGATACACCACATTAACAAAATGAGGAATAAAAATCACATGATCCTCTCCACAGATGCAGAGAAAAGATTTGACAAGATCCAACATCCATTTATGATAAAAACTCTCAATAAAATGGGTATAGAAGGAAAGTACCTCAACACAATAAAGGCCATATATCACAAACCCACAGCCAACATCATACTTAATGGTGAAAAACTTAAAGCCATTCCTCTGAGAACAGGAAGAACACAAATGTGCCCACTCTCACCACTCCCATTCAACATAGTACTGGAGGTTTTGGCCAGAGCAATTAGGCTGGAAAAAGAAGTAAAAGGAATCCAAATTGGAAAGGAAGAAATGAAACTCTTGCTGTTTGCAGATGAGATGATTGTAAATATAGAAAACCCTAAACAATCCATCAGAAAACTATTAGAAATAATGAACAACTACAGCAAAGTTGCAGCGTACAAAATCAACTTACAAAAATCAGTTGCATTTCTATACTCTTATAATAATGGACTAACAGAAAGAGAACTCAAGAATACAATCCCATTTACAATTGCAACAAAAAGAAAAAAGTGTCTAGGGGTAAATTTAACCAAAGAGGTTAAAGACCTATACAATGAAAACTATAAGACATTGATGGTGCTCAGGGCAAGCTGCCCCAGGAAGCACCACTCTGGTATGCGGATTATTTCGAGCTGAAGACAATAAGGACTCAGAGAGCTCAGGAAAAATATTTGAGTTTCCCCTCCCAAACTGCCTAAAGAATTTAAAACCAAAAAATCTGTTTTAGGAAGGGGTTATTATCATGACTGCTATAAAAGATAATTTAGGATAGAGGTTACAATAGAAAAGGCACCAACAAGCCCATCTTATCGGGAGTCCTGTCTCTCTGGCCACATTCTTTGGATGGCCCTGCGAGGAGTTGTCAGACAATCATTTACAAGGGAAGTCTCCATTTGTAAAGGTATCTCCCTCTCTGTATTGAGAAAAAGGGGGGGTGAGCTCATTTCTAGTAACTTATCAATGTGGAAGATGAGGCCTTGGGGCTGTATAATAAACCTTACTCTTGTTTACTGTGCTTTAGTGGTAATCTCCTGTAACTGACTCCCCCCACCCCCAAAATCCTCCTTTGTCATTGGCTGAAAATGATATTTAAGACGAGAATTTCTGCTATTGTGTTGAGAAACGCAGTGTCCCTGCTTTCTCCCATGTATACATGTTATTAAACTTGGTATTATTTTCTCCTGCTAACCTGTCTTGTTGATTATTTGGCCAGCCAGAAGAACCTTAAGAGAAAGGGGAGAGGGAGATTCTCCCTCTTCCCCAGACAGTTTTGGCGAGCCAGCCAGGAGAAGCACTGGCTGGTAAGTTGCCTTCTCTGGCTGGAAGACCTGCCTTCTCCCTGGACTACTGCAGATGGTGAGATACGGGAACGCCTGACGAAAGCCGGCAAAAGGTAAGACTTCTTACCACGTCAGCCTCCCGGAATCTCTATCTGCGGAGTCCGGCGGAAGGAAGTGGTGAGAATTTTTTCTCTTTCTAAATTTAGATTGGCAGGAGAAAATATTTGGGAAACTAGTTTCTTGGGCTTTTAGTGACTCTTGGTTTAAATTTGGTAGAGTACTCTTGGTTTTTGATCTTGATCCCTTTTCCTCCCAGAGATAGTCTCTGTTTTTCTCTTTTGTCTGTGTCTTTTGTCATAAGAAGGAAATACCATAGGGTAGGACACAGGCATAGGCCGTATAAGCCTGCTGTCCGGGCAGGCCCCACAGACTGGTGAGTTTGCGGGTCTCACCAGACCGGCGTTTACAAACTTTGCTGTGGGTTATTATGCACATGAAGTGAAGGCCATTGCCAAGGGCATCTTGGAAGCCAAAAAGGCCGCAAATTTGGTGGGCGCGGGTCGAGCAGTTAAGAGCCATTAGGGCTCTCGCCACTTTCAAAAGACTCCCCTGTCAGGATAAGTTGGGTCACGGAACGGGGTAGATGACACAGGTCCCCCACCAACTGCAAGAAAATGTCCGTGCAATGACGAGGTACTCTGTAAAGCACACAGTCCCCAACCCCGCGGCACCTCCCCCGCTAGGTATTATTCTGGCTCCAAGAGACCTAAGGCGTGGCTAAAGCTGTCATTGTGCACATAAGAAAAAAAAAAAACCGGATGAGGTTTTTCCTTCTGTCTTGTTCTGTGTCCTGAGAAAACTTGGCTTTGTGACCAGTGAGAATATTCTCCTTGGTCTCCACCATACGGAAGGTGCATTTACCGGGGTGCACCTTGGTGGCCAGTAGAGTAGACTGGGGTTCCGAACTGTCTCTGTCCAGCTGTGCCAAGCTCTCAGGGGAGTCTGAATATCTTTGGGAGTGAATTCTACACTCCCAAAGGGAGTGTAGATGGGGCTACATCATCTGTGCCCTCACCAGGGACACCTCTTGCGTCCATGGGAAAGATTTATTTTAAGCGTGGAAAGTTACCTCCGGGTCTTTCCTTAAAAAGGCTTATTGGTTCGAGTCACTATTGGAATAAATATACAAATGAAGATCCTACTCGTCAATGGCCAGACGACGGATCCTTTGAATTGGAAAAACTTCTAAATTGGGGAAAAAAAATGTATTGAAAGCTCTCACATAATTGCTTAATTGGTACCTAAGAATTAAGGCCAGAAAAAGGAAGGAAAAAATTTGACTAGTCTTAAGACCTTGACTCAGGTTACAATTAAATTGAGAACATGTAAAAGTGTAAGTGTTGATAAGATTATAAAGGTTGGAATGTTTGAGCTAATTTTATACAAAGAGGTTACATCAACTTTGCCTGAGTATGTTTTAAAATGTCTGACTGGGAATGCTCCTCTTGTCCAAAATTAGAAGATCAGGACCTATTGATAAAAATCTTAATGATAATTATGTTTAAAGGTATAAGAGGTGACGAAATTTACATGAAA
The DNA here is from genome assembly GCF_020826845.1 of Diceros bicornis minor. Lineage (NCBI taxonomy): Eukaryota > Metazoa > Chordata > Mammalia > Perissodactyla > Rhinocerotidae > Diceros > Diceros bicornis. The sequence goes on along the minus strand of NW_026691200.1, from coordinate 180,259 downwards.
TTTTGTAAGAAAAAAACTGTTATTTCTATTACAGAACTGGTTAACAAAAATAGTAGTTTAAATGATGGCTAATTTTATCTGAAGTCTTATGAAGTCTTGTAGGCAATCTAAATAATTATTGGGAATAAGTAACTAAATAGTTGTGAAAAAGATGAATGTTGGATGAACTTTAAACAATAATTATGTGTTATGGTGGTTACAGCTTCCAAACTCTTTTTGGTGACTTAAAACTTGAGAGTTTTGCTAAGTTTTATGATAAAAATTCTCTGAGTATCATCATTTCCAAATAAGATAAGATATTAGACATTGATTGCTAAATGTACATTTGTCTACTTTTGGCTTTTCATTACAGGAAAACTAAAAGGTGTTTTGGGTCTATTGGTAAACATGTGTTTTATTAAAAGATTGTACTATAAAGTAACATGTTTCCAGAAATGATGAAGTAAGTGTTCATAAATTTTCCAAGCCACAAGATACTAATGTAAAAGAAAGTTTATAATTGTTTACTTAGTTTTTACTTACAAATTAAGGTTTCTAAGGGGTAAAATTCCTAATTAGTATATGTGATTGAAGCTACTAAAAATTAAGAAAAATGTGTCTGTGTACAAGGAAAGTAAGATGTATAAAGGTACAAAGAATGGAAATATTTTGTTTGGTTAAGAAAGATAAATTTGTCCTCAAGTACTAGGAGGGAAAAGAAAGACATGGGACAAATTTTGAATGTAAAAAGAAAGTTATAGAAGGTTTGTGGAAGAGGAATTCTGGAAAAGGAGTTTTATGCATGGTCAAGTTGGCTAAGATTGAAATGAATTTAAGTAAATGAGTTTTAATAGCAGAAATAAGCTGGTGCAAAATTAAAATTTGGTCTTCTGTCTCTTAAAAGGATAATTTGCTTAAACTTGATAAAGAGGTTACAAAAGATTTTTCTTTACCTTTGAGTAAGTCTACCTAAAAGACAGAAAAAAAAAAAACTGTTAAAATAATTTCCTACGTTCAAAAGACTGAGGTCTCTCTATTAAGACTTTTGGACTGTTAATGCTCTGTTTGCTTTGATTGTTTATATTTTTGACAAGCTCCCCCAAAATTCATATCTTAAAGTCTTTTTTTTAACTTTTATTTCTTTGGGAATTTTCAAAGGGCCCTGGAACTTCTCAAAGAAATTTGCTCTCTTCCTATAAGGGGAAAGATACTAAACTTATTAGGCTTATTCAATATGTTCAATTACATGGAAAGCATTGTCAGAACAGTGATGATAAGCCTGCTTAGGTGCTATTATGTGGGCAAATGTTATTGACATAGGTGTTTTAAAATTGTATAACATTACTGAAATTCTGATCTGTCCTGGTTATCAGTCATAATTCTGGTTATTATTATTTTAAAGTGTTGTATGTCACAAAATTAACCAAATTTCCTTGTCAATTGCCATTTTGAGGTCTTGTTGTTTACAGACTTATTTCTTTGCTCTAATGCTTTTGCAAAATGTTTCAACATCAGAAAAATTCATAGAAAGGACTCTGACATTTACACTGGAGTACAGGTTTCTGACAAACTTTCTGATCATAAAACTGAACTTGGTAAAAAAATTACAGAAATCCGATGGAGAAACTGATGACTTCATAAAGCCACTAACAAAAAGAGTGGGATCAAGAATGGATTACACAGGACTGAATAAACTGATAAGGATGCTTATAATTTTTATGATTTTTCATTTGAAGTATTGCTGAATTTTTAATGTTTTGTTTTTTCAGATTTAAGGAAAACTTTTTCTCTTTTCTCCTGAGCTAGCTATGACATAACAATTTGATAAATGATACTTTTGTAAGCAAAATTGAAATATTTACCTTTTTCTCTCTACCTGATCCCTCGAATTTAGAAACTCTTAGTAAGTGAGTATTGTTGTCTTCATGGCAATATAGTTATTTGCATAAGTTCAATAAGAATCTGTTCTCCTTATAACAGGACACAATTGGAAACACTGGTTCTATTACCAAGGTTGTGACTGGAACATCATATTTGCAATATAACCATACAGCCTTTGAGAAATGAAGATTGGACTTTATGGAATAAAGCCACATGGAAATATTAGCCTGGTACCTTATGTTCCAAGCAGCACTTACCAGGATAAGTAAAGAATGTCACTTATCTGGCAGGTACAAGGAAACTTGAAATATTTTGGGGAAACATCGGAATAGAGGAATTCACCCAAATCTATAGGTATTGCAGGCAAAGTCTGATGACAAAATCCTTGGCTTGGCTTTCCTGGCCTCGAGAGACCTTTAAAGTTCAATGTGAGATTCCTTATAAAAAGTTCCAGCAAAGCAGATTTAAAAGAGCCTATGTGATCAACTGCTATTCTTGCTGTACTTATGTAAATAATTGGGCCAACTCTATTGGAACTAGACTTATTTTGCAAACTAGTTTTAATTTTGCTATCAATAAAAATGAGGGTGATTTTAGAGAAAAAAATTATATTTCAGTAAAAACTATTTCAGTATAAATTTGCGGATATTAGATCCTAGTTTTGTTGTCTTTTGAGGTTTTTGTTTTATATCTGTTGACTAGACTGGATCCTGATTTCTTCTAGTCTCCTGAAATATCTGGCTACAGATGTCCAAACTAACGTTTTTTATTTTTTTCCATCATTTTCATTTAAAATCACTGAGGACTGAACCTGCCCTTTTTCCTGAAGCCTTACAAACTGAAGCTGATGAACTTGATATAAACTTAAGAGATGACCTGACGACACCATCAGAGACATTTTAAACTGCAAAAGATACTTTGACGCTGACATCTAAAATTCTTCTTCACTGGCTGTCCTCTGAACTCAAAAACTGGTTTACAATTTGCTCTAACCATTAATCTTGTTTTTCTTTCATTTACACAAATATGCTTCTGGAGTCTGCCATGCTGTTGGCACAATTTGGAAATCCCGTGGATTCTTAACTTCTGCAGGAACTCCTATTGCTAATGGACACTTAATTGCAGCCTTATTACAAGCTATTCACCTTCCTTCAAAAATTGCCATTGTTCATTGTTCAGCCCATACTAAGGAGATTGATGTCATATCTTTAGGGAATGACAGGGCTGACAGAGCTCCTAAACATGCAGCTCACTATGGACCCCCTTATCCGTTTTCCACCCAATTCTTAAACCTGCCTTTATCCCTGACTGATGTTATTAACTATCAGGCAAATGCCCCACAATCTGAAAAAGACAATTGGATACAAAAGGGTGCCAAACAATTATCAGATGGATTATACATTGGACCAAATGGACTTCCAGTAGCTCCTTTTCTTTTGACTTTTTGGCTTACACTTATCTCCCACCAAATGGGACATATGTGCAAACGGGGGATAGTTAAGGAACTAAAAGACGATTGGTTTTGCCCTGGCATCCATAACATTTCTGACCAAATCCCCTCCCAGTGCACAACTTGCAAATCTTACCAAGTCTCTGGGAGAAATCAGTGTGATCCAGGAAGTCCTCCCAGGCCCACGTTGCCTTTTGCGGCACTCCAAATGGATTTTATAGACATGCCTTCAGCTTTAGCTTACTCTCACTGTTTGGTTATTGTCTGCATGTTTAGTGGATGGACTGAATGCTATCCGACCAGACATGCAGATGCCACAACAGTGGTAAAGAAATTAATAACTGAAGTTATTCCTCGCTTTGGCATTCCTTTATGGATTGAATCAGACCAAGGAACTCATTTTATAGCAGAGATAAACCACTTGCTTGCAAAAACTCTGGGGTATTCATTAAAATTTCATACCCCATATCACCCTCAGTCATCAGGGCAAGTGGAACGTAAAAATCTAGATATAAAAAGAACTCTAGGAAAAGTCTGTCAAGAAACTGGACTTAAATGGCCAGAGGCTCTGCCCTTGGCCCTTATGAAGATTCAAAATACTCCAAATAGAAGGCATGGACTGACTCCTTTTGAAATAGTTTTTGGACGTCCGATGCCTACTGGCGTCTCTAAACCTTCAATTCCTGGATTAAATGAATATTATGGGAACTTAAGTGAACAATTTGATGCTATGACTTGTTATATACAAAAATTAACTAGTATACTTGAAGCATATCGTCAACAGGTAAAAGAGGCATGGCCACCACCTTCTGACAAGTCTTACCATCCCTTTCGACCAGGAGACCTGGTGTACATCAAGGTCTTTAGAAAAAAACACGCACTGTCACCTCACTGGGAAGGACCTTATGAAGTTTTACTGACGACCTGCACTGCCATCAAAATAAAAGAAAAATCTTCCTGGATCCATGCGAGCCATGCCAAAATAGACCCAGAACATCGCTCTCAAGACAACTGGGAGATAATCCCCACAGGAGACCTTAAACTAAGGATTTCGAGGGCCAAAACCCAGGCCCCAGAAGCAGCCGACATCACGAAGTAGACAGCTTTTCCCAAGATCACGGATCAAGAAAACCTACTTTGACCCATTTCCTCCCCCTTGCTTCAAAACTCCCTATATATATACACACTCACACACACAAACTATTAGTGGATATATATATATATATATATATTTTTTTTAATCATTTAATAGAAAGCTGACTGGAGAGTGCTGGTCTCTATCTGTCCCTCTTCCCCTCTCTAAGTCTCCGCTATGGGCTCTTTTCCGATCTGTGTCTTGCTTTTACTAACCCTCTCCTTTTCAACAGGTCGGGCACAGACCAAACACCCCCTTATGCCAGTTTACCAAGCCCTAGCCACGCTAACTAATCAATCTGACTGTTGGTTATGTCAACAGCTAGATAGTGCAAAAGAACCTGAACTAGTCTTTGTTCCTGCTGATATGAACACCTGGTAGACTAAGTATGGAAAATGGATGAATAACAGCGTATGGTATCCGCAACAAGGGAAACTTCACTCTGCTTCTTCTCCTGGTGAGTCACTTGGGCCCCAGAAAGATTACTTAGAAGGTCAAGGACTGTCCCTTGCCCAAGCACAAATAATAAGTGAAAGTTTTTCCCTCTGCATTGAAAGTAAACATGGCACTGGACCTTTCCTGGGTGATATACCGAGACAATATTGCCGTCAAACTCTGTGGTTTGATTCCGCAGGTGGCATCTTCAGAACTCTCAAGGGAATTGTAAGTGACTCTATCACTACTCCCTCTGGCACAAACATTTGCCAAATCACCAAGTGCTCTGGATGGCTTACGAGCCACCCGTGTGCAACTTGGGGTATAGCAGCTATCCGCATGGTTAAGCTGCCCAATGCCACAGACTATATATGGGTGGATCAAAAATCTGGACTCACCTGGTCAGGTGACAAGACCAGGCTTTATAGCTGCCAAAATCAGACTGCAGGCCTCCTGTACCAGCTATTCCACAATCTATTCTGTTCTCGCAGACTGACAGGAGCTCATGGGAAATGGAGATGTTTAGGTAGTAATAGTGCAAGTGGCACAGATCATGAAATAGTCCAGATCCTGGGAACTACAGATTCAATTCTAACCTTGTCTTTAAACTACACTGGTCTTTTCATTTTATGCGGCAACAAAGTGTATAAAGGATTCCCACCTAATTGGTCAGGACGATGCGGACTTGGATACCTGGCTCCTTCTGTCACCAAACACTCCACCTTAAATGCTAGCCAAATTACAAACTTGGGTTCGTTTGTTCATAAGATTGTGCCACATAAACGTGCCAGTCGAGAAATCGTGGAAAATCCACTTGTGTATCACAACTCCAAGTTCTTTTCAGCCTTGAGAGTCCTATTCCCCGGCTTTGGAGATTATGAGTTAGAGAAAGCAATATTAAATCTCTCTATGGTAATGGAACAAGAGTTCAACACCACCATGCAAACCTTAAACATACTCCAGTCAGAGATTAACAGCCTAGCATCTGTGGTGCTCCAAAATCGACGTGCTCTGGACATACTCACTGCTCAGCAAGGAGGAGCATGCGCAATCTTTGGAGAAAAATGTTGCTTTTATGTGAATCAAACAGGTCAAGTAATATCTAACTTAAATCTATTAAAAGAGAAGATTGACATTTTTCATCAGATAAACGAAGCTCACACATTTTATTGGACTGACTTATTTCCAGGATTGGGGGACTGGTTTAATGGAATGTGGGGAAATGTGCTCCGATTTGTTCTTTTCTGCCTGTTCATCCTCATTCTAATCTACGTTCTTTTCTCTCTTTGCAGACTTCTTATCACTCGGATACTAACACGATTTCTCTCTCCACAGTCACCAGCTCAGCTTTTAATATGTGAAACTTCTAGGGAAGTTTCAGAGGAGGGAACTGATGGTGCTCAGGGCAAGCTGCCCCAGGAAGCACCACTCTGGTATGCGGATTATTTCGAGCTGAAGACAATAAGGACTCAGAGAGCTCAGGAAAAATATTTGAGTTTCCCCTCCCAAACTGCCTAAAGAATTTAAAACCAAAAAATCTGTTTTAGGAAGGGGTTATTATCATGACTGCTATAAAAGATAATTTAGGATAGAGGTTACAATAGAAAAGGCACCAACAAGCCCATCTTATCAGGAGTCCTGTCTCTCTGGCCACATTCTTTGGATGGCCCTGCGAGGAGTTGTCAGACAATCCTTTACAAGGGAAGTCTCCATTTGTAAAGGTATCTCCCTCTCTGTATTGAGAAAAAGGGGGGGTGAGCTCATTTCTAGTAACTTATCAATGTGGAAGATGAGGCCTTGGGGCTGTATAATAAACCTTACTCTTGTTTACTGCGCTTTAGTGGTAATCTCCTGTAACTGACTCCCCCCACCCCCAAAATCCTCCTTTGTCATTGGCTGAAAATGATATTTAAGACGAGAATTTCTGCTATTGTGTTGAGAAACGCAGTGTCCCTGCTTTCTCCCATGTATACATGTTATTAAACTTGGTATTATTTTCTCCTGCTAACCTGTCTTGTTGATTATTTGGCCAGCCAGAAGAACCTTAAGGGAAAGGGCAGAGGGAGATTCTCCCTCTTCCCCCGACAACATTATTGAAAGAAATCAATGATGACCTGAAGTAATGGGAAGATATTCCATGCACATGGATTGGAAGAATAAACACAGTTAAAATGCCCATATTACCTAAAGTAATCTACAGATTCAAAGCAATCCCAATCAGAATCCCAATGACATTCTTCATAGAAACAGAACACAGAATCCTAAAATATATATGGAATAACAAAAGACCTCAAATAGCCAAAGAAATCCTGAGAAGAAAGAACAAAGCTGGAGGCATCACAATCCTAACTTGAAAATATATTACATAGCTATAGTAATCAAAATGGCATGGTACTGGCACAAAAACAGACTCATAGATCAATGGAGCAGAACTGAAAGCCCAGAAAACAAACCACACATCTGTGGTCAGTTAATCTCTGACAAAGGAGCCAAGATCATACAATGGAGAAAGGAAAGTCTCTTCAATAAACGCTGTTGGGAAAACTGGACAGCCACATGCAAATGAATGAAAGTAGATCATTATCTTCCACCATACACAAAAATTAACTCAAAATGGATAAAAGACTTGAATCTAACACTTGATATAATAAAACTCCTAGAAGAAAACATACGCAGTACAGTCTTTGACATTGGTCTTAGCTGCACCCTTCCCAATACCATGTCTACTCAGGCAAGGGAAAGAAAAGAAAAAATATACAAATGGGACTACATGAGACTAAAAGACTTCTGCAAGGCAAAGAAAACGATGAACAAAACGAAAAGACAGGGCCAGCCCCATGGCTTAGTGGTTAACTGCGCAAACTCCGCTACTGACGGCCCAGGTTCGGATCCCAGACGCACACAGATGCACCGCTTGTCTGGCCATGCTGAGGCCACATCCCACATACAGCAACTAGAAGGATGTGCAACTATGACATACAACTATCAACTGGGACTTTGGGGAAAAAATAAAGGAGGAGGATTAGCAATAGATGTTAGCTCAGAGCTGGTCTTCCTCAGGAAAAAAGAGGAGGATTAGCACGGATGTTAGCTCAGGGTTGATCTTCCTCAAAAAAAAAAAAAAAAAACGAAAAGACAACCCATGAACTGGGAGAAAATATTTGCAAATCATCTATCTGAGAAGGGGTTAATCTCCAAAATATATAAACAACTCATACACTCAACAACAACAAAAAAGATAATCCAATCTAAAAATGGGCAGTGGATATGAATAGACATTTTTCCAAAGAATATATACAGAAGCCCAACAGGCACATGAAAAGATGTATAACATCATTAATTATTAGGGATATTCAAATCAATACTACAATGAGAGATCACCTTACACCTGTCAGAATGGCTATAACTCCCAAGACAAAAAATAACAAATGTTGGAGAGGATAAGGAGAAAAGAGCACCCTCACACACTGCTGGTGGGAATGCAAACTGGTGCAGCCACCAGGGAAAACAGTATGGAGATTTCTCAAAAAATTAAAAATAGAAATACCATACCTTCCAGCTATCCCACTACTGGGTATTTATCCAAAGAAGTTGAAATCAACAATTCAAAGAGATTTACGCACCCCTGTGTTCACTATGGCATTATTCACAATAGCCAAGACATGGAAGCACCCCAAGTGCCCTGCTACAGATGAATGGATAAAGAACATGTGGTATGTCTTATATACAATGGAATACTACTCAGCCAGAAAAAAAAAACAAGATCATCCTGTTTGCAAAACCTGGATGGACCTTAGGGTGTGATGTTAAATGAAATAAGCCAGACAAAGAAATATGCATAATTTCACTCATATGTAGAAGATAAACATACACAGGGATAAAGAGAACAGATTAGTGCTTACCAGAGGGGAAGGGGGCTGGGGGTTGAGTGAAAAAGTTAAAGGGGTACAGGTGCATGGTATGGATAAAAGTCAGACTACTGGTGGTAAGCACGATGCCGTCTATACAGAAAATCACAAATAATAATGGACACCCGAAATTACACAATGTTAAAACCCTTTATAACTTCAATAAAATAATTAAAAAAGAAAAAAAATCATTCATTCCTTTTTATGGTTGAATAGTACTCCACTGTGGGGATATACCACACTTTGTGTATCCGTTCACTAGTAGATGGACGTTTGGGTTGTTTTCCGTTTTTGTCTACTATAAATAGGTTGTTATCAACATGTGTGTACAAGTCTGTGTATAGACATATGTGTTATTTCCCTTAGATGGATTCCTAGGAGAGGAATGGCTGGGTAGACGTATGTAATTATTAAAGACGAATCCAAGCTATTTTTCACCAGCACTGAGAGTTTCAGTGACTTGACATCTTCAACAACATTTGCTATAGTCAGTTTTTTTAATTTTAGCCATTCTCAAGTGTGGTGGAATCTCATGATGACTGTCACTTACATTTCCCCAATGACTCATGTTGTGAAGGAGAAGGCAAGCCACACACAGACTGGGAGAAAACATCTGCAAAACATATCCCTAGAAAAGGATGTGTATTTATAATATATAAATAGCTCTTACAACGCAATAGTAAGAAGACCAGCAACACGTCATGGCTTACCAGGAGACAGCAGATCAGGCCTGTGATGAGCACCAGGAGTCCTGCCAAGCAGATGAGGATGAGGGCCCAGAACGGGAGGTCTGGGGAGACAAGTGGTGGGGTGAGCCACGTCCTTTCATCGCCCCAGGGCTCCTGGTGACCCCACTGTGTCTCAACCCTCCTTGACAAGGGTTGGCCAACATTCTTCATCATCCAAGACACTGTGCGCATGGTTCTCTTCGATGAGACACAGCATCAAGACACTCGTCCCCTACCATGGGCTGGGGCTTCCTGCAGGTTTACCAGGCTTCTCAGTCAAGGTGTCATCTCTATTGGGAGAATATTCTGGAAGTGAATGAAATGGAGAATGCATGTGAGTGTGTTTCACTCTTTTAAATAAAACTTTTTAGACACAGAAAAATAAAGGCAACAGTCTCATAAACATCCATCATCTAGATTTAACAATGTATAGTCCATCCAATTAAAACAATATTTCATCAATGTATAAACTATTAACACTTGCCACCCTTGATTCATCCCATGTTTTCAATGAAATATTAAAGTCAAGTAGACATCATGATGTTTCACCCCATTTTAGTTTCCATCTCTAAAAAGTGAGCACACTTTGCTACAAAATCCAAGACCATTATCACAGAACAAAAGTGTAATAAATTAAACCAAATTCATACCTCTGGGCACAGAGGACTGAATTTGGGCTGGACTTTCTTATGAAGGTCGGGGGGAGAATGGGTCATCACAGTTGGCAAGCCTATGGGATCTCTCTAAATTTGTAAAATCCCACTCAAGTGTTCTTCCATGCCTAGAAACATATCATCCACTTCTCCTTTATCTATTTGCTTAATATTCATTTTCTAGGATTAACCTACAATGTAATATCCTGCAGGAAGTCTTCTCTGATTACCGCCTCCAAATATGAGTTTGCTCACATCGAATAATTGATAAGTTTCAATTCTCTATTCTTGTTATTGCCAGCTACAACATAAACTCCAGGAGGGAGGACACACAGCACCCAGTGGGCATGGGGGGAGGGGTGCAGGTCCCCCTACTTGTACCTCTATCTAGACAAACTCTTAGAGGTGTGCTGTCTGATATGGATCAGCAACAAGTCTCGTTTTGAATTAAAATTAATTTTAGTTAAATAAAATAAAAAAATCTAGTACCTCAGTAACACTAAAAATCAGTAACAATAAAGAGCAGTCACAATATCATCCTTCGAGTACTCAACAGCCACATATGGCTATGCATTGGAGAGCACAGATATAGAACATTCCACCACTGCAGAAAGTTCTAGCACATTGGTGCTCATCTAGCGTGGGACTTGGCAAACTATAGCCTGTGGATCAGAAACCACATGACCCCCAAACCTGTAAGTCTGCTTCACACACAGCTGGAGGCCCTCACTGACCATCTGGCCCAGTGGCTTACAGTGCAGAGATAAGGAAACAAAAGTCCAGAGAGGGGAGGTGACTAGCTTGAGGTCACATAGCTGTCTAGGAGAAGGTGACGGCCTCTTATATCACACTGGTGTCCTTTTCTCTCTCTCAATGGTGGGTAAAGACTGGGGGACTATGCCACCTCCTGCCAGCCTGAGAAAGGTCAATGCTCTCTCAGCCCCAGGCATCCAGAGTCCCCAGAAAAGCCTCACTTCCTTTCACAATGACCAGGGAGCCTTACCATCCCCAAGGACACTCTTCCTGTCCAGAGTCAAGTTCTGCAGCTTGGTCCATTCTTGGTCAGCTGCAAGAATTCCTCATAGATGGCAACTCTGTCCAGTCTCTGTGCCAAGGCGACAAGGTACACAGGGAGTCCACTCCAGTGTGGTTACTGTGGGGGACAGAACTGGAAGGCCACAAGGGATGAACAAGAGTGTCTAAAATTCTACCCTGATTCTAGATTCCCTTCTTCTGGGTCCTGTCCAAGATAACTTTCTACAATAATGTAAACATTTGTCTGCACTAACGAATACACTCATTATTAGCCCCATGTTGTTATCGAGCACTTAAAATGTGGCTAGTGTGTGTGAGTGAGGAACTGAATTTCTCATGTAATTTAATTTTAAGTAATTAATTTATAAATAAATAACCACAGGGAGAACATTTTTGAAACATTTGAGAAAGGACTTCTGCAAATGCATAAAAACAATGAGAACACTGGAAAAATGGTCAAAATCAACTTTTCAGAAGTCTAGAAATTAATCAACGGCTTGTAAGAATCTGAGGAGGGTTTAGTGAAGAAACATGGTGGAATCTTGATAAAGGGAGCAAACTTTGTGGCACTATAACTTGCACTATCCCATCCTGCTCTCACAATATCCTCCATAACTTTGAAAGCCATCAGTCTCAGAACCATGGTAGCTGAGACAACCAGCAGCCCAGCAGCCATAATGGGTTTGGAGCTCTGAAAAGACCCATCCCCATCGAACTCTCACTAGCTGACCTGCCTGGCAGCTCCCCGAAAAAGCCCCATGTTCAGGGTTTGACGTTACTTGACTCAGAGCTTGCCCAGGGTGGAAAGTCTGTCCCCAGGACACTTGATAAAAATATTCAGGGCTAATTGTTTTCTATTGTAGTTGCCTGAGGGAGTGATACCAGCTGAGACAGGCAAGAGGTGAGCCAAAAACTTAGAAGAAAAATTGGGGAAATGAGATGTCCACAGGGGGCTTTGAAAAGCTCCAGTGTATTTGCGGGCATCTAGAAGGCCACAAGTGCTCAGGGCTGTGGCACACCCAGGAAAGACTTGAGAACATCTTAATCTCTCACCTCTAGTTGAAGGGTTAGCTTAATATCTGAAAACTTGGTTATGTATTACACAATATTAATAGAATACGGGCCAATACCATGCAATCTCCATCACATATACAGAAAAGAATTTCACAAAATACAACGCCCTAAATGTCTAAAAAAGAAAACACTCAACAAATTAGGAATAGAAAAAAACTTTCTCAACCTATAAACAGCATCGATGAAAAACCCACGGCTAACACCATATTCAATGGTGAAAGACTGAAAATTTCCCCCTAAGGCCAGGGACAAGACAATGATTCTTCCCATATCTCGTATGTTAATCACAGGTACTAGAGGTTCTAATGAGGGCAATTAGGCAAGAAAAAGGAATAAAGAAACCCAGATTGGAAGGGAAGAGGTAAAACTATTTGTTTTGCAGATGAGAAGACATTGTATATAGAAAAACCTAAAAAATACACTCCTCCCCACACATAATATGTCAATCGTATCCTAATAGGTGTATAAAAAATTTAAATTGCCCCATGTGTTTAGTGGCTAGACTATTGGAGAGCACAGTTAGACTGCTGATATTTGTTGAAAGTCTCCAGAAGAGGAGGAGGAGGAGGATGCTGGAGGTTGGTGACACTAAACGTTAATGCTTTCCTCATCCCCCCAAAACCTATGGAAGGAGATGTTAGGATTAGCTGACAGGGATGTGGGGCAGAATGGTCACGATGTAAGTGACTTCCAGATCAATGATGTGTCACGGGAGCTCAGAGTCATCAGCCACCAGCTCAGCCAATGCTTCCAATCTCCTCAACCTACATCAAGTCGGTGACCAGGCAGGAATGAAATATGTCTCAAAGCTGGCTGCCTCTGTAGAGCTTGGTGACCTAGAACAAACATGAGGGAGAGTGGGTGAGGTGGAGGTCTCCCGGGGACGCAGGGGGCCACTGGAGCCAGTGAAAGATCATAGACCTTGGGGCAAGGGAGACCTGACTTCTAATCCTGGCTCTGCCCCTAACTCACTGTGTGACCTTTGGCACAATACTCCCCTTTCTGAGCTTCAGTTTACCCATGCGAGAAATGGGGAAGGCAGCTAGGACATCACATCTGGACACTGAGAGAACCCAGACATGCAGGGAAAGTGAAGGGTTGAAACAATCACACAACAGATATAAGTCAGACAGAGGAATGACGGTGCCCTCAGGGCAAGGAGAGACGGGAGAGGGAGAGCCCACCTGGTCCTGGGTGTCCCTCAGCAGGGCAGTGTACTCCGAGGATGTGGGCTCCGAGTTGTTGAGGTTCCAGCTGATGATGTAGAAATGTAGCTGGTGCTCTTTCTTGATGGATAAACTCCAGGCTGCAGAGCCTGGAGCCACCGAGAGGAAGAGCAGACAGGTGGAGATTCTCAGCTCCCTGCACAGAGGCATGGTGGCCCACGGGGTCAGGGTGGTGGGTGCAGACAGCGTCCACACTGGTGGCTGGCCCATCCTTCTCAGGCCTGGGGAGAGAGGGATGTGGGGACTCTAGAGAGAGGTCCTGAAAGCTCTGGGGGTGGGGGCCAGACCAGGAAGGAAGAAATGGGAGGACAGTGGGGAGACAGAGAGGGGTGGTCACAAAAGTGGTCATTAGGGGCAAATGCTCAGGGGAGGGTCTCACCTGAGGGAGACCAGTCTGCAACTCGAGTAGAAGGGACCCAGGCTGCTCTTCTTAAACAAGGATCCAGCTGGGGAGGAAGGAGGAGGAGGAGGAGCAGGAGGGACAGGGGTTGGGGGAGGGGCTGGGTGGGAATTAACCCACCAGGAGCTGCTGGGACCAGGGTCTCACCAGGATCTGCAGGAGCCTCTCAGTGGAGTTGAACGTGGCTGAGCCGTTGCTCATGTGTGATGAATACCGAAGGGTGGAGATGGTGACATTGACTGTGAGGGTCTTCAGGTTGTGCCCCAAAGCTGCAAGACGAGAGGGAGAGCGATGGCCATCTCTGAAAGCTGGCCTGAGACCACACCAGAGTCCTGTACTCATTATAATCTGTCGTCTTCTGTCCCAGTGGCACCACCACCCACCCGTGTGGTCACCCAAGTCAGAACCAGCATATCTGCTCAGCTCCTCCTCCCTCCCAGTAACACCCATTCACCTTGCACACTGGTCCTCACATACACTCCCTCTCTCCATCCCTGTCCTAGCTCAGGTCTTAACTTCCTTCACCCGGACCAACACCCCAGCAGACTCACTCGATGCTCTGTCTAAATGATGTTCTACGTGGACTACTAGAAGAATCTTTCTGAAATGAATACCTCACTAGGGCCACCACTGCTCTAGTACCACCCATGGCTCCCTATGGCCTTCAGTGTTTAGTTCAACCTTCTTGACCTGGCACTCAAGGCTCTACTCAATCTGGCTCCTGCTGACCTTTCAGTCTCATTTTATTCATCTTCTGCAGGTTAAACATTATGCTTCTTGCAACCCAAATTCGTTTCAATTCTCCCCATAGGGCATGTTGTTTCTGGCCGGAGCCTTTGCTCATGGAATCCTCTCTGCCAGGAAAACCCTTCATCCTCTATTTGCCAGGTACCCTCCTACTCATTCTTAAAGTCTTCATTCTGGTGTAACTTTCTCTAGCAAGCTCTTCCCCTCAAAATTATGCCAGGTGCCTCTCCCCAAAATATCCCACATTGTATTATAATGGTGTGTTAATTTCACAAGACTAGGGGCTCTCTGAGGGCTGGCCTCAGACTGAATCGTTGGTATAATCTTTGTGATCAGCATGATTGCTCTAAAACCAGAATTTCACACCCTGGCTTCCCAGCTCCTGGATCACAACTGGCTCGTGGGGGAGTGGGGCCAGAGAGCTTCTCTTGGGAAGGAAAAGGGGCCCCCAGATACCTGTGGTGGCTTCTGGTGGCACAGGTGATGATCAAGTATGCAGGGACGTGGTGGCCGGCTCGGGAGTTGTGGAGAGGGCTGTCAGCAGGGAGGGACAGAGTGGGAGGAGCCCCCAGGCTCACACGGGCTCCAGCACTGGCTTTCTCAGGACCACCATTCACAGGTGAAGCATAAATGAGAGTGAGGGGACGGGTGACTGTGTGAGCAGAGGGATGAGCAAGCGTGTTGGTGAGAGGAGCCCAAGAGAGAGAGATAGGTGAACAAGAGAGACTGAACTTGGAGGAGAGACAGATAGACAGGCAGAAAAATGGGCAGATGGATAGGATACCTGGAAAAGGAGGACCAAGGGGGGGGCTTTAGGAGAATTAAAGTGAAAACCACGTGGGGTCAGAATGTGGTGGAGAACATGTTTGTGTCTAAGGCTTTCTCACACTGGGCTGGGACTCTCCACCAGAACCTGGGCGGGAGAGAAGGGATGATTTAGGGCCCTTCCAGGTGCTTCCCTCACCAAGGACAGCAGGTGAAGGAGAACAAGTGCTCCCCAACCCCAAATGCAGACGGGACACAGGAGATCAGGGCCAGGAATACTCATTGGTGGTAGTCGGGGCCACGGCTCCATAGGTGTAACCTGTGGAGAGAAGGCGAGAGGAGCTGAGCAAGAGTTGGGGTGAACATAAAGAATTAAGGGAGAGGAAGGATGTAGGGACCTTTGTGGGAAAAGCAGAGGGGAAAGCAGCGGGGACGAGTGGAGGGGTGTTCAGGGGGAAGGCAACGAGATGGAAGGTGGCTGGACCCAGTGATCACAGAGTGATGAGAAGACTGAACCCAGACCAGGAGGATAGAGAGATGGATCATAGCTCACTTTAGAGCAACGGAGGGAACACAGAACTCCGACTGGGAGAGAGAGTGTGGCTGTAGCACAGCCCCTCACCACCGACGTAGAGGCTGTCCCCGTCCAGGGTGAAGGCGCCCAGGTGGGTGACACACTGGGTCTCATGGCTCAGCTTCCAGTAGAGTCCCTCTCTGTCCAGCCCGGGACCTGTGGAGGTCAGAGTGGAAGGTGCAGATCATGTCCACCCCAGTGGCTGCCCCATCCTTCTCAAGCCTGGGTGAGGAAGATCATGGGGATGTGGAATACTGAGCAGGGTCATTCTGGGTGTGGATAGCGAGAGAGGGGAAGGGAGGAGGCTGATGGAGATGCTGAAGGGGCTGCTCTGATGCCTGCAGGGTCTCTCCTAGGTGTCTCCCGTGTGAGACACCCCCCTCACAAGTAAGGCCTGGCTTCTTTTAGGATGTGGAGGGGGGCCTGTGAGTGGCAAAGAGGGGTGAACACACAGACCTGTGTGAGGGGGTGCCTGCAGGTCTGCAC
The DNA here is from genome assembly GCF_020826845.1 of Diceros bicornis minor. Lineage (NCBI taxonomy): Eukaryota > Metazoa > Chordata > Mammalia > Perissodactyla > Rhinocerotidae > Diceros > Diceros bicornis. The sequence goes on along the minus strand of NW_026691200.1, from coordinate 163,783 downwards.
GGACAGCAGCGAGAACAGTCAGTGCCCTGTGCCATCTGACACATGCAGGCAAGAAAGTACCGTTATGTTCTCTCGGTTCTACATTCCAAGGTCTTTTCTTTCTACTTCTTTCCTACTCCACAGCCATCACCCAGGCCTAGGGAACAATCATCTTATTCCTAATCTTATTCCCAGCACCTCCCATCTTGCCTACTAAGTCTTCATTCTTAACCATGAAGTCCATTTTAACCCACGTGCTTAGACCAAACGCTAATCACATCATCCTTCTACTCGCATCTCTCCAGAGTCTTCCCACTGGTCTTAGAACAGAGTCCCAAGTCACCCCTGATCTGGTCCTGCCTGTCCTCCCCTCGCAAGTGTGGCTCACACCGCTCCCCCTGAGTTGACTCGGCTCGGCCATCCCTGTTCTCAGTTCATGGACACACCAGGCTCTCTGCTTCAGGGGTGTCCTCATGCGGGTCCCTCTGCCTGAAACGCTCTCTTGAACACACTCCCACACCCTCACTCCAGTCTAACCCTCCGACCAGCTAAATCCAGTCCCAACTCCAGCTCTCAAGCTAAATATCAGTCCTTCTCAAGAGGGCTTCTCTGCCCGCTCATGTTGATTCCCCTTGTGTCAAACTCCCACATCACTCTTATCATTAACTTTTCAAAATCCAAATTCCCAAATACAATATAAATTCCATGGAGGTGGGACAAGGTCTCTCTGGTTCTCCAGGTCCCCATGCATGTGTCCCAGGTCCTGGCTCATGAGATGAGGAACCATCCCGGTTTGTCTAGGACTGCCCTGGTTTGAACACTAAACGTCCTGTGTCCTGGAAAACCCCACTGTCCTGAATAAACGAGGATGGTTGGTCACCATAAATTATACACTCAAAGACTATCTATTGCATGACAAGCACACATTCCCCTCAAGAACATCACAGGAAAGCTAGAATGCATGTGTCCCAGGGCCTGGCTCATGAGATGAGGAACCATCCCGGTTTGTCTAGGACTGCCCTGGTTTGAACACTAAACATCCTGTGTCCTGGAAAACCCCACTGTCCTGAATAAACGAGGATGGTTGGTCACCATAAATTATACACTCAAAGACTATCTATTGCATGACAAGCACACATTCCCCTCAAGAACATCACAGGAAAGCTAGAATGAAAAAGGCACACACACATACACACACAATTAGTAGAGGCCAACAACTAAATACAAAATTACTTAACAAGATTCTCTGCAACGTGAATCATCAGACCGTTATTTCAGAAAAGTTTCAAAAACAAAGTTAATTCCCTTTAAAAGGCAAGGTGGTGAGGACAGTCTTTTTGGAGACTAGCGCCCTTCCCTTCAATCTACAGTGTTGTTTAGTACTCCTCCAAATGATTTGAAATGTCATAAAGAAAAAAAATGCTCAAAATAAATCTGGCTACTGGCAAATTCAATTTTAAATTTGTTATTAATACAAAGAAGTTCAAATCATCTTTTTCCCTGAATGCTCCTTTATTTCAAATTTTTGTGGAGGATTTATAGGACTTTAGAACTCAAATTGAATGGGTCTAAGGAATGTTGTTGAGTATCCCTGCTAATATTTCATGGGATGTCTTCTAATACTACATACACATGCAAAACATTTCTGTATTTATATTATATATAAATCCTGACTTTTGAGTATTATGCAATGCAAGTAAATCTATATTTTCTTCTATAATACACATTTGCAGTTATTTACGTTTGTTTCATGTGTTTTTACTTGCATATAACTGTACTTACTGAAATATTTACCACACAGAACCACACACAGCTTACCATATTTCCATCCATCCAACATCAATAATATTTCTCAAGATACCCTCACTCTCAATGACTCCCTGTGGTGAGAACCTGAGCCCAGGAAAGCCCACTGGCAGGTCTTCTGCACAACGGAGGCTGCCGGAACCTGTTGGTACCAGGTCCACAGGGTACTCACCTGGTCACACAGAAATCCATGGATCAGCGAGGACAGGTGGACCCTCAGCCTGGTTTCACCTCAAACTTGATCTCCACGGATGCTTCTTGTGTCTGAGGGGGGAAAAAAAAGCACAAACAAGCTTTTGAGGCCTTTTATAGGGTGTTGGATGGAAAGTTCACCCCATTCACTTTTCTTTTTCGTATTTACTGATTTAACTGTAACCGTTGGTTGTGACTGGATTTTCCCGATTCCTATCCAGCCACCTGCTGCTCCCAGAGAGGGGAGAAAGCAGCTTCGTGCTGTGTGCACTTGAGTCGCTCAACTCACTTGGCTGGACAGAGACTTTTGGGTGACTCTGGACCCTTTAAACAAGCTTGTCATTTAGGGACCCTGTAAGTGACTCGCTGACTTGTCAACAATTTCCACACTTCATTCAGGGCTCGGGAGATTTTCAGACCCTGGAGCAGGTTTCCCAACCTCGGCATCACTGACATTTGGGGCTGGATAATTCTCTGTCAGGCTGTCCTGGGCCCTGGAGGACGCTGAGCAGCATCCCTGCCCCCCCCTCTAGATGCCAGGAGCGCCCCATTTGTAACAACACAAACACCGTCTGCAGATGCGGATAAGCCCTCTGGGGACAAAATCACACGGAGGACGATGACGGGGACTCTGAAGAGGGGACGGCGGCGCCTGGAGCCAGGAGGAACAGCAGCCTCGGGCACCCTGAGCAAACAGCCCAGGGGAAATGGGGCTCCGGGAGGACGGAGGGAAGCCGGGCCCCGGCGGGGCTGCCCCTGGCCCAGGCCCCTCCGTGGACCGTGACTGGAGCCGGGACCGCCCACCGCTCACCGTGCTCCGCCCCTTCGGGCGAACATCCACGGGAATGCGGTCCGCTCCGAGAAGACGGAACACACCTTGCAGAACGCCCGCTCCATCCACGGCGCCGCACGCGCTTCCGGTTCCGGTCTCAGGCGGACGTTCGGGGAGGACGAACGTTTGGGGAATGCCGGTTGAGGCGGCGGGCGAGGCGAGGCCGCGCACCACAACCTCGGGGTAGGTGTCTAGTTTCTAGAGTGAGTGAGAAGCTGGAAAGCGGTCTGGGTCAGCTCCAGGGACAGGGACAAAATCTAGGGCGGGGCTGTGTGCGGGAACCAGTTCTAGGGGCCGGCTGTGGGCGGGGACAAGGCTGTGAGTGACAGCAGGCTGGGGAGGCGCTTCTGTGGGCGGGAACAAGGCTCCCGGAGGGGCAATGAGCCGGGACCAGGCTGTGGGCGTGGACCAGGCTGTGGGCTGAGCTAGGCCCGAACGTTGTGGGCGGAGACCAGTTCCAGGGGCGGGAAGAGGCGGGCGTGTGGCTGGAATAATTCAGGCAGACTTCACAGGGGGAGGAAATCAGCTCCAGGGGCGGGGCTGGAGGCGAGGCTTTCTGTGGACCCCTAGACTGTACAGGTAGCTGGATGTTGAACAGCTGTTCTTCATTCCTTTCCCCACCTTTACACAGCCTCATAGAATGATGTGCCCATATTTAGAATTCTAAATTTTTTGTGCGTTTGCTGTTCTCAATTTCGTTAAAAAATTGGATCATATATTCACATTTGTCTACAACTTGATGTTCCAAGCCAGTAGATAAGGATATAACGCTATTTTAATTTTAAAAATCTGGGGGGAGGTAGGCCCACGTCGTAGGTGCACGTATACGAAAACTTCAAAGAGTGGTGCAAAGTCAATAAAATATTCTCACTCTACCACTGTCTCCCGGTACTTTTGCACAGAGATAAACATCCTTTCCTCCTCTATCCTTCCAGACATACTGCGTATATGTGGGACTGTGTATATGTTCAAGCCCAAGAGGGATGTCCCCAAGCAAAACCTGAAGCCCATGAATTGTCTCATGCATCATAAGTTAATGAGAAGAGATTTAATTTTTTGGTGGAAGGAGATGAACCAGTGATGAATCCATAGGAAGACAACAAAGAAACAAGAGAATTTTACCATTTAAAAGGTCAAAGGAAAAAGTGAGAAAGAAAATGTATTCATACTATCTGACGTAGCACATCTCTGGATAAGATTCATCTGCTATAAAATTGTAAACACTTATGTCATAAAACAGAGGACATCGAATTTTGAGTTATCCTAATTCATTAAATAGTTATATTGGGCAAGGGGAATTATGTTTTTAACATATGTAAGAACTCTTCATGCTGATTTTTTTCAGAGAAGAAAGAAACTATAAATAGTCAAAACCTGAAAAATGAAAAAGCTGTATGAGTAGCTAATTTAGAAATATAGATTTTCAACCAGAAAATTAAAGAAGTTGTTTTTGGAACCAGAGTCAAGAGTGGGGAAGGTAGCTTTTCATTATCAGGTTTGAAGTATTATTGGAGAGATGTGCGTATACATACACACATATGCACACACACGGGAGCCTGAATTTGTATTCCAAAGGGATCATCTAACTCTACAAAGAATTTGTAAAAAGGATTCACTTTACAACAGTAGAATGTATTTTGAAAACTACAGACTTCAAGCATTAAAAAAGCTGTCATCATCCCGGTGGAAAAATGAATGGGGCATCACTTTCCAACCCACATGGTGATAAGCATTTTACATACATTACTCTTGACTTTTCTCACAGCAACCCATAAGGAAGATGGTATTATCTATCTCCATTTTGCAGATGAGGAAATTGGTGACAACAGATTGCTAAAATTTTCATATAAGTTCTCAATAGATATTGTTTTATGTTAAAATTGTTTATTGAATTTTCTTTTCATTAATAAAATGATATGTGTCACTCTTACAAATAAGCAAAGGCTGTGTAAAAACAATTTAGCAAAACTACAGTTTTCTTTTGATATAATTAAATATAACAATCACTTTATTATATTTCTGCTCTCTGCCTCACATCTACGAAGATATTTCCTATCCTAAAGGCTTACTAGAAAACTCTACTAAAAATCAAGAATCAGGGAATACCCATATTATGCAAGGTTCCTGAATACATGCAAAAAAAGCCATTATAACAAATTTTTGTACAAAAATCTTAGATCATTCATGAACTGATAACAACACAAATCATGATTAGGCAAGGTATTTCTGTAGAATGACAAATATTTAAACTTTAGACATTTAGAAAGGTAGTTCATTACAGTAACTAATGTGTATAAGAAGAATTTTTTCAAACTCACTAAGTGCCAGGAAATTATTTGACAAAATGCACTGCAATATTATTCACAATAGCCAAGAGATGGAAACTACCTAATTGTGCATCCGTGGGTGAAAGGATGAAGAAAATCTAGGGCATCTATACAATGAAATATTATTCAGCCTTAAAAAGGAAGGAAATCCTGTATTCAGAATTGCTTGCCTGGATCATTTCAGTAGCCATGTGCTTTCTTCCTTAGTACCCTCTGATCCATTCGCCAACCAGGAACCAGGGTGATCCTTTTACAATGTAAGCGCCACAACCTCTAATGGATCCCTAAAACAGATTTTGGAGGTGGACTGCCTGGGTACCGGTTGTGTGACCTTGGTCAATTATATAACCTCTAATATTCCTCATCCATACAATAGAGGTTAATAGTATTGTCTCCATGGCATTGTTGTGAGGATTAAATGAGTGAATACATGTCAGATGCCTAGCATGTGCCTGGCATATGGTAAGGCATCATGAAAAATTTAACTGTAATTATAACCAAATTAAATATTGTGATGGCCTATTAATTAAGTTAAACCATATGAAATTTCTAATATTCAACCATTTTGACCCATTATTATTGTTGAATAAATGATAAAACTCAGTCAAGGCAGGTTGCATAGAGTCAAAAAGGATTGGATAAATGAAAATATTTTTAGAAAAAATAAGCTGAAATAGATTGCTTTGTAATTTACAAAGCAGTTTCTCATACTTTGTTTCATTTAATCTCTATAGAATGCTTTTCAGGGTATTATTACCACTGTCTCTGAAGGAGTAACTGACTTTCCCCAAATCACACCACATTAAATAACACAATTAGAGTGGAAACATCATTTCAAGTATAAATCCCATATGATATTTTATTTCCCCTTCATAATAACATCTGTCCTCTCAGGAAAGTGAGGAAATAATGCTGATTCATAGGAACTTAGTCTTAAAGAGACATACTCTCAGATGATAAACACTATGTCTTTGAAACAAGGGTGTTGAGAGAAGAAACTTGGGACCAATGCTTTCTGGGTTTTCAAGTCCATGATTAGACTTCTGGTAAACAGCCAAAGAAGGGAAAGGGTGAAAAATAGTCCAGAATGAAAAAAGTTTGACGTATATGTAACTTTATTGATCACCTCAAGATTCTCTTTTTGTTTATGGTCTGTGTCACCCTACTAGAATATAAATGCTCTCAGGGTAGATGACTGCTATCGTGCAGCAAGTGGTAGGCGCTGAGTAAATATTTATTAAAGGAATGAAAGTGGCCTTGAATACATCTGCTCTTTACTCACCAGAGAACAGCCCCATAGCAGGCAAATGGCATCATTAACAAAATTTTAAAAATCATATCCTTATTAGCTCATAACCATGGATACAAGGCTCCCATTTATTTCATACTTTCTAAGTACTTCAGCATTCTGTTTTATTAGGGAGTGTTTCCACAGCCTTGCTGTAAAATAAAGCAAGACTTTTTGGCCCATTGATTGCTGTTTCCAGCAGAGCCCATCTCTATACTTACCTCTAAACAATTAACTATAGATTTGTTATCCCAATGAACAGCGATTTGTTATGGAACCTGTTTTATCAGTGTCATGCGAAGGTAGACATTTGACATGTCTTTAAGGGGTGATATGGATAATAATGTTGATGCAGAAGAAAACTAAAAATTCTCTCTGGTCTTTGTCAAGTGCATCTGGGTGAAGGGTATCTTGTTGTCACTGGATTTGAGAACTCAAAAAGACTCGCCCAACTCTTCATGTTACAGGTGAAGAAAATGAGGTCTAAAGAGGTTGAGAGATTTGACCAAGACTAATTCCTGGGACTAGAGAAAGATCTTCTGATTCTCAGCTGGCCACATTGTCATAAGATCTCCAGCTCCAAACAGCCAAGAGACGCAAGTCTGTTGATTTCCAGGCAGAAATGATTCCCCTTCACGTTTTTACTTTTTCTCCCTTAGATGCCTGCTCTGCCCTGACAAGGAATTTATCTGATGTTTACGCTACACTTAAGAAGAGGAAAATGCTCCTGGCAAACACTACTGTGATTCAGTGTGGCATTGGAGAGCCCAGTCATGAAAAAACGAGAATCAACAGAATAAGAGGTAAATAAAATTAGAGAAGAAGAGAAAATCTATTATTTTAGTGGGACATAACTTATAAAGTTTAGAACTGGTAAATAAATGCAGTAATGTGTAAGGAAGCTAGATTTCTATATGAAACATCAAAAATACTGTTACATGAGCAAGAATTAGTTTAAACATGTAAATAATTATTCCATTCATAAGAGCAATGAATTATTTAAGATGAGTAGTGAAAATAATTGGAACTACACATTAGTTATATGAAGAAGATTATAAAAAGATACAAAGCGTGTAAAAGCTCTGATTAAATGGAGAGATATACTATACTTGTGATTGAAAACAGTGTTTCAAAGATATAAGTTTAATGTTTCCAAACATTATTCAGATTCCATATGCTTCAAATCAACTTTTAAAATGATGTAGTGTTTGTTTTATAGACTAAAAGATATCCATTTGTAAAATAAAACACTGGACCATCAACTAACATTATTCACAAGTAAATCATTCCAAATGGATTATAAGGGCTAAAATTAAAAGTAAAAATCCCCTGCGTATAACAGTAGTGGATGACAATATAGAAGAATATCCATAATCTTAAAATTAGTGAAGATATTCTTAATATATATGCTTAAAGATGTCTGGTTGAAAAGAGGAAGGAGAAAAAGTAAAATGGAACGTGATATTGTCTCTGATTTTCTTTCAGAGACTTAATCTAGAGAAGAATATTCCAGTCTACGATATTGGATAAAGAAATAGAAATCTGTGATAATTACACAAATAATGAGATGACATATATAAATGGTAGCATAATGTATCAGTTAGCTTTTGCTGTATAACAAACCATCCTAAAATTTGGTGGCTTCAAATAAGAATAGTTTACTTTTTCTCAAGATTCTGTGGGTTAACTGGGCAGTTATTTTGATCTGGACCTATTGGTTGCTCAGCTAGGACTGGCTGGTCTAGGACGGCCTTACTCACATATCTGATTGTTGACTTGAAGTCACCTGGAGTGATGGAGATGTGCAGTCTATCTAGACTCATTCACATATTGATGGCCTCAGGCTTCCCAAGGGCAGCCAGAGAAGGACAAGTACCAACAATGAGCAAGTGTTTTTCAAGCCTTTGCTTATGTCATTTGTTAATGTCCCATTGGCCAAAGCAAGTTACAAGGCCAAGTTTACCCAGAGTCAACGTGGGATGGTACAACCAAAGAGACAGTGGGAGAGGACTAATGTGTGGCCATTTTTGCAATCTTTAACACATAAGTTTAGAGGAGAATTAGTATGAATGTTTTTGTATTTGTTCATTTGAATGCCCGAGGAAAATTGCACAAAGCCAAAAGAAACATAAAGCAAAAAATTAAGTGGAGATGTAAGGTAAGTTTAGTTGGTACTTAAAGTGGGTCTGCACAAATGTCGTAGTTTATTTTTCAAGTGTAGGCAAGTTCTTGTGACCTATGAAAATAACTTACATTTCGATTATTTTCTCGCTGAATGTGTTTTATTCATTAACACATTTGATGTGTTTCTCTCTGGCCTTAGGAAAATAACGTAGCACTTGGGAGCAAAGATGCAGCCTAATAGCCCCACACTGGAGGCCAAGATAGAGCAGACATCCATGGCCACCATGACCTTGCCCTTGGTGCTGTGGTAGATGGGGAGGAAGGTGACCCAGACACTGCAGAACACCAGCATGCTGAACGTCAGGAACTTGGCTTCATTAAAGGTGTCAGGCAGGTTCCGTGCCAGGAAAGCCACAATGAAGCTGCCCAGGGCCAAGGAGCCCAGGTATCCCAGGACACAGTAGAAAGCAGTGACCGAGCCCTTGTTGCACACGATGAAGATGTGGCCGTGTTGAGAGTGTGCATCTGTGTCAATGAAGGGAGGAGAGGTTCCCAGCCAGATTCCACAGAGACTCAGCTGGATAAAGGAGCAGATGGGAAAGATGAAGTTAGGTTCCTCTGACACCAACCACTGTCTCATCCTTCTCCTTGGTGCAGTGACCTTGAAGGACACAGCCACAGTCATAGTTTTGGCCAAGGCACTGAAAACTGCCACAGTAAATACAACTCCAAATGTGATTTGTTGAAGACTGCAGGTGGCTGTGTTGGGACGACCAATGAAGAGTAAGGAGCAGAGGAAGCAGAGGGTGAGGGAGATGAGCAAGATGTAGCTGAGAGTCTGATTATTGGCCTTGACTATGGGAGTGTCTTGGTGCTTCACAAAGACCCCCAGCACCACAGCTGTGAGGAGAGAAAAGCACAGAGCTGTGCACCAGGGCCATCCCTAAGGAGTCCTCCTAAGCCAGAAAAGTCACAGCTTTTTTTGAGGCAGCAATCTCACCCTCTGTTGGCATACTGATGATCTGGACACTTCACACACTGATCCATGTCTGGGGAGAGATGCAAAGTGTCCTCAGCCCAGGTTCAGTCATTCTCTCTCATTCGCATGCCCCCAAAGAAGGCATGGGGTAAGCTTAGCCAATTGTCTTCCTTTGTTGCTCCAGGCACCAAATAACAGAATGCTCTGCAGAGAACCATTCCCAGTTAATACTGCCCATCTTATTTATGGTTAAGTAAAGCTATTATCCATCTCAGTATTTATCTTGCATATTCATGAAAGCACATTTTTCTCAGCAGAAAACCAAACGTCCTCCCTGTCTCTCTGAGCTATACCCCTGTAAACTATGGCCTAGATTTACTCATTCAATGAGCAAGCAGTTATTGGAAAACCTCCATGAGGCAGATAATATGCTACATACTAGGGAAACAGAGATGACCAAGTCATAGACCTCACTCCTCGGGAGTTTCAAAATGAGACCATTTCTACCATCTAAAATGATCTACAAAACATTTCATCTTAATTTCACTTCCACCACTTCTGTTAAGATTTTAGTCACTTCTCTCCTACGTTATCATAAGATCCTTTTACTCTGGTTCCCTGCCCTTGTCCTGCATCACAAGTGATACGTCTACATGTAAGTGGGATCATGTTTATCCTCCATTAAAAAATCCGACAAAATCGTAGGAAGACCAAAAAGACTGTATAACCTTGGTCATGCCTACCTCTACTACCTCTGCTCTGATTTTTAAGATTCCCAAATCTTCATGTGGTTCTGAAAGTGTTCCGTGCCCACTCATCCCTGCAGGTATGAATACATGCTTTTTCCTTCTACAGGGGCATTGCTCCTTCCTCTTTACGTCCTCTTAAATTCTCTCACTTTTCACGTTTAGAAGTACAATCTGCCTGATAACGTTTTCTGTGGATGGTGTGAGTTAGGGTTGGTGAGTCATTGCCTTCTCCATGAAGACAGCCAATTTACCCAACATGGTTTATTGAAAAGGCTTTCATTTTCCCACTCCTCTTCAGTGTTTCCTTGTAAATCAGATGTCTATACGTGAGTCCCTATATGAGCAGCTTTTATCTGAACTCACCATTTGGTTCCGTTGATTTTCTTGTTTATCCTCTTGATGAACCTCCTCTATTGTGATGCTATAATACTTGATGTCAGGTAGAGTAAGTCCTCCCACTCTATTCATTGTTTGCAAGATTTTCTTAGCTAAGTTTTTCCTTTATCATTTCCATAAGAATTGTATCAATTGTAATTTCCACAGAACAGGTCAGCATTTTAGCTGCAATTTTGTGGAAGCTGTAGATTAATTTGGAGAGTTTTGATATCTGTAGAATTTTGAGTCTGTTCAGTCACGAATTTGATTTATCCCTCCAGTTCTTTCAGTTTTCCTCCATTTATCTAAATGCTGTTCTATAAATTAATGGACAGAAATCTTTTGAAAGTCTCATTAAAGTTATTTCTAGGTACTTCATACTTTAAGATGTTGTAAATGTCATTTTTTTAAATTTAAATTTTGAATGCTTATGACGGGTAGATGGAAGCAAAACTTTCTATATTAACCTTGTATTCAGCCACCAATAAACTCAGTTAATACCTTAATTTATATGGATTTTACATTTATACCATAATATCATCTGAAGATAACATCAATTTTACTTCTTCCTTTGAAGTAAATTATTCCTTTTATTTCTTTTCCTGCCAATATTTTATCAAGCAAGACCTCCAGCATAACGGCTTATAGAGGCAGTGATGTTGAACATTCTTCTCTTATCCTTGCTTTCATCAGTGTAAGATAAAGTTCCATTCTGTGAATACTGTGTATGGGAGTAAGAGAGTTTCGTTCTGTTCCTGATTTGGTAAGTGTTTTTTCTGTTGTTGTTGTTTGTTTTAAAATATGAATAGGTGTTTAATTTTACTAGTTTTTCTTACAGTTACTGAGATTATTATTTCTCTTTTTTCAGAGATTAGTGTACTGAATTACATTGCATGAACCTAACTTGGTCATGATATGTTCTTCTTATAAAATATAGCTAGATTTGGAACCTTGATTTGATTTGATTTTTTTTTTTAGGATAAATGAATTTAACCCAACAAAGAATGTGGCCTGTAATTTCCTTTCCTGCAATGATTTTGTTAGATTTTGGTACCAATGTTAATCTAGTCTCTCAAAGTGAGTCAAAAAGTTTTCAGTTTTTCCTATTCTCTGGAAGAGTTTGAGTAGATGTATATTATTTTTTTCTTGAATATTTTGGCAGATTCATCAGCTTTGTACCAAATAAATAGCTTACAATAAAATTTTGTAGAAATGTTTTAAAGGAGGGTCTCAATTTCTGTAATAGGTCTGGCAATATTCAGATTTTTCATTTTTTCTTGAGGCAGTTTGGTAACTTTTATTTGCCAGAAATTCGTGAATTTCCTCTAAATTTTCATTGTATCAACATGATGTTATTTATGTTTTCTTCATGTTAAATATTTTCCATGTGATCTGCACAGATTACTCCCTTTTCAACCTTGGTATTATTTTGTTGCAATTTTTCTTTTTTTGAACACTAGTACTAGGATTTTATTGAGCATATTTGTCATTTATTAGAATCTAATTAGTTTTATTTATCCTTTTGATGTTTGTCTTTTATTTTGTTAACACTTCCTCTAATATTTATCACTTTGTGTTTTCTCTTTTCCTTGTGTTTACATTTCTGCTCTTTTTCTAGTTTGTGATGAATGCTTAGAACTTAGAAATTCAACCTTTCTTTATTTAAATATACACAATAATATATAAATATATATAATCTAGGATTATACATTTCTCTTTAAGGATAGATTTAACTCCACCCCATAAGATTTGATGAATAATATTTTTAATTGGAAATACATTCTAATTTCCATCATAGTTTACTCATTAATCATCGGTTGTTTACAAGTGTATTTATTAATATCCAAGCATGTAGGAATTGAAGCTAGTGGACGTAGTGTTCTTTAGATGTGCATATGGAACATATACCCAAACTCACCACATGCCAAATGTGCACGTGGAAGCTTTATCCAAATTGACGATATGCCAGACTATGTCATCAATCTCAGTACATTTCAAATAAATTGAAATTATACAAAAGATGTTGTGAAATTAAGCTTCATATCAATCACAAAAATAAAATTAGATAATGCCACCATTGAGGTTATTTCAACATTGCACCGTTTAATATCATAAATCTGAGTAATTCCAAGATGTTAATTATTGTATGAAAAATCTTCAGTGTTGGTTTTCTGTCCCTCTTCTATTTCATGACCCAACTCCCAAACCCACATTGTCTGTGTTCTAGTCATGTTGAACCTTTTCTCAGCTCCCTAGAATATTAAATGCAGGGCTAATTTGCCAGTTTCTGCCATTTCTAAGAATTCCACCAAGAATTTAATCTGCTTACATTAGTCTGATATAATACTAATGCTACTGCCTCTATGAAAAAGTCCATGACACTTCCCTCCCCACAAACATATATGCTATCACTTATTTCATCCCATGGGTCTCTGCATACCTATATTGCAGCCCTATGTCACCACCTTGAATTTGCATCACTGCATATTGTCTCCCCTACTCACCTGTGAACTCGAGGAGATCAGAAACCAAGCAGTTCCATAAGCTCATTGTACACCATAGAAATATTTACTTCTTAAATCAAACACAACCTTCTGAGCTCCTGTTCTGTGCCAAGAACAGCACCAGACACTGGAAAAATAAGGATTTCTTCAATGTGATCTAAATGTAGCTTTAAAGATGATGAAAAGTAAGGACTTACAATACCATGTGTTAGATTCCATGAGAGAGATTTAAGTTAGTTACTGTGGAGTGGTCATAAAGGGTTTCCTTGAGATCATAATGCCTGCAATGATGCTAAAATGAGACAAGTAAGCTAGTTCAAGGTAGAGAGAGAGGGTATCATTTTGGGAGGAAATATTATTGGCTATAAAAGTTAAATTACTAAATGGAGGAAGGCAACATTTTGACCCTGCAGTCCTCATCAGAGTTTTTCCATTTCTTTGGGAGAACGGTGCATACAAAAGAGAGGTGGAGAGCCAGCCCTGATAGCCTAGTGGTGAAAGTTCAGTGCTCACCACTTCGGTGGCCCATGTTGGTTTCCTGGTCATGGATCCACACCATCTCTCTGTGAATTGCCATGCTGTGGTGGTGGCTCACATAGAAGAACCAGAGTGATTTACAACTAGGATATAAAACTATGTACTACAGTTTTGGGGACAATAATAAAAGAGCAAGATTGGCAACAGATATTAGATAGCTCAGGACAAATATTTCCCTTCAAAAAAAAAATAGAAGTGGAGAATGTCGCTGCAAGGCATATACTCACCTATTTCATTGGAAATCACATTCTCTGGGCTGGGAATGCAAGCAAAACAACAGGCAGCCTTGCTCTCTTGAGGGCTCTTCCTGAATCCCGGACTGCAACTCTCACTGCATACAGAATGTGGAGTCTGGAGAAAATCAGATAACACTTGGTAACAGCTGTGACTTTTACCTAATTTTCAAGTAGCTAGAGTGTTTAGAGTATTGGGCCTTAACAAACTTAATCTTGAAATATCTAAATCCAATTCATTGGTTGGACGCCATGCTTATTGTATGATATAAAACACTGGTACACCTCAGAAATACTGTGGGTTTGTTTCCAGAGCACTGCAATAAATCAAATATTGCAATAAAGTGAGTCACACCAATTTTTTGATTTCCTAGTGTATAAAGAAGTTATGTTTACACTATACTGTAGTGTACTAAGTGTGCAATAACATTATCTCTAAAAATCATGTACATAACTTAATTTTTTTAAAAAAATTATTCCTGAAAATTACTAACCACCTTCTGAACCTTCAGCAACTTGCAATCTTTTGCTTATGAAGGTCTTGCTTCCATCTTGGATTGTTGGTAAATGAAAAAATTACTTCAGTTGGAAGTGAATTGTTAAATTCCCATATGTGGCCCTTTATGAAGCTCTGAGGGGGCACAAAACCCAACAAGATTTTGGTTATTCATGTGTAGTGTAAGTAATTGTGATTGGGTTCAACCCACCTCAGTAATTCCCGTGTCCCACTCAATCACCTCCTCAGATAAAGACAATTCTTGACCACGTGGAGCATGTTGGGAATATTCTCCTACTTTCACCTTAAGTCCAAGACCTTCGGGAAAATTCCAAAAGTTGAGAATGGTTTACTCTGCATCTGATTTTCCTTCATCAGCCAAATTCACTGAGTCACCAGCAGGATTGTTAAATTCTATGTTCCTCAGAAAAGGGTGCAGCTAAAAGAGACACATCATCCTGTGGTGAAGTGGGCCCGGGTGTTAAAGAGAAAAACCCTGAATTGGGGACAGCCTTTCATTGTCTGTAATCTTTGCTTCATAGTGTACCTTTATTACAAGTATCCAATGAAGTAAAGCAAAGGAAATCATATGGAGAACTAAAATATCATAATGTTTCTAAAATATCAGTTAGTTTCGAGAGAAAATGACTAAAGACAAGAATATCAAGATGATCAGTGGTGATAGGATTCAGACAAATCTCGAGTACAAGGTACAATCTAGCCACCCTCATGCACTCTCTGAATTTTCCCAGACCATCAATCTGCAAAATGATGTTAGCAATACCTAAAGTTGTTACAGAATTAAATGAGATCATTTATGTAAAGTATTCACTATGATGTTCAGCACCAGATAGGCACATAAAGGACAAGTTCTCTTCTTGTCATTGAGGAGCTTCATGGGAGAAGACAGGATATTCCCTATTGAAACGTTAGGCAGGCAGGATGTTGGGATCCTTTGTAACACAAAGCATTGATATTGACTCATAGCTCACTTCCTCGTTGCCACTAGAACCTTCTTGTAGATGACTTACTACTCAGGACTAGATATACCTCCTAGAGAGTGAAACAAGTATAGAAACTCTTGTGCTTTTCTTGGAGAAAGAGTCCTAACTGCTTGGTTTGAGCACCTGTGGAACCATAAGAAAGTCACTTTTGCGAGTATACATTCTGTTAAGTCGAAGAGACTTTACCTGCCAGGGACAAAACACCAGACCTTCCCACTTCGCATTGGCTGCATTTCTGCATGTTGAAGAAGCAGCTTGTGAAGGTTCCAGGCCACAGCATACACAACATTTTACATACTGTAACTCCATTCAGTCGTGCTTGTGTCAAACATCTGCCAAGGCAGCCATCCTAAGGAGGCATTAGGTGGACAATTCTCCAGTGTTTTACAGTAAGACTCAGAAATCGTGCAAGGAATAAAGGGAAACCACAACATAGTGAGGTAAATGTCTTCTGGATATTTGGAAGGGTTAACTATCTGGATAAAATTTTCAAAGCCAGGGACCTCACTATGGTGGTGTGAAAAAATGAGAGTCCCATGGAATGAGTCAAGGATGAAATCTCTCTCACTGTGGATAAAATCCCACTCTGATGTCGTGACCCAGACTTTCCATATCACTAAGTACTCCCAAGTAGAAAAGCTCAAGCTTATGAGAGAGTTGGCATCACCAGAAATGATAACCACATTCCCTTCTGTTTCCTCTACTTGCAAATCATATGGCCATGTCCTTGAGTAATATGACCTTTCAGTCACAGGAATCTTTTCCACAAAGGCTGCACAGATTCCATTCCTGTCCATCTCTCCTCTCAAGTCTGAGAGAAACACAACACCTTTCTTGTCTTCTGAGATGACCAGCCCCACCCAGCTCCAACTCAAATGAAGCAGCAAAGAGTCCATGCCAATGGCTAGAGATGTGTCCCTGGGGGCCATCTAATAGAGAGATGGAAACTGCTTATCATCATTCAGGGTAAGATCAAAAGGACCATAGGTAAGCTAAAAGGAAAAGACAACTGGAAGTAATATTAGGAAGGGGATTGGCAAAAATCACACTCTCAGTCCTGAAGGCTGTTCAGCAACACCTGGAGTGGTAGAAGAGGACAATTGCTCATTTCATTTTCTAATCATTTTGCACTCCCTGAAAGCTTTCTATAAAATAAGATCAGCCAGAGTTTCAGGAAACTTCTTTGTCTCCTTCCCCCTCAAACTTCTCTCTACTCCAAAGAAAGGAAATGTCATTCTCCATCGAGGTCCTGTACACGGATCCTTTGAGATCATATCCTTTGAGAGATGCACAAACCCAGTCTCCTCCTCTCTTCCTTTTTAGGCCCCTGAGAATGGCACCAAAGGAGACGTGGTTTCATCTCTCCCCATCCCATGCAGTCTTACCTGTGGAAATTTGTACAGTTCTAGCAGTGTTCCAATCTGGGCAGAAATTGCCCAGGTGGTTCCTGTAAGGACCGCTAGAGACTTACTCTCTCTCCTGCAGTCGTAATTAGGGATGTCCTTGCCCAACCCTGAGAGCCAAATCAGGGAACTCTCCAATGTCCTCCTTTCACTGGGTAGGGCATTATAGAGATCAAATCCCAGAGACATGTTGGGCAATATATGAGGGTCCCTGTTGATTTCCTCAATGGCAAAAACCAAGGACAGAACATACTAGTAGTTCTTGTACTGAAACCTGCATAGAGGGATAAGGATCCTTAGGGAAAATACTCAAAATGATTTCCTTCAAATGCAATACAATGACTTTATTAAAATGAATTTGCTATTGACTCGAATGTCTGTGGCAACAGATGACACTCTTGAAGCCTTAGAATTTATAACTAAAGAAAATAACATGACTCCAGCTGTGGAACGTCCTTACTGAATTCCACACTCATGAAAGAAACTGGTTAAATACACAGAAGAAAGTACAATGAATGGAAAAACAGATCACATTCAGAGTAGACTTGTAAATGGCTCTTTGGTTCAGGATCCAAAATGCTTGTTTATATGAGCACACCATTAAATCCTTCCTAGAAGAGCAACAATATTAGCATGAGATTGGAGAAAGCCCTGGGGAGGAAGAATAATTGCAACTGGAAGATACGTGACAAGCATAGACGCATGACATGTGCACGTTGAGAATGGTGCAACAGAAGGCTGTCAATCAAATTGCCTAAACCTCTGTCCCCTCAAACCTGTGCGTCTGCCACCATCAAAACCAGGAAACTAAGGTGAACTTCAGAGATCCAATGAAGGAGGAATCATCAACAGGCAGGAACAATTGAAAGACTCAAGAAGGACTGAAGGGACTAGAAACACTTAGGAATCTAAGAGAGAGAGCATTGTAAAGTTTAAAAAGCTTCTCATCCATTTCTTATTTTAAAAATATAAAATTAAAATTAATCATTAACATCTTTAACGGTACCTATTCCTGATAGCCCATATTGTCTTCATCTTTCCTACAGACTTTCTGCACACAAATAACACCTAAGCCAAAGAAAATTCTCTGCATTTCTATTGCCTGGGATTTGTAATAGCATCAAGAATAAAATAGAGCAGTCTCTTATACTTATTTCAAGTGTTCTATTATTTGAGGATTGATTAGTACCCTAGTTCATGCTCACTGCTTATTAATGTTCCCCATGTCCCTGTGAAGAATAGGTGTTCTTCACTTGTTGGGTATAGGGTTCGATGTGTATCCATTAAATCAAACTTGCTAATTTGTTTTTCAAATACTCTATTATTAGATATATGTTATTCTTTGTCTCAGAGGAAAGTTGAAATTCTTCACTATGATGATATATTATGTCTACCTCTCCTCTTCCTCTGCCTCCTTCTCTTGTACTTCCTCCTCCTCCTCCTCCGACTTTTTCTTCTTGTCTTCTCCTTCTTCTCCTTCTCCTCCACTTCCTTCTCCTCCTTCCTTTCCTAGTTGAGGCTATATTATCTTCACAGGACATCGTGTGTAGTATAACAACTATATCTTCATGATAAGTTGAACTTATATACCATTGGGGATTAACCACTTAATTCCTAATGATGCTTTGTTCCGCATCTGTTTTATCTCATATTATTATAGCTACCCTGGGTTGATTTTTGATTGATTTTGTCCTAGCATATCTTTATATCTTCTATTCTGTTTTGAATTTCTAGTTTTCCATGTTTTTTAGTTTTCACAAGTCTTGTAAACAAGATATAGCTAAATTTATCATTGTCGCATCAAATTTAACAATCTGTATTTAACTGGAGAATTTATTGCATTTACATTTGTTTTATTTATATCCTTCTTTTGCTCCCACTATCTATATGTTTTCCTTCTATTTTTTCCACAAGTTTTATTATGTTATTTCCCTTTAAAATTTATTGATTTATACTTGTTTTCCATATTCTATTGTATCTCCTCTATTTGGGTGAGAGTTATAGTCTCTACTTCTATTTTACCACCAGCCCACATTGCCTGAAGTGGATATAGTTTCTCATCTCCTGAGAAATTTATAGACCCTTTAACTTTCAGTTTTACCCTCATGACTCACTTGTTTTTGTTGTACAGTACTTTATTTCTCCTTTTTCTTTACTCTCTCTCATCATCTCCATATCTAAATTATCTTTCATGTTTTTTAGTTCCTTGTCTTTCTATGCTGCATTCTATTTCCTTCAGAATTCAAATTTGGTTTTCTGTTCTCTCTTCTGTTGTAGAACCCATCTATGAAGTTTTAAAACTCAACAGTTATGTATTTTTCATCTCTTAAAGTTCTATAAGGCCCTTTGCCAAATATGTCATATCATTTCTAGAGTCTCCTGCTTGATTTTGTTATTCCATTTTTTGTCGTTCCATTTTTTATACACAGTTATTTTATATCTTGAAGTTGGTAAGTCTAATAGTGAAGGTTTTAGTGTTTAAATCTATTGTTTTATTTTTAATTTTCTTATGTCTTATGACTCTTATCGACAATGGCATGTATTCCTTATTTGTTTGGAGAACTTTGATTATGAGCTCATATTTGTCTGATTTTAATGTGTACAGAATGTAAGACTTTAGTTTAGATTCTTTCCTCCAGAGAAGAATGTCACTGGTTTCTGCTCACAGTCATGTGGGATGACACCAAGCTAAGTGCCTTTTTTGTGTGACTCACAACTAATCTGTGAGTCCCAGATTCATTCCCTCAAATCACTGGTGACTCAAAGACAAATCCTTTCATTAGAGGATCATACTGGCCTTTGACCACTGGGTGAATCCAAATTTGTCTAGTGCTTACAATTTCCTTCTTCTATCCTTTTAGACTTGGCTTACATCTTGTGAACTCAAGAATGCAATAACATTATATTTTATGGAAGATAGCGTTATGTGGAGGGAAACTCCTTTGAGGTATCTAGTCCTCCATACTCCTAGTATTTCATTCTTTTGGATACTTCTTTGCATTTCTTTCTTTTAATAAAAATTCTTTCTTTAACTTGAAAAGAAAATAAATTTTAAAATCAAATGTGTGAGCTTGGGAGTATAGAAATAATTTACACGCTATTCAACAAAATAAGTTTAAGATATAGATAATTTTCCAGTAATGTATGTATGGATTAGGTACATTTAAGTGAAACTAAGAACCTCTATTTAGAACATATTTAATCAAGTTTTAGGAGAAGAATCATTGAGATGCACACTCCAGGAACATTCTGTTTCTGTGAGGTGCACACATACTACACATATACCTGATCGTCATGTGACAAGCCATGATATGGCCAACTTTAGTTCAACTTAGTTCAGGTGTGATGTGATCAATTAAACTTGAAGAAGGGAGAGTGTCCAGAATGTCCAGAAGCCCCATGTGTTTCCAATGTTAGAGCATTAAATACTGAGAACAAGGAAGAATGGTGCAGGTGTTGTATAAATAAATTACAATGTCTAAAGAACAGAGAACAGCATCCACATTAAACGTATTGCTGATTGTGCCACATTTCTGAAAATAAAGCACACCTTTCAGAGGAAAAATGAAGAACGTTTTTGTGTCAGTTAGGGCCTCAAAATGCTGAGGTGGAGTTAGGAGTACAAGAAGATTATTGTGGCATAACACCTGTGAAGAATCAAAGGCTTGGGTAGGAACAGCCCGCACACTCAGATACGGATTTTACTCCCTCTGAAATGAAAAAAAATAAGGAATGTTAGGCAGAGGAGCTTTGAATCACAATGTGGAGATGCTAGTCTCCACCCGAGACCTACTGAATCAGAATGTTTGGGGTGGGGTACAGCAAACCTTCTGTGTTTTAACAAGCCTTCCAGATAATTCAGATCCATAATCAAGTTTGAGGTTGACGAGTTTCAAAAAAAAACACAGTACCAAAGAAGTGAACACTGAAAAATTAAAACAATTGTCTCAGTACTTTGTGTTAATGTGATTTTTAAAAAATGCAAAACACAAACTACTTTAAAGAATGTGCATAAAATTTAAAACCATCCTGAACCAAGAGCTTAATCTATACCTAGAGACACTGGATTTGGAGAAAAAGAAAAGAAGTAGAATACTAATTAATTTTTCACCTAACATTGAGGAGGCAGTGAGGCAAGACTTCAGATTCTGGGTTCTTCTTATTTCTCAAATTAAAAATATTGTAAAATAGGGGCCAGCCTGGTGGCATAGTGGTTAAGTTTGCACGCTCTGCTTTGGTGGTCTAGGGTGCGTGGGTTCGGATCCCGGGTGCGGACCTCTGCATCACTCATCAAGCCATGCTGTGGTGGTGTCGCATATAAAGTAGAGGAAGATGGTCATGGATGTTAGCCCAGGGCCAGTTTTCCTCAGCAGAAAAAATAATTCTAAAATAGAATGTGAAAAAGATGTATATATCCAACATGGTGGAGAAAAGTTTAATAAGGAAAATTACTTTAAATGGTGCAAAACAAGGAAAAAAGAAAAAAAGCAAAGTACAAAATTTAAAAATAAAACCACAGAGATAATGCTACATATAGCAGTTATACTATACTGAAGTTACTTAAATCACTTTTTCAATATTGAATGTTACTCTACATTCCACAAAGACATAGGAAACTAACATTGAACATAGATGCTGAAAGAAAGGGGATTGTCAGTGATATTCCATACACGTGCTCACAAAAGTAAAGCCACAACTAATATGAAACTTTTATATATGAATGTGTATAATGGTACACATATCTGAAGGCAAAATATTTAGGGGCTAAAAGGTGGTTAGCAGTCAAAATGTATATGTTCAATTATAGTATCATATATTTAAAAAAGGATTTAATAATAGGAAGTAAAGTGAACCTAACTACAACCAAAGTAAGAGTATTCAATTAACTTCTCAGTATTTGTCCAAAAAAAGTCAATATAGGAATCATATATATTGTTAATCTTGATTTATCATTAAATATGTTTGGAGCATACACACACACGTGCCTGCATATAAATATCAAACATCCTACTTCAAAACAAAGAAAGCATATTATTATAAAATTAGGTCTATCCTTGTCCAGCAAGCAATTTCGACATAGCAATCAATTCCTGAAGCCGCCAGAAGAGAGATACATGGCCAACCATAGATATTCTGACTCAGTAGCTCATCAGAGGAACGGGCAGAATTGAAATCCAGTTCCTTAACCAACTTGCACGCAAAAATGCTCATTAACTGCCAACATATCTTAAACAAATCAGACAATTTATAAGCCAATAAACACTCTCATGCATAACCGTTTGGTCAAACAGGAAATCAAACCAATGATTAGAAAGGAGTGGTGATGGTTTGTAATTGGTATTTGAGTGGTGAACACGATGTAATCTATGCAGAAATAGAAGCATAATGATATAAACCTAAAATTTATACAGTGTTATAAACCAATGTTACTGCAATAAACAAAAATTAAAAATAAATAAATAAATAAATGAAGGAGTAGCAAGGAGCCCTGGAGAGAGAGGAGAGAGAAAGGAAGAAGAAAAGAAAACTGTCTGTTCTGAGAGAAAATATCTCAGCAAGGGAGGGGGAGAGGGGAATCACCTCCCCCAAACCTGGAGGAGGAGAGAGAGGGGGAGGAAAGGGGGAGAGAGAATCCCCCTCTGACCGTTCCCTGCAGGATCTTAGGGCTGGCCAAATCCTTAACAAGACAGGTTGGCTGGAGAAAATCAGACCCAGCTGAAGAACATGTGTCCATGGGAGAAACCTGGGAAACTGAGTTTCTCCACACAGGGCAGAGATTCTCATCTTGCATCCTCTCCTGAGCTAATGACAAAGGTGTATGTCTTGGGTGGGCCTGGGGGATGGGAGAGGGGGAGAAGGCCATTGTCATGCAGAGGGACATGGAAAGGCTTATCTGAACCCTTTCCCCTGCACTGGGGTCAGGTCCAGAAGGGCCAGCACGGAGGTGACCAGGAACAGGCCTGTCTGTGGTGTGGCTGGCCCCGGGGCAGGCATGGGGGTGGTGGGTGGAAGTGGGATGGCGTGTGAGTTGGCACCAGCCAGCGGTGGAGGCAGCGACTCAGAGGTCAGGGGTCTCTCTCTCTCTCCCTCTCTCTCTCTCTCCCCGCCTCGGGGACCTGAGGAGAGTAAGGTGCTGCGCCCTGCCCACCTCGCCTACCTCTCCCATGGGCCCTTCTTTCTCTGACCGCTCCAGGAGCCCTGCGGGCTTGGGTTCAACCCTCCACACCCCCGTACAGGCCAAGGGCGTGTGCGCGATCGGCGGGGCCTAGGGCTGGCCTCGGGGGTCCGCAGTGAAGGCCCCGCCCACCCGCCAGGCTCTGACCGGCTGGCGCCACCCAGCTGCAGCGGTTTCATCGCCGCCCTTCTGGACTTGGCTTCAGCTGCTGTCTCCCTCCCCTCCCCCACTACCACTCAGCTTGAAGGCCGCTTCCCTGCCTTGAAAGCATTGCTCTGGCTCTGATGGCCAGAGGCGTACCGGGCTTCAAGCTCAAGGCTCTGCCTGGCCAGCTGCTTCGTCCCCTGGCTCATTTCTTCCTGGAAAGACAAAGCTATTGCTTCACCCCACACCTCCACTTTGCGACTGCAGCCAGGCCAGGTGTAGGAAAGGCTCTTGAAGTCAGAAGTGCCGAGACAGGCGTATGGCACTGCAGGGCTAGGGAGCCAGGGCCCTACTGGCCCTACTGGCCCTACTGGGCAATCCCTTCCCACAACAGCTCCCAGCCTCCTCTCTGGAGTCGGGAAGGTCTGGCCTTCCTAGTCCTTGGCCATGGCTCTAGGGAGAAATCCTCGCCAGAGTGTGGCATGAGGCCCTCTGACTAAGGGTGCATGTGCCACACCCAGGGCGACATGAAGGCTGGCGCAGATCGCGTGCTCTTTCCAAAGGAGGCTTGCCTATTGGCTCATCCACCTGCGCCGGGCCCCTTTCCTTGTGGGATCATGTCCGGTGGAAAGAGCCTTGGTGCCTGCTGCCAATTTTTTGGGGTGTGTTCTTGCCCCCTTCTGCGAAGGGAACCACTTGACAACTGCTGTGCCACACCTCGGGTCTTTTAGCCTCCCTCAGCTGTGTCCCCGCCATGCCCATTCCTACCTCCATGGAGGGACTACTAAGGTCTTGGCACTTGCCAAGTGGAAATAGTCATTAGAGACTTAACTTGGAGTTGTAGTAAAAGAGCATAACATAACAGCATTGAGCTTGGGCTCTGCCATTTATGAGCTGTGTAACCTGGATGAGTTTTCTAGCCCCTGCACCCAGTCTCTTCATCTATATAATTGTGAAAAGACCAACATCTACTACGTCGGGATATTTTGAGGATTATGTGTGTTAATGTATCTTCAAGCACAGAATTAACATTCAGAGTGTAGTGCCTGGCTCAGTAGAAGTGTTTGCTGCTGTTATTATAATTATCATTATTTCCTGTCCTTCACTTCCTCGTGAGTTCCCTGTCAAACCAACCATGGTCCATGGTGTCAACAGTTTTATTCCAGGCTCCTGCTTAATGGCCTGCAGAGGGATCCTCCCGCTCATAACCTCTCTGGAACTCTTTCTTCTTGGCACTGAGGCACTGAATGGGGTCCCACACCCAACCCTGCATGTACTCCTTTTAATATCCCATGCTTTTGAAATACTGTTTAGTGTTTACTTGGTGGAATATACTCCCTGACATGAACAACACACGGGAGATAGGATTTAGGAAACATTGTTCCATGTAGGGCTCTGATTTTATCATAACACAGAGTACAGATGATCAAGGGCCAAGGTAGAGTTCCTTATTGCAAAAATCTTCAGAGATGAGGGTGTTCTAATGTGACACCACCTGAAAATAAAGCCAGCACATAAAAGCAGTTGTAGTTTTAAAAGGAAAAGCACACAACTGAAAGAATTGATCCCATTAAATACACTATTCTATTTGTTTATGTATCAAATTACTGATAGGTAATAAGCAGGTGTACAGATAGTAGAATTATCAATTTCACAGAGAATTCTTTTAACAGTTGTTCATATCTTGTGTTTTACATCATTTATTAAGGTAATATTTTCATCTTTACTTTTCCTTGTGTCTCTATCTTTCTCAACTTTTCCAAGAGATATATTTATATTATCTTCTCAAATTTTAGGGAAAGTTAAAAAAAGTTATGAAACATTTGAAGTTGTTGATTTTGTATATTGGAGGAGGACTAGATTGCAAGTGAATTAGTGATAATTAGAGTTTTAGTTTGGTAAAAGATGGTAGCTGGAATTGATACCAGGATGTTTGTAAGCTAATTTTTACTTCATTATTTGATATAGTTTCTAAAATGCCAGAACCGGTAATTTTAAATTTAACAACTTGTCTCATTTTAAAATATGTGTTCTTGGAGAGGGTGACTGAGGTAAGTAGACAATAATTTACTGTAGTGACTTGTTTTTCTCCAATTAATCTGTTATAAACCCAACAGGCATATAGCATTCTTTTGTCCAAATG
This sequence comes from Diceros bicornis minor, assembly GCF_020826845.1. Lineage (NCBI taxonomy): Eukaryota > Metazoa > Chordata > Mammalia > Perissodactyla > Rhinocerotidae > Diceros > Diceros bicornis. Next base: position 138,493 of record NW_026691200.1, on the reverse strand, counting down.
ACCTGATGGCACTTTCTTAACTTTTCTTGCTGTGATTCTAGCAATCTAGGGTCACACCACCTTCTCTCTCCTAGTCATGATTTCAGTTGTAAGAGTCACATTGTCAATAATATGGTGACAAATTTGCACACAGTCTACAATTTACTAAAATATATATATCAATTGCAAGCTTTGATAACATGATTGTTAAGGAATGAACAATTTGCAGTGCACTTAACAGCTGATTGCTACACATTATTGTGTAAGGACATCATGGTTAAAACCATTATTTGCAACATGGGGCCCCTTTCAATTTTATTTTAATGGAAAGTGTTCAATGACATTTCTCTTTTGAAGAAGAAAGACTTGCATTTCCATCTTAGAAAATTATGAACTTGTTTTTAGCCCTTTTTCTTGTCTTCAGCTCTTCTTTATATTGATTACTAATTCACATGTCCAGTTACTTCAGATTCATGGTGTTATCTCCTCTGCCTTTTTCATGGCTCTCACATTAATTTTTCCATAATCCATTCTGTGAAAGAGGTTTATCTCCACCTTCATATATTGAGGAAGGAACCGACCCTCCTTTATGTGAACTTGGAAAGAAAGGCCAAGGTGATGCCACGGTGTCCTTCCCCACCATTGAGCTGCAGAATGGCTGCAGAGTCCTGTGAATCTTTTGCTCACCTCCTGGCTCCCTACATACTTGGCATTGTCTGCGCGGAGAACCCCAGCTTGTTACAAGTGAATTTTTGAAGTCTTTAGAAGCCGGCTGAAGGATAAGACTGGCTAGAAAGGACATCAGCAAGCAGTGTACTCCAAAAGTTGGTGGCAGAAACATTAAGAAGAAGAAAACCTTTCCGTTTATCTTGTTTTCTCTTTATCTTCTCTCTTTTCATTTTCCTTTAGTTATATGGTATAAACCCTATCCACCACCCATGGTGCTTTTTTTTTTTTCCCTCAAAACCCCAGTACATTGCTATATATCTTAGTTGTAGGTCAACCCATGGAGGTTCTTTTTCTTGGAGTCCCATGGCATTTTATTCATATCTCTTTCTATCAAATTATTTCCATAGCATAATTTATCTGTTTATACATATCTGTCTTCCTTGCAGACCCCCAACATTTCAAGACCTTTGGGCACATAATATATACATAAGTATTTGAGTGAATCAATGAAGATCTTTTGTTGAATAAGATCTAAATAAATACAATACCTACTCAGCACATGAATGCAAGCATTTGAGAGAGAGTTTTGTGTCTGCTGAAGCAAGCTGTGGACCAGTTTAGGGGCTCAGTGCCAAGGTTACTCAATAGATTGAGACAAAATGAAATAGATAATTAACTTTAGTTTTAAAATTCATGGAGAACAGGAGCAGGATATCTAGGTGTGAATCAGCACTTGATCATTCATGTTGCATGTTTGGAAAATCCAGTCCTTTATTTTTCTATGAAAATGTGACAGGCTAAGAGAGTGAACAGAGGACTGGTTTTTAGAAAGGCAATTTTGTTGCAGGAAATCGTGGAGGAAAATATATGGAAGGAGAGCTGGTAGAAACATGGCAGAAACTTTTTGTGTAGAAATCCTAAAAATTGAGTTTACATGCTGGCTGAAAGATTTGTAACTCAACATTTCTCCAATATAGGTTAGAGCAAATTTTAAATATCTAGGTATACAAAAGGAATACAAAGGAACATAGATCAAACTGAAAGGAGTTTAGGATAGAACAAAGAAATGAAGCTAAGGTAAACCAGCACACTAAAATGTGTTTCAGAAGGACCTGCAGTTTTTAAAGGTAGTTGGAAATTTATCACTCAGGTTTAAAGTAGAAAGGGAAATGGGAACAATTCTCTATCATTTCATGTCCATGAGATTAAAAGCTACATTCTGTCAGAGAAGCAAAACTTGTATGCCCTCTAATGTCCAAAAAAGTGTTTTGAATCATACCTAATGAAAGATAGTCTGTGTGATGTAATGCAAATACAGTATCATCAACTCATTTCCAAGTTTATTACAAACACTTTAGCATAAGTTTAATTGAGGTAATGCAGAATTCTATAAGGGGCCAAGGAAGAGGCTGATAGCATTCTCTCTTTCAGCTTCTCACTTGACCAAGGGAGAAAATGTTCTTGAACAGATTGACTACGTCTCCTAAAGACAGTGCTCATTTTCAATTTTTCTTTTTATAAACTCATCCTGCATTTCCCCTTACATATGCAAGCTAAAGCGTGTGTGTAGACATCCTTCATTGGCAATGAGGAGCAGATCCATACTATTAAATAATCAAATAAGCAGAACATACGGTTGGTGCCTTTTAGGAAAACTACAAGTTTAAGCCCACCCTCATTGGTGGAAGAACATGGTATACCCGAATTAAAATATCTACCATTTATTATGCAGCTAATCATGTCATGCTATTTAAATGAAACTTAATGAATTCTTCTTCTATAAAATTAATTTTATTTTAGTCAAACTGATGTATAATTTTATATAAGTGCATTTTTACTTAAAATGTAAAACTCTTTAGAGTCTGTTTCTTTCAGTTTTAGAGGCATATTTTGTATATATTTTTTTTAAAGATTTTATTTATTTATTTTTTCCCCCAAAGCCCCAGCAGATAGTTGTATGTCATAGCTGCACATCCTTCTAGTTGCTGTATGTGGGACGCAGCCTCAGCATGGCCGGAGAAGCGGTGCGTCGGTGCACGCCCGGGATCTGAACCCGGGCCGCCAGCAGCGGAACGCGTGCACTTAACCGCTAAGCCACAGGGCCGGCCCATATTTTGTATATTTTGGTGTGATTTTATTTATTATCCTTCATAGCAGAGAGGCACATCCTACTCTTTTTCTTGCTGTCCTCTCTCTACAAGTTAAAACTCATCCAAGTTTATTTTGCTTTATAAGGCATAGGCTTACTTTGTGAATGAAAAAGAGATCATTTCTGAAACATGTTTGGAACTGTAGGGAGCCCAGAATTTTAGACTATGCTCAGAATTTTGTGAGGTAACTTCAAAAAAGATGGAACATTTAACGTTTGCCAGGAAAGTTTTCTGCTACTTTGCTTAACAGTAGGGTTTTTTTTTTTTTTTTGGTTTCTTAATTCTTTGAAAGGATGAGTGAAGGAGTTGGCAGGTTTAAATTTACCCTTGATAGAGCTCCCTCTGGGTTACTCTTTCAAAACAACCATCCCAGTTGATGAATATTTAATGGGGACTCTGTCAGTCCCAGAGCTGAGAGAGGCAGTTCTCAAAGCTCCAGCAGGTCCTGGGAGAGGAGAGCGCTGGTAGCCAGTGTTGTTTGAGTTTGGATGAGGCATGGTCTTTCTCAGGATGTTAGAACTGAGTGGAGTTCTCAGATGCAGCCCAGTGACTCCAGAACTGAGCCCTGCTCAGAAACCAGTTGACTTTTCATTCGCTCTGAGCCTGGTGTCTGCCCTCTGCTCGTGCCCCTTTCTGCCATTTCTCATGCTTCTCCTGACTCTCTCTCTTTCCTACACCTTCTTTCTTCTTTTTTCTCTTTTTCTTACTTTTACTCTCTATTATATTCCTTCTCCTTATCATTTTTCTCAGTCTCTTATTGTTCTCATTCATTTTCTTTTTATTTTGTAGTACAGTTACTCTGTACATCACATTCACCTTAAAATCTTGATCCTCTACAACTCCTATACTTCAGTTAGCTATGTTTTTTAAAGATTTTATCTATTTTTTATTTTTCCCCCCCAAAGCCCCAGTAGATAGTTGTATGTCACAGCTGCACATCCTTCCAGTTGCTGCACGTGGGACGCGGCCCCAGCATGACCAGTGAAGCAGTGCGTTGGTGCGCGCCCGGGATCCGAACCCAGGCCAACAGCAGCGGAGCACGCGCACTTAACCGCTAAGCCACGGGGCCGGCCCTCAGCTCGCTATTTTGAAGAGAGTATTTTGATAAATTTCTCTTAGATGTTATAACATGCTGATTCAAGGAAATAAAAACTATCACAAATGGGATGGGGATGAAGAGTGAATTCAGTTCAGGTAGCCATGGAATTAGACAGAGGGAAACTGAGAGCTTAAGTGTAGGTGTTCAAAATATTTCCTGATACATCTTCGTAGTTCATTGTTGTGGTAAACTGCACAGAGTCTTATTTACTGCTGGAGCCCAGATGTTTGCTCCTTGGGGCAGCTCATCAGACCTTGGCCTATAGAAAAGAAGCTAGGAAACATTACATGCATTTCTAATGTGAAGAACTGTTAGTGTTCCACCAGGAGACACCTTGGGATCTTCCCTGCACTATCTGAATAGAAAAAGAGGAAGAGAAGCTTTTCTCCATCTGCACAAAACCAAGACCTTATCTTGAGTTTGAGAGGATTGGAGGTGACTGAAAACAAAAGTTTTCCCGAGTTTGGATTTGCTTTAACAAGAACTATTTGCTGGCTTTGATGTTAAAGGTCTTTATTCAAAATTGACTACCTCTAATGCTAAGTTCAGAGTGGAGATGTGTCAGTATAAGAGAGAAGAATCCCTTTTTGATTATATCACTGAAATACAGTATTTGGGAGAATGGTTATATTTGAAGGTCACTTGTTCATATTCTGTTGCCACAGTGACATCTGTTGGTAAGTGACTACTTCATGCTATTCTCGATGATTTCTGTTTGAAAGACATACTGAGCTTGATAAATAAATGGCAAGCAATAGGATATAATGGAACACATGAGGAAGCCATTTGGGGTAAAGCTAATTCAGTCTGAATTTGTTTTTCCAAAAGGGTCTGTCGCCTGCACTGTGTATCTGCTTTGCCATGTCCCAAAGAGAAGAGTAAATGCCCTTAAGATAAGAATGTAACTTCCCCCTCATTGGCATTTCCTTAAGGATAAGCATTTCTCCCTAGGCTAGGATTTGATTGTTGCAGTCATCCTGTGATCACCCAGCTCCAGACAACAGACGTGACACCAGCCATGCCCATTGAGACAACAGATCTGCTCCCCGCTGTGTCCATCAATAGCTGTTCTGGCAGGGCAATCTGGCAGGGCTGATCTCGTGGCTATTGTAAAAGGGACATTGCAATCACTTGCAATACATGCTCTTTGATGGTATATAACCGCTCTGTACACCCCACTTCTTCGGTGACCTTCCTTCCTTAGGGAAGGAAGGCCATAGGTCATGGTCCTCAAAAGTTGGCTCATAATAAACTCACCCCAATTTTGATTTATAGATTGATTATGGATTATTTACGTCGACAAGCTGAGGTGTAGGAAGCAGTAAAGGCACAGTGGTACTCGTGTTGCCCGATATAAAATCTTTCCTCCCTCTTTCCCTTCCCAGGATACCCACTCTTCATGGTGGCACCGACTTCCATGGTGTGATCATTCTTCTGATCACTACTTTCATTCCGTCTTACAATTACTCAACAAATATTTAAACACCTACTGTATGCCAGGCTTGGGATACACTAAGGAAAAATTTTTCTACAAAATCTCTGTCTTCACAGAACTTGTTTTTGTTGGCTAAGTGAGATAATGGATAAGTAGGCAGACAAGTGAATTACATAGTCTATCGTGTGATGATCTGTGTCAAGAAGAAGGTAAGCGACAGGCAATGGGGAGAGCTAGAGAGTGAGTGGGTTGCTACTTTAATTAGAGAGCACAGGGAGGCTGGAGCAAGGCCCAGAGGGAAGGGACAGAGCAGGAGGACATGCAGATATCCCAGGGCTGCAGAGATGCTGTGGAGGAATTATGACTCGGATGTTGTTGGGCAGCAAGAAGCCAGTGTGGCTGGAGCACAGTGAGCAAGAGGAGAAAGGCAGAGAAGGTTTGAGATGCCAGGGAGGGTGAGCAGATGAAAGAAGGCCCCTGGGCCCATCAAAACTCTGCTGTAAGTGAAATGAAAACTTTCAATGTCATTTAACTATACGTTATACAATTTAAGTAGTAAATACCTTTTGTTTTTCTATAGTCTTGTTAAGCACATCAACTAAAATGCTGCTAAATTGGGAATGTCTAAATTATCCCCAGGAGTGACTGCTGTATCTTGTCAGGCGTCTGGTCTGCACAGCAGTCGGGGGTGGGAGTGATGTGACAGTCAGGAGAGGAGCTCTAGTCTTCAGGTTGTCACAAACAGTTTGTGTTATGTTTCATCTGTAACATGCGAAGGACGGAAAAGATGAGTGGTTTTCAAACTCCGATCCATGGAGCGCTGGATATTCCTGAAGGCTCTTGGTTTTTGTTTGTTTGTTTGTTTGTTTTTGTGAGGAAGATCGGTCCTGAGCTAACATCTATCACTCCTCCTCTTTTTGCTGAGAAAGACTGGCCCTGGGCTAACATCCATGCACATCTTCCTCCACTTTATATGGGATGTCACCACACCATGGCCTGACAAGCGGTGCGTCGGTGCGCGCCCAGGATCCGAACCGGTGAACCCTGGGCCGCTGCAGCAGAGCGCGCGCACTTAACCGCTTCCCCACCCAGCTGGCCCTGAAGGCTCTTTGTTTTTTTTCTTATGTTTATAAACTTCGATGCAAGCTTCACATAGAAGAGAGTGTCCCTTAGCTTTAAAAAGATTCCTGGACTTGGTCCTCACTTAGGTTTTCCAGTACGAAGAGTTTGCAGTCTCACAGACTCCCAAAGGACAGACAAAAGGAGCAAGATCCCTTTTTTCCGAGTGTCTCTTGTGACAGTGCTCATTGTCGCTCATTCAAACCAGAAGGTGATTTGTCAATAGTGAGATATAGCATTTGAGACCCCATCCTTCAAGATGGCTGAGTTGTCGTCCATCATTTTACAGACTTATTCTAAGTGAATAATATAAAAAGTGAATGTCTCAGCAGGTACTCTCTGACACAAAATAGAAACTAGGAATTGAGAAAAGTAATTATGATTGATGTCTGTCAATAAGGGCATAGGGCTAGTCTAATTCAAAAGTAATTAAAGGCATGAGTGTTAGTCACTGTACATATTAAATATATTGAAAAGTATTCATGTTCTCATAACACAGAATTATAACTGGAAGATAAACTGGATGTTTTTGGTACTTATGGTTAAAGATATATTTTATTTAGTTTTGTTTTCCGATTGAGGAAATGAGAAAATTTATTTTTTAATATATTGACTATCTTCTTCCTTTCCAACCTAGAATCTCAATCTGCTATTTTGGAAACTCTGAAAAATATGTTCAGATGCTGTTCAACAGGTAAGAAAATCTTGTTAGGATGTCAAATACTTTTCTCTCTTATTTATCATAAAATTGTGACAGACTCTCATTTATCTTCCTGTCTGCCCATCTGACTAGGCCACCTTGTTTCTCTAAGCCTGCAGGGGAATCCAGTCAGGTGGAAAGGGATGTTTTCTTCCACTTAGACTTTGCAGAGAAAATCAGCCTTGAAGTGGAACTGAGCACATGCTTTTCAGAAGCTGCATCATTCTCTACCCAGCCAGAGCATTGGGCCTGACAACAGCTGGATCCAGTAGAAAACTGGACACTCTAGGAGATGTCATGTGCAGATGTGCCTGGCTGGACTAATAGTCACATGGATATGAGTTTTAAAAAAATCTCTCAGAGCTTTTCCAAAATCCAATAATATTCTTAAGTTGCTGTAGTAGATGAAACATTAGTTAGTGTCTTTTTAATTTCAACAGAAGCTTTTTTTTTTGTTACTAAAGAAGCCAAATTTCATGTCTTTTTTCTTGTTACCAAAATGGGCTTACTATTAAAAAAAAGAAAACTTCAAGAAAGGAAACACTCATATGGAATAGAAATTGTGAGTAGCAATTGCTACTTTTTTATATAAAATCATCTGTTTTATTTATTTACACTTTCTATCAACGGCGCTTTTGAAAATAACTTAGTATTAGAAATTACCAGTAAGAAGAGGGTGTGCGCCCTTGAGTGTGGTCCAGTAGAAGTCAGGTGACTCAGACCTGAGTTCTAGGCCCAGGTCTGTTTCTGGTTAGTGTGTGACAACGTACTTAGGCTCTCTGGAACGTAGTATTCCTTTCTGTAAAATTAAAGAATTGATGATTTTTGAGAACTTTCCCAAATATTAAATGACTTCTCTTATAAAAAGTAGAAAGATCCTTCTCAAACTTATAAATTATCAAAAATTTTTTGTGACCTTTCACGTACCAAGAACAACTGATGTCCCTTCAATTATATTGATTGAAAATAAAGATCATAAAAGTATATATTTGGTAATCTAATAAATGAATTAGCATAAAAATGAGCCAGGAAAAATTTTATGATCAATCAAGATATTACATTATGAAAGTATTACTGTTTGTTACAGTATATAAAATTATGACTCTAAAATAGTATCTTTTTGCTGTCTGTAAGTTTATATTGTTACTCATATATCACTATTAACCCTATTATGTTTTACAAGAAATAAAATGTCTTGAAAGGAAAAAACAATAAAGCAGCAGCCCTGCATTACACATGAAAGTTGTGCTCCCCCTGGAGGGAAAATGAGGATACAACATTGGTCGAGTACTTCATTTTGTAACCCACTGGTGCCTTTCAAAAATATAGCTATTATTGTCATAGTAAAGATATTCTTAAGAATAGTGCCACAAAACTGGTTTTCCAGCTTCTTTTTGTCAGAGCTGAGACCTACATCAGGCTGGGGCACTTGAAGAGGCATGGGGGACTCAGCTGAGGGTGGTTTAATTACTGTAAGATGATTAGCCAATAGCAAATAAGACAGAGAACGATTAAAAAGAGGTAAAGGGAAATAAAGTTGGAAATAATTAAGAAAAATAGTGCCTTCAAAATATCCTCTCATTATTTTTATAGCTTTTTATTTATTTTATTTTATTTTTTTTGAGGCATGACGAGGATAGTATGTTAGATTTTTCTAAACCCTTATCTCCAGGGCATATATTACTGAGTTTTTCATTATAAATGATAATGCCAAAGAAAACCTGGACAAAAGTATTCTGTACTATCCACAAGGACAAAACATGTACAACATTGCTCTATATATTGAGAGTCGAGCTGTAATAGTCAAGATATATACTCATGTGTGTAAAATTATAATGATTTTCTAATTTTCTCGGGCTGTGAACCATGGTAAAATATACAGGAATAAGCAGGAAACCTGAAAAACTAGGTGATTTAAAAAACCTGATGTTACAGCTAGACCCTTCATGGGTGAAATCAATTTCAATTTCACACTTCTCCTTTCCTTGTAGCCAGTGAAGTGTCTGGAAGACAGAAAACACATAAAATTAATTGAGAGTTAACAGTATTTGGAGGCAGTTGAGGTTAAGCATTCAACAATGATGTCCCTTACTTCAGGAGCCATTGAATTTTTGTCATAAGTTTACTTTATACACGGGTTCTCTTCTTAGATTATTTCTGTATGTTTCTTAGAAGAGAAACAGGGAAGGAGAATTAACTATCAATCTACTGTGCGCCAGTTCCTTTACTGTATTCCCTTATGCAATTCTTACAATAATCCTTTAAAGTAACTGTTATAATTCATATTTGATAAAGAAAACCATGTTTACAAAATTGATCAAGGGTAAGAGGGAAGATCTGAACATCAGTCCATTGGGTTCTGCCTCATATTCTCCCCACTGTGATAAAAATGGTGCTTCAACATGGGTTCTCACCATCTGGCTATTTATTACTGGCTCCTGCCAACAGCATTGGATGAGATGAGATGAGAAGTTATTTCCAAAGATATTCTATTATATTTAAACTGTACTATTTATGAGTCAGATGTCAAGACATGTTTTAGAGACATAGAGAGCAACTGATTAGTTCACCCACACATTATTAATGTTTACTATAACTTTCGTGTGCCACATCGTGTCAACTTTACCAACTTTAGTGCTTCACTGTTCTTTTTGAAAAAACTCAGAATGTCACTTTTCGTGTCAAACACCTTGCTGTTTTATTCTTATTCACTAGATGACAGTTCTGTATCTCTGTAAATTACCACTGCAGCAGGAAACGAGAGGTCTTAAGCCAGTTTGCTCTGCACAAATGATGGACATAGGAGGACTTCTGCTCCATCAAGGCTGCCTGTGTCATTCCGTGGCTGTAACGGGGATGTCCAGGACTGCTTAGTCAGAGGCACGAAGCAGAGTCAGAAAGCATCCTCTAAATTCTTCAGATGTGAGTTCAGGCACCTGTCCTCTCACCTGAGCACACTGGAGTTTATTGAATGTGTTCTGACTCTTACTCTCTCCCTGTAGTTAATAAGTCTGGGAGCTCCATAACTCTAGAAAAAACACAGGACTCATAAAGCCTTTTCTCAACTAAACAGAGTTGAGGGCTATGGTGTTGCCCGAGAGTCTCATGCTTAAAGAAATTACAGCTGGTGCTCAGGCGGAAGGCAAGTGTCAGCTACTCCTGGAGGGGTTTTATTGATGCTCCCATGGAATGAGCAAGTTTAAAAGAAAACCACGTTGCTTAAACCTCACTAACTGATTGTTTTATTTTCAAGTAATATGCTCTGAAATCTGCTATGTCTAAAAAACCATTTCAGGCCGGCCCCATGGCTTAGTGGTTAAGTGCGTGCGGTCCGCTACTGACGGCCCGGGTTCGGATCCCGGGCGCACACGGATGCACTGCTTCTCCGGCCATGCTGTCGCCACGTCCCACATACAGCAACTAGAAGGATGTGCAAATATGACATACAACTATCTATTGGGGCTTTGAGGAAAAAAAGGAGGAAGATTGGCAATAGATCTTAGCTCAGAGCCAGTCTTCCTCAGCAAAAAGAGGAGGATTAGCACAGATGTTAGCTCAGGGCTGATCTTCCTGACACACACACACACAAAAAAAAATTCAGTCTTTTTTCTTTGCTGTCTGTTTATTATCATTTTTACGAATGCTTTGATTTCACCATCTTCTTGGCACCACAACAGTAGCCATTGAGATGTTATTATAGATTCAGTTTTGAAATTTTATCATCTTATCTCTATTTCCTCTGCCATTTCTTAGTTTTAGTTCTTACTGCATCTTATGCTTGAAAATATTTGAAGCTTATAGTGTTTCTTATTTTCTCAACTTTTTATTATCTAAGGGCCCTCAACTATCACTTTTTTAAAAAAGGAAGTGAAATACATAACAGAACAATACACTGTAATAAATTGACCAATTATAAAATTAAGTTCAACCTGAAATCCCTCCCCACTTAACAGAGACCATCTTTCATAATTCACCATACTTTAGTTTGGGCAGGGTCAGTTTATCAATGATTTTTGGATGTTTTAAACCACACGAGATGAATACAATATGGTAAAATTGTTAATCTTGCAGAAGTTGTAGAATTTCCTGATGGTTAGAGAAGTTGATGGTGGAGAACCTGAATCATATGAAAAGTAGTTGATTAATTAACACCTGACAGAGTTTGTTAATTTGTTAAAGATGATGATAAGATATACATGCTGAAAAGATAACTTTGCATATCAGAGTATTGTGAGAGGCCACTGGGAAAATTCATAATGTTTTCAAATACTACAAAAAATGGCCATTTTTTCATAAAAAATGTCATACATGATGGCATCAAATACTTATGTCAGAAAATTTACAATGAAGAAAATTAACACTTGAGTCATTTTAATTCTAATAATTTGTTCATGCTTACTATTAGGTTACAAACAATTTTTAGAAATAAAGTGATAAATGATGTACTTGCTTAATTTTTAATTTTTTTAGGAAAAGACTTTTTCACATTTTAAAAAATATTTATTTGTATTTATTTTATGCTGAATTTATTCCTAGGCTCAAAGACTTTTTTTTAATTAACTAACACCAATTCTTTTCAAACTCTTTCAAAAAGTTGAAGAGGAGAGAATACTTCTAAAGTCATCCTATGGGGTTAATACTACACTGATATCAAAGCCAAAGACACTAAGAGAAAAGAAAACTATAGGTCAATATCTTTCATGAATATTGATACAAAAATTCTCAATAAAATAGTAACAAAGCAAATTCAGCAGCATATTGAAAGGATTATACATCATTTTTAAGTGGGATTTATTCCTGGAATACAAGGATGTTTCAATATATGAAAATGAATCAATGTAATTAACCACATTAACAGAATGAAGGAAAAAAAGTGATCACCTCAATGGATGCAGAAAAGGCGTTTGACAAAACTAAACATGCTTTCATGTTAAAAACACTAAAAAACCCTCAGAGTAAAAGGAAGCTACTTCAACATAATAAAAGCCATATACAGAAATCCACAGAGAACATCGAATTCAAGGGTGAAAGACTGAAATGTTTTTATCTAAGATCAGGAGAAAGGCAAGAAGGCCCACTTTCACCCTTCTATTCAACATGGTATTAGAAGTTCTAGCCAAAGCAATTAGATAAGAAAAAGAAAGAAATAGCATTCAAATTGGAAAGGAAGAAGTGATATTATATTTGTTTACACATAATATCTTATATGTTGAAACCCCTAAAAATTTCACAAAAAATTTTAGAACTAATAAATTATGCAGAGTAGTGGGACAGAAAATTAACTTGCAAAAATTAGTTGTTCTTCTATACATTAATAACAAGTAATCTGAAAAAGAAATTTAAAAACTTTACATTTTTATTTACAATAGCATCAAAAAGAGTAAAATACTTAAGAATCAACTTACTCATGGAGGTAAAAATCCCAATGATTTTTTTGCAAAAATAGAAAAATCTATCCTAAAATTCATATGGACTCTCAAGGGACCCTGAATAGCCATAACAATCTAGAAAAAGAACAAAGTTAGAGAACACACACTTCCTGATTTCAAAACTTACTACAAAGTAATCAAAACAGTGCAGTACTGGCATAAATACACACAATATACTAATGAAATATTAGAGAGAGCCCTGAAATAAACCTTTGCATATATGGTCAAATGATTTTTGACAAGGGTGCAAAGATCATTCACTGGAGAAAGGATAAGTTTTTCAACAAATGGTGCTGGAAAACTGGATACCCACATGCAATAGAATGATGTTGGACACTTACCTTACACCATATACAAAATTTAACTCAAAATGGATCCAAGATATAAATGTTGGAGTTGAAGATATAAAATCCTTAGAAGAAAACACAGGGTAAAAGCTGCATGTCATTGGGTCCAAATGCCATTGCCAACAATGATTTCTTTACTATGACACCAAAGACATAAGCAACAAAAAAAATAACAAATTGCACTTCATCAAAATGAAACGTTTTCTGTATCACAAGATACTAGTAACAGAGTAAAAAGGTAATGCACAGAATGGTTGAAAAGATTTGCAAATCACATATCTGATAAGGGATTAATATCTAGCATATATAAAGAACTCCTACAACTCAACAATAAAAAAACAACCCAATTTAAAAATGCACAAAGGACTTGAATAGACATTTCTCCAAACAAGATATAAAATGGCCAGTAAACACATGAAAAGTTGTTCAACATCACTAAGTATCAGGAAAATGAAAAATAAAACCACAATGAGATACATGTTCACACCCATTAGCATAGTTACTATCACAAAATCAGAAAATAACAAGTGTTGGCAAGGATGTTGAGAAATTAGACCACTTGTGCAATGAAGGTGAGAACGTAAAACTGGAAAACAGTATGGCAGTTCCTTCAAAAATTAAAAATAGAATTCACCATATGACCTAGCAATTCCACTTATGGGTTCTGAAATAATAGAAAATATATTTATCAGTCTCTGCCTCCAGTTCCTGGCACAGAGCTCCTAAAACTTTGTAATTTCCTAAATGATAAGAACACTAGGAACAACTCTTATTCTAATATTTGTCTTTGACACCATTCCTGACACAGAGACCCTAAAACCCTTGTAATTTCCATTTTTTTTTTTTAGGAAAATCAGCCCTGAGCTTACATCTGTGATAATCCTCCTCTTTTTGCTGAGGAAGACCGGCTCTGAGCTAACATCTATTGCCAATCTTCCTCCTTTATTCTCCCCAAAGCCACAGTAGATAGTTGTATGTCATTCTTGCATATCCTTCTAGTTGCGGTATGTGAGATATGGCCTAAGCATGGCCGGAGAAATGGTGCATCGGTGCGTGCCCGGGATCTGAACCTGGGCCGCCAGTAGTGGAACGTGTGCACTTAACTGCTAAGCCACGGGGCCTACCTCCTTGTAATTTCCTAATTGATAAGAACACTAGGAGAAGCTTTTGTTCTATTGAGGCAACTCTGGGTGGGCTTCTGGATGGCTCCTTGATGGGGGCTGGTCACCAGGAAGACCAAGCCCTGATTAGAAGGTTCGAAATTTTGGCCCTACCCCTTATCTTGCAGAGAGGGGAGGGGGGCTGGAAACTGAGTTAATAATTAATCATGCTTATGTGACAGAGACTCCATTAAAATCCCAATAGAAGGAGGTTCAGAGAGCTTCCAGGTTGGCAATGACAAGGAGTGCTTGGAGAGTGGTGCACTTGGATATGGCATGAAAACTTTGTGCCCCTTCTCACATACCTTTCCCTATGCACCACTTCCATCGGCTGTTCTTGAGTCATATCCTCTTATAATAAACTGGTGATCTAGTAAATGTTTCTCTGAGTTTTGTGAGCCACTCTAGTAAATTAATCACACCCAATGAGGAGGTTGTGGGAACCTCTGGTTTATAGCCAGTCAGTCAGAAGTACAGGTAACAGCCTGGGCTTGTAACCGGCATCTGAAGTTGAGGTGAGGTAGGGTGGGTGTGCAGTCTTATAGGACTAAGCCCTCAACCTGTGGAATCTGATGTATCTCTGGGTTGACAGTATCAAATTGAGTTGAATTATCTGACGACTAGCTGGCATTCCAAGAATTGCTTGTTGGAGGTGTGGGGAACCCTCCCACGTGTGAAAAAATGAATCTCAGAACACCATTTATGAGCATACACCCAAAATGATTGAATGCAGAGGTATAAAGACATAAATGTACACCCATGTTCTTAACAGCATTATTCAAAATAGCCAGAAGCTGGAAGCAAACCAGGTGTCCATCAACAGATGAAATGACAAAAAACATGTGGTGTATACACACAGTGAAATATCATTCACCCTTAAAAAGGAAGAAATCCTGACACATGTTATGACAAGGAAGAACCTTGAGGACTTTATGCTAAGTGAAATAAAGCCATCCACAAAAGGAAAAATACTGTATGATTCCACTCATATAAGGTACTTAGAGAACTTAAATTCACAGGAATAGAAAGGAGAATGGTGTTTCCCAAAGGCAAGAGGAAGGGATAACAGGGAGTTGTTGCTTAATGAGCACAGAGTTTCAGTGCAAGGTGAAAATAGTTCTGTGGATCGTTCGAGGTTATGGCTACACAATAATGTGAATGTACTGCATGTCACTGAACTGTACACTTAAAATTGGTTAAAATGGTCAATTTTAGGTTATGTATATTTTATGACCATTTAAAAAAATTAATTATTTTCAACAAATGAACAAACACTAGCTACATGCAATAGATGAATATCACAACCAAAATGCTGCATAAAAGAAATTATATTCAAAAGGCTATAGATTTTTTAATTCCATATATATAAAATCTAAAAAAGAAACAAAACCGAGGTCTGGCTTCCAGTAATGGTGGAGTGGCTTGTTGAACTAACACTCTCACAGATAACAATGATAAAATCTGCATAAAATATTATATGTATTTATATAGAATCATGTATTTATATGTAATACACATATAATAAATGCATATATGTGTGTATGTATAAATGTCTTCCGAAAGCAAGCAGAACTGAGAGGGAGCCTTCCCTTAAATGATGGGAATTGCACCAGGAGATATTTGCAAGCTTGAGTCTTTTGCCTCAAAGCATTCCAAAATCTGTACATGGCCGAGACAGGGGAAAAACTACAGTCTTACTTGTAAAGTTAGAGGATGTATTTTGGGGCTGACAGAGTAGCTGGAAAGTTAAGGGAGAAATTCTGGAAGGGAGGGAGACACACAGAGGAAAATCTCAAAATATGTACGTAAGTCTCCCCCCCCACACACACACCAAATTGGCAGATCTTTGAACAACACACATGCAGGGTAGACACCAGAGGGCTTAGTGTAAAAACAGCAATTGGTAGATGAAAGAACTGAATGAGGATTTCAGCTATGCTCACGGTAAAGGAGAGAAGATTGGAGTTTCAGTCCAGCCAAGTTAACTCCCTGCTAGAAAAATAACAACACTCTTCAAAGGAATACAATAGAATCCAGAGTCTCTATAACTATCATTCATGGTTTCCAGTACACAGTTTAATTTTTTTTTTATTTATTTTTCCCCCAAAGCCCCAGTAGATAGTTGTGTGTTATAGCTGCACATCCTTCTAGTTGCTGTATGTGGGACGTGGCCTCAGCATGGCCGGAGAAGCAGTGACTCGGTGCGCGCCCGGGATCTGAACCCAGGCCGCCAGTAGCAGAGCATGCACACTTAACTGCTAAGCCATGGGGCCGGCCCTCCTGTACACAGTTTAAAAAATCATGAGATTTGAAGAGATGGGAAAATGTAATCCATATATGACCAAAAGCAGGGAGGAGAAACTCTCCCCAAGGTGTTGCAATTAACTGACAAGGATAAGACAGCAGCTATTATAAAGAGGATCAAGGTGGTATGAAAAATATTCTCATAATGAATGAACATATCTGGAAACTCAGCAGAGAAGTGGAAATTACAAAAAAGAACCAAATAGGAAGATTAAATAAAAAAAATACTTTTGAGTTTACATGTACATTAGAAACAGTAGAAGAGGGCCGGCCTTGGGGTTTAGCAGTTAAGTGTGCGGGCTCCACTGCTGGCGGCCCCGGGTTCGGATCTTGGGCTCGCACGGATGCACTGCTTCTCTGGCCATACTGAGGCTGCATTCCACATACAGCAACTAGAAGGATGTGCAGCTATGACATAGAACTATCTACTGGGGCTTTGGGGCAAAAAATAAATAAGTAAATAAAATTAAAAATAAAAAGGAACAGTAGAAGAAACATGATGATAGAGCAATAGAAATTATCCAGTCTGAACAAAAGAATGTAAAAATTTTGAAGAAAAATGAAGAAAGCCTTACCTGTGAGATGATTGAGTCCCCAGCAGAGAGGGGAGAGACAGAAAAATTAAATGAGGCAGAAAGACAAATCAATAAGTAATAGCATAAAACTTCCAAAATTTGGTGGAAAATCTAAAATTTTAGATCCAAGGAAGTCAGCAAACCCAGAAAATAAAATACAAAATAAAACCATACCTGGGCACATGATAGTCAAGCTGCTAAAATCCAAAGATAAAAACAAAATCTTGAAAGCAGTCAGGGAAATACATATATACAGGGGAAGACATTACATACAGGGAGAAATAATGTCATTGATGGATGATATATTATCAAAAACAAAAGAGACAAATCAACAACAAAATGACATCTTTCAAGTGCAGAAACAAAACCCAAAAGTCAACACGAGATTCTATATTTAGCAGATCTCACTTTCAAAAAGGAGGCAGAAGCCACAATAATATTCCGCACACCCATTAGGTGGCTGAAATAAAAAATAAAATTGCAAATATCAAGTCCTGGTGAGGACAAGGAGCAACTAGAACTGGGAATGCAACATGATAGTTGCATTCGGATAATGGTTTAGCAGGTTCTTATAAAGTTAAACATACACTTATTATATGACTCAGATATCCCACTCCTAGGGATTTACTCAAGCAAATTGAAAACTAATGTTTAAACAAAATCTTTGGGTGAATATTCATAACCATGTTATTCATAATTGCCACAAGCTGAAAATAAACTAAATGTCCTTCGTCAGGTGAATGGAGAAAGAAATTGTGGTGAATTGTGACATTAGAATACTACTTGGCAATAAAAAGGATAAACTCTTGATTCACACAACAACATGGATGAATCTTGGCTGCATTTCTCTAAGTGAAGGAAGCCCGATTCAAAAGGCTATACAGTATGTGGTTTCATTTGTATGACTTTCTAGAAAAGTCAGCATTACAGAGATGAAAAATGATCAGTGGTTGCCAAGGGATGGAATGGGGGAAGGGGTTGATTACACAGGGACAGTATGAGAGAATTTTGGGGAGTGAAAAAAACAGCTCTGTATGCTACTGTGGAGGTGGATACATGACCATAAAGTTGTCAAAACCCACAGAACTGTACACTACAAAGAGTGAATTTTACTCTGCAAATTTTAAAAATCAATCAGGATGCTGGGGAACTCAGATGAAATGCAGTGACAAATGAATCTCACTGTATTACAAGCATGTGACATAGCCACACATAATGGGTGGGGATGAAAGGTCCTGACCTAAGTTACAGTGGAAGACAGTGTTTTGATGGGATACTGTAAAACTAAAGTAATGTACACAAACACTCTACTCTAGGTGGTAAGTTTGTTTTTCATAAGGGTATGGATTAGCAATTCTGAAACTAGTTGACACATTAGGAAATATATTGTAGCTAACTGGAGTTAAATTTCTCACTGTTGGTCAAAGAAGTTAAAAATAAACAAAAGGAGAATGCTAGAATAAACTCTGTGGTGCTGGATAGGAGTTGGAAGTATCAGTATGAATCCATGTCACTTCTAATATATCTATCCAGATAGATGGATAGATTGATAGATGAATAGATAGATGTGTATACCTGTGTTTATATTCATACATACATTTCCAGGCTCTGCTGAGAGGGTCCAGAAGCACTGACACCCTAGTATCAATGAGCACACTTAGCTCCCAGATCTTGGTTTCCAAATATCATTCTCCAATAAAAAGAACCAGGTTTTCTTGGAGAAATGGCTAATTCTAGGGTGGAGATGGAAAATACAATATGAACCTGGACCATCTTGTAGTGTCAGAAGTAGGAAAGTGCTTTAAATAAAACACAGCAAATGATGAGATGTGTCAAAAGGAATCAATCTGAAAGACTTCTCAATGGCTCAAGCTGGAAAACTGTGAGCAACATAATAAATAATGGTAGCATTGGATTATTATACAGAGAATAAAATAAATATCCATGAGTCTATACTGACATAAAATAGATTAAATAAGAAAGGAAGAAAGAAAGAGGAATAAAAAAGAATAAGAGAAAGAAAGGAAGAAGGACGGGAGAAGGAGGGAGGGAATCTTCCTCACAGAATTCCAAATAATAAATGTGGCTGGATAGCATGAAATAGAGAATCGCCACTAGAACACCACAGTAATAATTATTGTGGGTAAGGCTGACTGATGAATGCAAAAACTGTGGGTGAAATTAAAAAAAAAGAATACATTTGCAGAGCCTCAAATCATCTGCCTCAAAATATATAACTTTTTTATGTTAATTACTTTAAAAGACCTATGACTATTGAAAGCAAAAATTATAACACTGTATTGTGGGATTTATAACATGAGAAGATGTAAAATTTATGATAACAATAGCACAAAGGACAGACAGAGGTAAATGGAACTGTTCTGTAGCAAGTCTTCCATATTTTACATTGATTAAACTGGTGCACTATTAAGTCTAGGTAGGCTGTGATATGTTAAAGATGCATATTGTAATCTGGACCAACCACTAAAAAATGCAAAGGTGTGTCACTTAAATGCTAATAAAGGAATTAAACAGCATACCAAAAAACGTTTGTACAAGACTGTTCACAGGAGATGACCTGCACGTCCCCAGGACGAAGAAGAGCCCACTGCGACGCATCCACAGAGCAGAACGCCCTCAGCTGTGCCGAGGAGCAAACGCTGACACACACATGCTGGGAGAGACTCATCAACCTCGTGCCGAGGGAAGCAAGCTGGACAGAAAACAATACACGTGTGATGATTTCAGCCAAGATGAACCTATGCTGAAAAAACCAGAACAGTGGTTGCCTCGGGGGAAGGAAGAAATTGCCTAGGAAGGAACAGGAAGGGGTTTTCTGGGGGTGATGGAAATATCCTGTTCTTAAAGGGGTGAAGGTTATATGGGCATGTTTATTTGCCAAAAATGTAAGGTTGAGATTTGTGCCTTTCAGTGTGCGTACTTCTTACCCCCCCACACACACAAAGGACTAAAAGAATAATAAAGTGATGTGGGAATGGGATGGAGTGTGGAAGAAACAAAAATGGCAGATGATTAGTAGTTGTTGAAGCTGGGTGACGAGCCTACTATGCTGTTTTGTTTATTTTGTATATTGTTTAAATTGTTCTGTAATAAAACACTTGTATAAGAAGACAAACTCGATATATAGTGTTCGCTGGTAAGGTGTCAGCTACCTTTGGGGAGGAAGGAGGGAGAAAGGGATTGTCGGGGCCTGAGTGAAGCTGGTGCTAGTTCTTGGTCACACAAGTGTGTTCACTTTGTAATAATTCTTTGAGGTTTACATGGATGACTTCTGCGTATATTTCTATACGCATGTTATACATCAATAAACATTTTAAATCCGGTATATTTGCAAAAAGATCCTAACTCAATATCTCAGAATAACAGCAGTGTTTTGTTTTAAAGTGGAACACGTTCACTCATGATATCATCAGATGGATTTTAATACTCCCAAGTATCTAGTAATGCCCTCACCCTTGAGTGGCCCCCCTGGGTGGTTCCATTTTTGCCTCAATTTGGCAAGTGGCATGGCTTTGAGTTTTTATGATGGGTATGGGCCCTTAAGGTGGGTGGGTTCCAAGGGGAGGATCTCTGCAGCGACCCTGATCACGAGGTCCAGAGGGAGGAACATGGCAGGCTGGATGGATGGAGGGGATGGTAGGACAGATGGCCTTGAAAAGGCAAATTCCAGGATCCCATGCACCTGGTATTTCTATTTTAGATATTGAATTTACATTTCAAATACTGGCCAGGGAGCTTCCACCAGGGCTGCAAGCAACCTCAGCAATAGCCAGGCTGGTGAGCCCCACCCCTACCTGAGTACTGGCCCCAAAGGATGCAGCCCAACCACACTGCACAACTCTGGGGGATTGGCAAGGCATGGAGAGATGACATTGTATAGAGAAGAGGCGGAGTAGAAGGTGGGGTGTAGAAGCAGAGGGGCGTGGGCCAGGGGTGGAGGGACAGGTGGGAGTGGGGTCCCCTAGCTGTGTATGCTTGGTGCTTTTGTCTCTTAACCATTCCCTGCTGGGAGCTTGCAGGACAGCAGGACTACAACTCCCAAGATGCTCTGGGCACGGGGCGGTGTCTAGCCCTGGGGGGAGGAGCAGGGCTGTGAAGGCTTGCCTCAGGGCAAAACCGCCGTTGACTCAGGACTCTGGTCCTGCACCCGCTCCAACTGGACTGAGTCCCGGAGGGATGTGACGGGACGAGAGGGACCAGGGAGTTAGGAGGGTGTGGCAGCTGCATGGGCAGCTGCGGGCCTGCAGCGTGCAACTGCTTTTGTCCAAAATTGAAGCTGAACTCATGCCTCTTCCCCACCGCCTCCCTCCGTTGCTTGATTCCTCCTCCCCCCTGTGTGCCTGTGGGTCTTTCCACAGCCTCCTACCTAGTCCAAGGCCAGGTGCTTCTCTAAAGTGCTTATGGGAACTGGTTTGACATCCCAGAAACTTTCCACTTTGCCTGCTGCCCTCTGCCTTCTCCAGCCAAAGTGCCATCATTTCATCAGCTTTTGGGAGACATTCGCCCTTGTGGCCCCTCTTGCAAGCCCAACTGAAGAGTTTGCAGGGTGGTAACATTGGCTGTTGCTTGCCTTTCTCGCAGATGTGGAAGTTGAGGCATGTGTGAGGTTACTCACTGGTTTCCCCACAATCCACTAAGAGCAGAGGAGAACAAATCAATTCCCAGGCAAGTATCTAGTAGGCCGTTTTCACCAACCCATTCCAGTGCAGAGGCCTCCAAAACAGCATCCTTAAGATGAGAATAGCTTAAGTATTTTGCCCTTTAGATTGATCACCTAATCTCAGCTCAGGCCTGAGTGGCCAGTCTCTCAGGGACATGGGTGGTGATTCTGATCCCTCAGGAAGAGACCAGTGGTCCAGCTTTGCGAGAGGGATATTCGTGGTAGACAGCACCTGGGCAGCATTTGAAACCCGTCAGCTTTAACATCTCTGTTTTGGATTCAGGCAAGTTTCCCAGATAAACACACCTTGGGATAGTCAGATGTACCGTATTCTTTAAAAATTGATTACATCAGTGAAAAGAACAGAACATAAAATATCCTGCTCATTTGCAAAAGATAAAATGCAAGCAAGACTTTCTTGTTAATTTTTTTCTGCTCATTCTCTTGGCTGTACTGTACGCTTGAATGCAGAAACAAAAAACTTGAATTGCCGTATTCTCTTTTCCTGAGATTAGTAAATTAACTTAAAAGTCTTATTGAAACCTGTGGAGGAATGATTAGCAGTTTTTCTGATTTATGTCATCCTTAAAAGTCTGGGCGTTGATTTAAATGAAAACAAGTCCTTGTTTATATCAAACACCCCAATAGGTTACATTTCCGATTCCTGAATGTGTAATATTATCAAAACAACTGGAAAACCTGGTCATCGAAACTAGACCCTGTCACTTTGTCAAGAATTTGCCTCTTTATGAATTAATGACACATGAATTCTTCAACATTTTTGTAAAGAAAGGATGAGAATCTCTGCAGTGTCTCTGAATGTGGCAAGACAGGGAATTCTCGTTAGACCGCAACCTCGGGTTCTTCTCTCGTGTTCAACAGGCCCGGGTGGTAGTCCGTGTGGTCAGGTGCAGCACCGCTCCCTAGCCCCCAGTGTTCCATCCTACTCTGGCCTGTGACCTCTTCAGGGGGTTCTGATGACACTCGTCCACAAGTGTTGGAAGGAGACATTGTAACGTGAGGATATTCCTCATCTTGAAACAAGAATTAATTGAGAGGAAAGTCTCTGGGTCTGTGTGCTCCGATGCACTGCTGTTGGGGTGTGGCTGCAGTGACCACTGTGCTCCCAGCAGTCCCCACAATGGCTGCCTCATACATTTGATCTTCTGGTGCAACCACAGCAGCTGTTGACAGAGCTGGGCGCTCACCATGGTTAAGTGTCTTCCATCAATTTTGTGGCTCTGACCCTCCTCTGATCAGCCCCTTCTCATTCCTAACTGCTGCATTGATTGCTTTGTAGTTGTTTCCTAGGAGCCACTGTGTGTAACTGGATTTCACAGTGTCTTTAGGGACCCACCTTCACTACACGAGTCACTGTACAACAGCCACTTATCCTGGTGTAGCCCATGTTCGTCCTCTAAAGTGGAGCTGTGAAGAACCCTGCTTACTCGGAGCTCCTCTCATTCTCATGCTGCTGGGGCTGCTTATGAAGCTGGGCATCTCGTCTTTGGTCTCATCACATTATTCTTTTCATCGATTATTCTGAAGTCGGATACGACTTTGTTAATAATGTGACACTGGCTGTCACAGGCACTTCTATGTATCTTCCTCAACAGCTCTGTGAAGTATGCCTGTGATCCCCATTTTACAGGGGGGACACTGAGGCTCAGAGAGGTCGAGTAGCTTCCTTCACACAGTTTCTTGGTGCATTTTGAGTCTCCACCTGGAACTCCGCCTCTCAGGTGTGTGCACTTAGCTGGTGTTCCACTTTGTCCCTCTCTGCCAGCCTCACCAAAGGCACACGGCCCATCCTGAGTCCATTGTCTGCTAGTTGGCAGTCACCCTGCACAAACAGGCCCTGGGTGGGGAGTGGACTAGCAGGGCGTGGTCGTCCGGCCTACCCTGGGCAGATTCTAGGTTTATTGCAAGAGCTGGAGTAGTGGAAGATACTGACCGTCACTCACCTGCAAGGTTTCTTATGTAGAAATACTCCACTGACTTTTTACAGGTGTCATGTCTTTTTGTCTTCATTGCTCCTCTGGGCTTTCTCCTACAGTCCGTGTTGTGCAGTAACATACAGTACAGAGACTGGTGAACATAATATTGTTGCCCTGCACCAAACGGTCACATCATTCATTTTTCTAATTATGAAAGAATTACATACTTCGTAAAAAAAGGCAAATTACACAGATCTATGTAGAGTAAAGTGAAACCTTCCCCTTCCATCCCCTTCCCTGCACACTCACTCCCCTACTCAGAAGGAACTATTGTTAAGAGGTGGCAGCTTATTCTTCTGGACATTTCCTATGAATTTATAAATACACATAAAGATTTTTTTAACATAAATAAATTACATAACTACATCGTTTTGCAGCTTGCTGTTTCCCAAAACATATATCATAGACGTCTCTCCTTATCAGTGCAAGTCCCTCTAACTTAGCTTTTTAGAAGTTTTAGAGCTACTCCAAAGAACAGGAATACCATGATCTGTTTATTTCTTCTTTGATAGAGATGGGGTTATTTCCAGTTTCACTATTATACATAATGCTGCAGTAAGATCCTTGTATGGAATTTATTACACTGCTATTCAACTGCTCAATTTGCTTTGTTCCCTTTTAGTCAGAGACTATGATATATTTTTAACAATTTTATGGGAATTGTTTTATAGGGAAATTAATTTTATCTCTGAATCAAGACATTTATGGGGAAACTGGAGTTCAAGGTCATCCATCTCAGTATTCTGGAGAAAAATCATGAAACTTAGAAGATATTATGCTAGCTGCATCACATTCTAACAAGTCACGTTAACAATTTAAAGTTGAATGTTTGGGCTGGCCCGGTGGCGCAAGCGGTTAAGTGCGCGTGCTCCGCTGCGGCGGCCCGGGGTTCGCGGCGGCCCCAGGTTCGCGGGTTCGGATCCCGGGCACTCACCGACGCACTGCTTGTCAAGCCATGCTGTGGCGACGTCCCATATAAATTGGAGGAAGATGGGCATGGATGTTAGCCCACGGCCAGTCTTCCTCGGCAAAAAGAGGAGGATTGGCAGATGTTAGCTCAGGGCCGATCTTCCTCACAAAGCAAAAATAAAAAACAAAATAAATAAAATTGAATGTTAGTATAGCCTTACAGTCTTTGTTCAGAAGAAGGATGACATTTTCTTGTCTTGAAAACTTCTGACTCCAGGGGCTCTCAGTTGGGCTTCAGAGAGGATAAGATGTTGGTGTTGTATCTGTTTCTCTTCAGCTGTAGGCTGCATCTTCTAAAGATCATAGAATTGAACATGGTCCAATCTATATATATGATTTGGGTCAAAAATTCAAAGTAATGAACCCAAGATAGGAATCTATAACTTTGGTTCATTTTTAAAGTTTTTTATTTATTTATTTTTTCCCCCAAATCCCCAGTAGATAAGTTGTATGTTATAGCTGCACATCCTTCTAGTTGCTGTATGTGGGACGCGACCTCAGCACGGCCGGAGAAGCGGTGCGTCGGTGCACACCCGGGATCCGAATCCGGGCTGCCAGCAGTGGAGTGCGCGCACTTAACTGCTAAGCCACCGGGCCGGCCCTATAACTTTGGTTCTTAATGAAGAATTTCCTTTGATATCCTCAAGTCTCTGTGATTACTAGTAAAAACTCACCTGTGGATGAAGAGATGTGGTTCTGCTGGCAATGTCTGGCTTGAACATCTATAGTTAAGGCTGCCACATCCCTAGGTAGATTAGACTTGACCTCTCCATGACCTCTGCCCTTGTTCTTTGACGTGGGAAAAATAAGAATTTAAAAAAACTGTTGTTACTAGCACTGAATGCTAGAAATGCCCATTAAAGAGTGAGTTTGATTTGGTAAACCAAAGGGAGTATAAGCAGAAGAAAATCTTTAATATCTATGAAATTTCAAGAAGTTCTAAATTTTTTAAATGTAACTCTATTTTTGCAACAATGCAAAATGTATATATATGAATGAAATATCCCTCTGTCTATTTCTTAACTTGTTTCCATTGATTTGATGGATTTATCCTCTAATCAGGATTCCAAGTGTGAAAGAACATCTTGGTATTTCAAAGAAAAGAAGCCATTGATATTTGATTTGCTTTTAGCTCGGCATCCTACAGGTTTGAGGAATAAATTATCATGTAATGATACAATGATTCTGAAATCTAATTGTTAATTAGAGGAGTGTAAGGGATGATTGAATAGTGGTTCATCTCCATGGTCAGGGGTATTGTACACATGGACATGTAAACACGAATCAGGAAGCTGCTTCAGCCCCGTGACATCGCTGAGAACCACAGTGCAGGAGGATCTAGGGGCACAGCCCTTTGCCTCGATCTCCTGGGTTACATGTAGATCCAGAGGTCTTGACAGTGGCTTCAGAGCAGCTAACTTTTGTCTATTTCTCCCCTTCCTTCTCTCCAGCTTATCTCAAACAGTCCTGACTACCATGTTTTAAAGTAAGGCCAATTATAGTTATTTACATGAGCTTCTTGTTCATTATTGAAGAGTAATAATCAGGCATAACATTAAATATCATTTAATCTACCTAAATAAATTTGTTGTACCTTTTAATTGATTAGAACACTAAAGTTGGTTCAGAGTTTGATATTCACCAAGTGCGTTAATCTGCTTACAACTGCCATGTGCCTCACTCCTCTTAGAAGTGTATCATTGGCCCATCACAAGATTTTAATGACTCAAATCATCATAAATTAAGATAATGCACTCTCTTTTTGATGACCGGGAAGCACATGGGTCCATTTTGGAAATATGCCCATCTGTCTTTTCTCCCCATGGGAAGTTTCTTGTCACTAGGTCTCCAGTGGCTTGCACAAGCCCTAGGTCTGTAATAGCTTGGTGCCTCTCCTTCTACTTGGGGTAGAAATAAAAGAGGTCAGAGAGACTTATTAAAGTTTTGGTTGCATGAAGTCTTCTATGAAGACCATCCATACATATTGTTCTGGATAGCTCTCTGTTCCTAAGACTACTAGTTATTTTAAGGGCTTGTCAGAAACCGTGAAAGATCTGATGTTTTACCTTACCTGCAAACCAATAAGTTAGCCTACAATGGTCTTACAGATGCTGGCAAAAGTCAAGAGACCCATGCGTCAGAGACAAAGGACTTAATGACACAACAATAGCGGTGGCTAGAGTATCAGCATTTGCACCAGTTCAATAAATCTCACTTCCTACAGGGTGATACACAGTGGGCCAGGTGACATGCAGAGAGATGCAAGATCTCAGAGCCTAAGGAACTCAAATCTTTGATAACGGGCAGGATGTCTGCTAACATTTGCCCTGGGGGCGGGGGGTGTTATTTTTATTATACTGGGCAGTAAGCCAGGCTGCCCTTTGCTCCAGAGGAGGCCACTATTTCTATCTTCCAAGGCTGACAGCTCTACACACATCCTTGAAAAGACAGCCTGGTTTTACTGGCTTTCAAAGATAAGCTTGAGCGAGACTTGATCATCATTCAGTTCTTCTGTGTCCTGTTTTGAGATTGTGCAAATATGTTCTTTTCTCTGTAAAGTTCACTAACTTTATTCGTACATAAGAGATGCTTTTTGTTTTATTTATTAAGTTGAAATTTTCTTATTAGAGAAAATGATGAAACTATTATGGGTTGGATGTGAAAGTATGTTTTTTCAGGAAAAATGTGAAAGTAGATCGGTGCTCGCAGAACTTTGCCACAAGGAGCTGATAGCAACTTAAATGATTTTAATTTGAATACTGTTTTGTACAACTTTCTTCCATCTTACATCATCCTCTCTGCTTCCTGTAATTCCCATATGGGAATGGGGCGGTTTCAGGGATTCACTGAACTCATATACAGTATTCAAATGGTTTTGTCTGTTGTGGTTTTTTAATTGAGATAAAGTTGACATACAACATTAAATTAGTTTCAGCGGTACGACATAATGATTCAATGTTTGTATATATGTTGAAATGATCACCACAATAAGTCCAGTTAACATCCGTCACCATATAGAGTTACAAATTTTTTCTCTTGTGATGAGGACATGGCATATTTCAAGGTGCAGAAGAATCAACGATGATGTCATACATTTCCATAGACAGCTTGATGAATTTGGACTTAAGCATACACCCTTGAGACTGTCACCACCATCAAGGCCACAAACATATCCATCATCTCCCAAAGTTTTCTCTCACCTCCTTTATTACTATCATTCTGTTGTAAGAACTCTTAATATCTACTCTATTAGCAAATGTAACGTATGCAATACAGTCTTGTTAGCTGTAGGCACTATGTCGTATCCTAGATTTCCAGAACTTATTTATCTTGATAACTGAAACTTTGTATCTTTGAACATCAGCTCCCCATTTCTCCATCTCCCCAGCCCCTGGCAACCACCATTCTAACCTCTGCTTGTGTGAGTTTGACTATTTTAGCTTCCACAAATAAGGGAATATTTGCCTTTCTCTGTCTGCCTTATTTCACTTAGCACAATGTCTTTTAGGTGCATTCATGTTATCAAATATAGCAACAATTCCTTCTTTTTTCAATGTTGAAGAATATACCATTTCTTTATCCCTTCATCCATCAGTGACGTTTAGGTTACTTCCATATCTTGGCTATTGTGAATTTGCTGCAATGAACATTAGAGGGCAGATATCTCTTTGAGACCCTGATTTCAATTCCTGTGGGTGTCTACCAGAAGTGGGATTGCTGGATCATAAGCTAGTTTTCACTTTTGGAGGAAATTCCATACTGTTTTCCATAATGGCTGTACTAGTTTACATTCCGACGAGGTTTCCTTTTCTCCACATCCTCACCAACATTTGTCATCTTTAGTTTTTTTGATAATCGCCATCATAACAGGTGTGAAATGATAGCTCATTGTGGTTTTGATTTGCATTCCCTGATTTGTGATGCTGAACAACTTTTCATACACCTTCTGGCCACCTGTATGTCTTCACTGGAAAAATTTTACTCTGGTCCCTTGCCCATTTTTAAATTGATTTGTCTTTTTGTTTTTGAGCCAAACAAAAAAAGAGAACAAAATTTCCAGGCATTATGGGTGCTTCCCAGTTGATGCAGATGGCTTTGTATTTACAGTGGTACAAAAAGATCGTGTTTCGTGCTTTTTCTTCAGCTTGTCATAAGACCAGCAGTAGCTGTGGCACGGCAGATAATCGGGATGTTCTGGGTTTGGAGGTTTACAAAATAAATGAGTGGTAAGGAATTTTTTATTTTTCCAAGGAAATTATTGTGATCATAGTCCATGGAATCCAGGATTGATAGGTGTAGGAGGAAATTAAGGTGAGAATCGTTGATCTGGCATTACTACTGATCTTGAGGGACAGGTATCTACTGTATGAATGTTTGAATAAAAATATTAGAGATCAGGCATCTGTGATGGGTGAATATGTTTTCTGAGTTGTTTACTTTTGAACATAACCATTTGGATTATGTGAACATCTGGGATATGGGAGTAAGTTGCTAACAGGGGGTGGTTGATAACGTCACTATTGATTTAACCTCTATGAACACAAAGTGGTCAATGGATTAAGCAAATGAGTAGACAGAAAACACAGAAATGGTAAGATTTGGGATTTAGTAAAGGACTGGGGGCCGACTGTCCTGAGAGGGAGTGCCAGGACTTGTGCGGTTGAGAGTGACAAGGAAAAGAAGAGAATAGACTAACACTCAAACAAGGAGGGCGTGTTAACAGGATGGAGGGGGAAATGATCTGGAGGAGCCTTGAGTTTTGACCTTGAGCTTTCTGTTCTTGATGCAAGTCTGCCTGATGACATCCCAGGACACAGGTCAGATATATCCCGAGTGCGTAGAGGGAGGGTGGAAGTACAAAACAGCCAGGATAATTGTCCTAAAAAGGCAGGCCTCTTTTATCATTTGACCCAGTTTCATGGTTTGTTTTTATAGGGTAAGAGGAAAAGAAGGATGATAAGTCACGTCTTCACAGAAGAAGCAGCGTAACTGTGGGAACCAGTCCAAACCAAAGCCTGGTTTAAGCATTTCCATTCTTTTGAGGTTGTCCAGTGACATATTCAAGAGGCCAGTTACTAGAATCCCATCCCATCCTGGCAATTTCTGGTCTCTGAGAGGACAACTTGGACCAGCCCCACCAGATCTGCTGGCCCGAGAGACCGCAAGGACTCCAGGCCTGCAGCAGTGCATGACAACACGTAAGTCCTTTCAATCTTGCCAAAACGTTGTAAAAACTTGCACCTAGTCACACAGGTGAATCCCTGCCAGGTGTGCTCGCAGGTGGTCTGCATTCCAGGTCCCATTCCCACTCCTGCTGGTCTTCAGATTTGGCAGAGATGATTCCAGGAACTGATCTGTGCATTCCACAGCTCCACTGTGGAGGTATCAGGAAGGAGGAAAGGGCAGTGAAGAGCACAGGAGCGAGACTGGTGATAGCACTGATGGCGGACACACTTGCTAGCAAGGCAGAGAAAGTGAGGGTCTAAGAAGGCCGTCCTGACAGCAGATTAAATGGAGCAGGCACCTCAGTGAGGTCTCTTGGCAGCGTCCCTAATGTTTCCTTGCTTTGAGCTCTTGAAACTTTAAAATATATTGATACTTTTCTTTTATTAAACTCTGCTTCGAGACATAGAAAATATAGACAACAGTTTCTTTCTGAGGTGAGAGGTTGAGTTTCAGGTGAGGAGAGAAAGATCTTCCTTTTTCATGCTGTTCTCTCATTTTCCTTTACTATGTATATTATTTATTTGTACTTTAAAGTCAGCAGCGAGTTATCAATGTCACGGGATGATTCAGTTTTTCCCCTCACAGTCACAGTAAAACCTACTAAAAATGGATTATTCTTTTTGTATAATATTCCAATAGATTCCAAAATGTTATTTCAAACGCACTTTTGTGTCTATGTTCTCAAATTAGATATTTACTTCTTGGTCTCCATTTTTCTGTTCTCTGTTGCATGCTAATTCAGAGTTGCATCTAAGGAAATACCAGATTTCCCTTAGTTTTTTAGATCCATATGTGTTGGAAATTTGATTCATGGAGATGAACATGGCAGTTGGGGGATCGTGCGATTATCAAAAGAGATCTTTTCAGCATCAATAATGCGGAAAGAACCCACTGCTTGTTGGGATTTAATTGTCTATTTGAGGGATCAAGCTTTCACTGTTGGCTCTTCTCTTTCTCTTTGGAGAGAAAGTACAGCCTTCCCAGTCTTTCTGTTACCAAATCACTTTCCTGGGTGGCTGTGCCATGTCAGGAAGGGCTTGGGATGCTGGGAACCAGGATTCATTTTCAGCTTCTGGTTGTCCTGAGAAGGCTTCCCTGGCAGAGTGCAGCCTGTGTGTCTGGGTGACACTTGCAGCCATCAGAAATGAGGGGATAACTCACAAATGCCAAGCGATTCATCTGGTCCTTGTCTTACAGGGTGTTCCCAAGGGATGAGGTTCAAAATGCCACTTGGTAACCATTTGAAAGCTCCTAGTCATGGGGTGGGTTCTCGGTGCGAGCTCAGAGCAGTGTCTGTTCACCACCAGATGGGAAGCATTTCAGTATTTTAATTGGTAAGGCTGTGTTCATGCACGTCCATGGACCATCGGTTCAGTGGCATTCCCTGCTGTAGCCCCCCACACCTCTGTCGTGCGTCATCTTTGAAAGCTCCAAACAGTGTTCACACTCCAGCAGGTGGTGGTAATGTAACCACAGCACAGGACTGGGGACAAAAACACAAAAACCCAGGGGCAACACAGTTTATGGGCTCAGGCCCAATTGCCCCATTTGGACGAGTTGGTAACACCAACACTTAGTGTGTAAACTGGAGGATTGTCCAAGACCATGGACCTCAGAATGACACGGGCTCAGAAGTCACCTTGGACAGCAAGGGACAGTGTGAGGTCACTCACTGACCAGGATTATGGTCCCTTATACTGGCCAAGTAGAGCTCACCCGGGATCCATCGAGGGAGGAGGCTTGGGGCCTTCTGGGGAATTTCTGCCCTAAAGGGAATTGCATAAGGAAGGCAGGGGTGCTGAAAATCCTAGTTCACAGGGAGCAGTCATGTTTATGGAACGAGACCCAGCAGTAGCCTTAAAAGCTGCGTCACAAATCTTTCCGCCTGGATACAAAACAAGCAGGAGAAGGAATTCAGAGTCCTGGACAAGGATCCCAGCAGGATTCAAATCCAGGTCAGGGGTGAACAGGGAGCTCCTAGAGGGGCCTCAGGAGCGAGGTCCTGCCTGCCTTTAGTCCATTTGCAAATGAGCTTCCTTGGGCCTTGTCCTCTCAACGTGAAAGTTTTGATCTTTTTACATTGTTTTCATCACTTAGAGCTGATGCAATTCCAGAGATTCAACTAGAAAACTACAAGTTCCTAAAATTTAGTCAAAAGAAATCTCAAAAAGAGGAGCAGAAAAAGTTCCCTGTTCCTCAAGAATGGAGACAGGCAGCCCCTGCCTGTGGCACGACGTTGTCCTGGGTAGTGCTATTTTAAAGACACCCACATTTCAGTGGTTGTTGCTCTGCCTGTGAAAGTACCTTCAACCTTAAAATCCCAAGAGAAAGGGTGGGGGCCATGTCTGCTCCTGGAGGAGCTGAATGATACTGAAATGAACTGATCTTCGGAATTATGGGGACTTGGGAGTGTCCCCACTAAGCAGGGAAGGGGCTGGCCCTTCTCCCTTCGCCCACAGACAATAAGCTGATGAACCCAGAAGAGTTCGTGATTCAAGGAGAAATGTGAGATTCAGTGTCTCACTTACATGCCTACAGAAAGCGACAGAACCACACCACAACTCCCAGCTCTAAAGGGAACAGGACTTTAATATAATATTCAAATAGGGCATTTATTATTTACAACAAATAACTACTGTCCCTCCCCAATGGGTGAATAGGTGCTGGGGTAGAGACATCAGGGAGCTGGGGTGGGGTCGTCCCCTCTCTCTTGGGTTTCAGGGGACCTCAGAGATCAGCTTACAATGCTCCCCTTCCCGTCAGGTGGGAGGAGCTGGCCCAGTGCATCGAAAGCCTCCCAGCTGTGTCCCCGCTGCTGAGGATGGGGCTGTGATCGGCCACTGGTACAGGGCTCGGTGTTGGGGCCTGGGGACTGAGTAGAAGAGTCGGGTTACCCTGGGGGGCCTCCCTCAGAATCATGGCCCCCACCCTGTCCCCACTGCACTGAGTGCTCCAGACTCTGTGCTCAGTGCTGTCAGCCACCAGTACCCCATTTGTCCCTGCCACGCAAGAGATCATTTGGTATCACCTATTTCACAGAGGAGGAAACGGAGTCTCAGGAAGCTGAAGAGAGTCACCCCAGTCACAGGACTGCTCAGTAGTGGAGCTGGGATCCTAGTGCCAGCTGTCCAACTCCCCAAGGGCACGTTTAGCCCGAAGCTTTACTGAACCCCTGGGAGTCAGTCACCACGGCCCAGACACTCACTCACCCCTGACCTTAATGATGGCGGGTTCTTCTTATCCTTGAGTATTCTTCTGGCCAACTAGGTCTGGGGGGTCCAACTGGCAGGACGGGCTGTAGCTCCAGGACAGAAAGGCACCTGTGAGCCTACCAGGAGACACACCTCAGGTGTCCCCCCACTGCCTGCCCAGCAGCTGGAGTCTAGGAGTCCCAGAGGTCGCCATGCAATAAGACCTGGGGCTGAGTGGGGGGCCACGGAGACAGGCTCTCTGGACTGGCCAACAGGGAGCGTCCACCCCTGCCCTCACCCAACTCCTGCCCGGCCTCACCTATCATTCTCGTTGAGCAGCTCCATGTCCTAGAACCAGGCCCCAAATCGCTCCTCGGGCTCTAGGTTGTAATTCTTTGCGGCCACCTGGAGCAGAAGGATCGCCCTCATGACTGGGTATTCCTGGGACCAGAGGGAAGGAGAGGATGCAGATAGGGCCTGGGTGGGGGATGCTTCATGCACCTTGTGGGTGGTGAGGAGTGGGGCAGGGGACCATCCTGGGAACCCTCCTTCCCTCCAGTTCCATCCAGGCTCTACCTGTTCTCAGAATGGGAATAATCAGCCCCTCCTCCAGGATGTTTTCCTTGATGTCATCTTCCCCTCAACCCACCCGCCAATTGGTTGGGTCTCCCACTTCTCTGTTATCAAACTCTTCCACTAAATGTAAGATACAGGGGGTGGAGCCAGGGACTGTTCTGCCCAGAGGGTCTCTGATTTCCTCCTCCTTCCCCTCCCCTGCAGGCAGTGCGGCAGCTGTTCACTTCAGTCCTCTTCTCAGGTTGATCTCATTCCCCTGGAAGGCAGAGAGCCAGAGTCCATCAGACAGGGCCCTCTAGCCTGACTAGACCCCTAGGCCCACCCCTTCTCATGTTGCACTACTGCCAGGTCCCCAGAGGGGGCCGGGCATACACAGAAAACAGGACTTGGACCTAGGCTGGGATCTGGGCTCCAGAGAAGCAGGACATGGGGGAGAGGCTGAGGGACCTGGCAGCACAACCCTCTCTGATGACAGACTTGGAGGCTGAGGCCTCAGGCAGAGGGGACTGCTCAGCCACTTATGTGCTGCCTGACTTGGAGGGGTCTGACATCTCTCTCCCTCCATGGGCAGCGTGGGAGGGAGAGGCTGCGTCCAGCTCAGATAAAACCTCAAGCAGCTGTGCCGTCAGGCAGATCTGAGCTTCCCCAGCCTGAGGAACCGGAATGGGTGTCTCAGGTGGAGCCTCTGTTCACTCATCCCTAAGATGGGCCTGATGCCCCAGCTCCCAGGGGTGGCTGAGAGGCTCTTATGACAGGAGATGTGCCAAGTGCTGAGAGCTCAGAGCTCAGTTCGGGGGCTCCCCATCCCAAGGCTCAGGATCCTGGTCCTCCCTGCCTGGTCCTCAGGTGCACCCATCTCGAGATTATCACCCATCAGCAGGTGCAGCATCAGCAGGTGACCAAGGAAAGTGCCAAGATAGGGGACGACACTTTGTGATATCGGGGTGTGGGTGGGATGAGTCCTTGCTCTCAAGTCAGCCCCCTGCAGAGCCTCCCCTGAAAAGTCCTCACCCTCAGCCTCCTGGCCCACCCCAGGGTTCCCACGGGGAGCAGCCAAGACCCTTAGCAGCCTCCCCTCAACTCCTCCTCCTTTCACAGCCCAAGAAAACCACACTCCTCCTCCTCACCTCCCAGGGCCGGCTTCTGGCAAATCACAGGGTGTGCAGTCCCTGGCCCTCCCCACAACAAACCCATCCTGCACCAGCTCTTCCAGGCCCTCACCCCGGTCACTTCTACTGGGGGATTCAGGCACTGTGGCAGCAAGAGGAAGGGGCCTCCTCTCTTGATTTGAGGGCCTCCAGCTGGGAGGGCAGAACCCCTCCCCCACAGGCACACTCACCTGCTGCTGCTGCTGCTTCTCCTGCACTCTCTGGGGGCTGATCTGTGGGGGGGCAAACGTGGAGGGCCTCTGCTGCCAGGGTCGAGGTGAGTGTCAGTAAGACCATAGTCCCCTCACTCCATTTCTCTCCAGCACCGCTGGCCTCTGACCGTGGACATCTGACTCCAGGCATCTGGTACCAATAGCACTCCATCCTCCAAGGTGTTGTGATCCTAGAACAAGCCAAGCTCCAACTCTCACTCTGGGTGTGAGCTTGGGCTTTGGGCCAGGCCTCCCCGAGGCTGTTTCCTCATCTGGAAGGTGTGAGAATTCCAGCTACCTCACAGGTTCTCCTGAGGACTCAGTGTCACATGACACTGTTCTCGCCCTCACTCTTCCAGGTGGATCAGGCAGAAAGCTCCCACAGTCCTTTCTTCCCTCTTACCTCATCACCCCCTTGTGTGGCCTGCAACTGAGGCTCAACTTGGGGAGGACTGGCCCCCAAGTTCACTCTCAGCTTTCAGGGTTCAGTTTGGACTGAGAGCCTGAGTTTCTTTCTGTCTGTTGGCCTGGGCAATCTCGTGCTTCTCTCCTCTCTAGGCGTCCACATTGGGCAGCCCAAAAACACTGGTATTTGATTCCTCAGTTACAGGGATTCGACAGAGTGAGAGAGAGAGAGAGAGAGATGGGACATGAAAGAGGGAGTAAGAGGAAGTGAGAGACTTTTTTAGTTAAAATTTAGACAAGACATCCCATCACTTTGGCTGTTATTATGTTAAGAAGCCAGTTACTAACTACTTAGTGGTTCCACTGGGATGGCTATACCATGGGTGGCGCTTACTAGGTACCACTGTGGAGATTGCCCACCTCGTATGCGAAGATGAGGCACTTGGGTCACATTCTCCATTAAACAGGAAACAATTGAATGGTTTTATGCCACAGGATGGCAGTATCTAAATTTCCATTAGTTTCAACCCCCTCATGATGCTGACCTGAAAATGAGGCCAAGTTGGAAGCGACTGTTCCAATATCACATTGCTAGAACCCAGGCCTGTTTTGAGTGGTGTTCTGTGCTACCTGTCACCCCTTCTTGTTATTCTTCCATCTCTAAGTTTGTGCCTTACGTACATGTGACACCAGCCCACAGGGGTAATAGATATTATGTCATATACACCGGGTGACATCCCTAGGAAGTAGATTCTAGCCTGATCCCCATGGTGCAGGTTTAGAGACTGAGGAGGACCTGAGAGGTACAGGGACTTTCTCAGGATGAAGAACTGGTAAGAAAAAGGAGGTCTGCATTCGTCTCTGTCTCCTCAAAGCTAAGACCCGACTTAGGTTTCCAGGGAGCTGTGGCTAGGGCTGTGTAGGCTCCTTGTGTACAGTTCAAGAGATGACATGGGGGAGGAGGGTTAGCAGCCAGGGCACAGGCGGCAGCTCTGGACAAGTCTGATTGAGGGAAGGGGCCCAGGTAAAGGAATCTTGAAAAATGACCTCATTTCCTTGGTCATAAACCTCAACAGATCTTAGAACTCTGGTAACCAGGCACCCACAGCCCCCAATTCAGCTCACTTGACTGGAGACAGTCAACAGGCAAAAATATTTTGTTGTTGTATCCCAAATTTTGGAGGATCTAGGCTCAAAAAAAACCAGAAAGAGAAACTTTTTGGTCGTTGCCGACGTTGGCTCAGCCCTCATCCCCGACGCCTCTGGACATCTGGCAGGAGGCAGTGAAGGGTAACACGGGGCAGCCCAGGAAAGGCTAGTGCAGGCCAGGACACAACTGTGATCCCACCTGATCAGCCCCACACCCCTTACACTTCATCGTGTGTGTGTGTGTCTGTGTGTGTTTGTGCAGAGGGGAGAAGGCAGGGTATGAGGGGTAGGCCATTCTTGGGCAGGAGCTGGTTGTTAGGTGTCGGAAGCATGGTGGGCCTGTCATGTTCATAGCCCAGGTCATGGCTGGCAGCATGAGAAGGTGAGCTCCTCTACTCTTATGTTACTGAGCCATAGAGGTTTCATCTCTTTTCCTGCCTGACCACAGTTCTTTGCAGGGATGTCCCTCTGTGCCTGAACTGAGGAGCAGACTTTCTCTTGGGGGTTGACCCCAGTGGCAGTGTGCAGGCAGCCCCTGATTCCTTCTGGCCCAGCTCCAGAGCAGTCTTTGCAGAACTCCAATCAGAAGGTCATCGAGGAGCTGCCCAATGGTTTCAATTTCACCAACTCACTAGGCAAGGGGAAGGTGCCTGAGGCCACAAACACCATCCAGTGCTGCTCTGAGATAAGAGCAGGAGCAGAGGGTCTCCACACTCAGGACCTTGAGATAACCAGGTTGGAGCAGAACTAGGGCATGACCAGACTGGGGCTGTCCCTTTTTCAAGCTAAAGGGGATGTACACGCAGGTAACCTTGCCTGGTTCGGAGCTGAGCTGCCATGACCCTCTTACCCTTGCCCGGTTTGAGCTTCTGGAGGCCACTGAGACAGAGGCAGAGGGTAAGGGGGACTGCAGGCTGCATATTCCTGGAAGGGAAGTGGGATCTTTCCTGTGTTTAGAGGGACACATGGACAGTCAGCTATGTGAGTGAATCTTTCTCTTTATCCCACTGTAGCGCCAGCTGCAGAGCTCCAGCCAGTGGCAGAAGCAGAGCAGTGGGCAGTGGTGGAGGTAGAGCTGGCTACAGCTCTGTTGACATCACCCCTTCTAGCGTTGGAGCCAGCGTCCCCTCCATCATCAGTGTTGGAGCTGGAGCAAGGGCCAACATCGGCTCCAGCAGGAGTGGGAGCTGCTGAGCTGGAGTCACCTGGACCATCATTTCTAGTGGGAAGTCTGTCTCCACCTGTGGCTGTTAAGGAGCGTGAGAAGAAGCCCAACCTCACGGCCTTCTCTCCTAAGCAGGTGGTAGAGCGGTTGACCGTGATGGATGCGGTGAGCAGCTGGGCTCTCAGGGCAGGGTGGAACAGGCCTTCCCTCTGCCATCGTTGTCCCAGACCTGATCCAGACTCCCATGATCTGGGCCCAAATCCCAGCTCCACCCCTTACCAACCGTATGACCTGGGCAACTTCTGGAACCCCCAAGCCTTTGCTGTCCACCTGCAGATCGTAGAGGTGGACACTAACAGGACCTGCTGCACAGAGTGGCTGTGCCGGCTCCATGAGGTAGAAGAGATGGAAAGCTGGACAGGGCCTGGCCCATCAGCGGTGGAGGGGAACTCACTGTGTGCAGCCAGGTCTACGGTGGCCCTGCCGTCTCCTCAGGAGGCTCAACAGCCTCAGGACTTGACACCTGATGTGTGCTTCACTACAAGGGAGACAGACAAGGCCAGTGGTTGTAGCTGCCACGGGGGAATGTGCATCAGAATGGGGAGTGGGATCAGAGCGGAGATCAAGGTGGTGGAAGATGCCTCCTTGACATGAGCAGAGTTGAGCCACCATCTGGAGCTTGGAGTTAGCCAGGACGGGCTGGGTGCAAATGCCCCTCTCCCTTCCCTGCCGGGATTGGGTCCTGGGTCATCCTGTGCTGGGCACCCTCGGTGGACAGAGAAGAAAACCCAGGGACTCTCACAAGGCTCAGGACACATCCTGAGCTTCCTGAGCTCCAGCTCTAAACTGTGACACCTGTGTCGGACTTTAGGGGCTGTGGACACAGAGGTGACCTGTGGCAGGGCTGGATGACATTCCCCCTGTTCCCCAGGAGCTCTTCTGGAAGGTGGTGCCCTCTCAGTGCCTGGGATCCACCTGGCACAAGAAGAACAAGCCTGGCAGTGAGCACTAGACACCCACCATCCAGGCCACCATCGACCAGTTCAGAAGGGTGGCCAGCCTCGTCATCACCACCTGCCTCAGGGACGCGAGCATGACAGCCCAGGACAGGGCGAGGGTGGTAGAGCACTGGGTCCAGGTGGCCCAGGCGTGCCGTGGGAGGCCCAGTGGAGCCCCTCTCTGGAGACTTGGGAACTGCCTCTCCACCTTTATCAGCTCCCAGGATTGCAGTGTGTGGTCTAAGCTCCTGCAAGTCCCTAGGCGCTTCCTGCCAGGGGCCCACTGACCTTGACTCCAGGTCCTAGTGGGAGGATGCTCACTTCCTACCTGTCTAATTCCCTGGGTTGAGCTAAACTCCTCCTCCTTGTGAGTGTTACTCTCTGAGTCCTAAATGTCCTTCTGGG
The DNA here is from genome assembly GCF_020826845.1 of Diceros bicornis minor. Classification (NCBI taxonomy): domain Eukaryota; kingdom Metazoa; phylum Chordata; class Mammalia; order Perissodactyla; family Rhinocerotidae; genus Diceros; species Diceros bicornis. Next base: position 99,405 of record NW_026691200.1, on the reverse strand, counting down.
GCTCCCTGAGCATCTGTCTCATCCAGGAGGGGAGATTTAAATAGAAGGGGACTGAAGCTAGAGCAAGCGGGGCTCCAGTGCCCAACCTCACACCTCATTCTTTTCCCTTCCCCAGGAGTGCGAGATCTGGAAGAACTTCTCCTCGCCCTGCACTGTCATCTCTGCTCTGCAGAAAACTTCCACAAGCCACCTGAAGAACACATCGGGGGAAGTTTCCCCGTGGGTAAGCCTCTCTCCATAGGAGGACCAGGATGGATGGGGGATCTCCTGTATGACTGCCATTGGCGCCTCAGTCAGCTGGGAACTCCTGGGAGGCAGCAAATGCTGGGGACAGGGCCTGGGCGTCGGCAGTTGGTCTCTAAGTCTCCTGGTGTCCTTAGTGAACCAGTTCTGCTTCAGGACTCAGTTTCCCTAAATGTCAGGTACTGGGTTGAGCCACATTGGAGATTTTCAAGTGTTTATAGCAACAGAACTCTATGGTCAGTTGAAACTCATAGTGGTCAAAACAGAGCTGCTCTGTAGAGCTGGGGAGTGGAGACCCCAGTGACCAACAGGAGAGTCCCCTCCCAGTCCCATGAGACCTTAGCGCTCAGAGGAGCCCAGTGAGAACACTCCTCCAGGCAGGTTGAATCTCTTGGGTTGTCAAAGAAAAGGGATTTGCACTCAGACCCCTCACATTATCCCTAAATTTATCCTTCCCTCTTTCCCCTCCCCTCGGGTAAAGCTCTGAAAAACTTAAGGAGCTCTATAGCCAAGACGAGTCCTTGAGCAGAGAACTGATGACCAAGACAGAGTGGAGGCTGTGGGTCTGGAAAGAGAGGAGGGGAGTGTGGGGCAGGGGACTGAGTGGGCTGTGGTTTTGATAGTTTCTCACTTGAGCATTCTCTGAAACATTCCCATCTATCTTGTCCAGGTTAACAAGCAGAGGGATCTGTTCAGCCCATGGGCAGCAGGGTGCCATTTTTGGGCAGGAGGCCCTGGTCATGGGACACAGTGGTGTTGGCTGGGCTGTTCCAGGAGGAGTTGCCGAGCTGGTGCCATCAGCAGGTCTCTGGCTTCCGTGCTCGTCTATCCTGCTGGATGTAGCTTCTTCCAGGCTGTTGCGGTGGGTTTAGCCCTCAGCCTAAACCTGTCCTCAGGAAGCCAGGCCCCTGCTGCTCCTTCTGTGTTCACCAAGTCTGCGAAGACGTGACTATCATCCTTCTTATCATCTTTCTTTTCCTCTTACCCTAGATAAACCAATCATGAAAGTGGGTCAAATGATAAAGGAAGCCTGCCTTTTTAGGACAATTATCCTGGCTGTTTTGTACTTCCACCCTCCCTCGATCCCCTGGGGATAGATCTGACCTGTGTCCCAGGATGTCATCAGGCAGATTTGCATCAAGAACAGAAAGCTCAAGGTCAAAACTCAAAGCTACTCCAGATAATTTCTCCCCCTCCATCCTGTTAACACCCCCTCCTTGTTTGAGTGTGATTCTATTCTCTTCTTGTCCTTGTCACTCTCAACCGCACAAGTCCTGGCACTCCCACTCAGGACAGTCAGTCCCCAGTCCTTTACTAAATCCCAATTTTTACCATTTCTGTGTTTTCTGTCTACTCATTTGCTTAATCCATTGACCACTTGGTGTTCATAGAGGTTAAATCAATAGTGATATTATCAACCACCCCCTGCTAACGACTTACTCCCATATCCCAGATGTTCACATAATCCAAGTGGTTGTGTTCAAAAGTAAATAATTCAGAAAACATATTCACCCACCACAAATTCCTGATCTCTAATATTTTTATTCAAACACTCATGCAGTAAATACCTGTCCCTCAAGATCAGAAGTAATGCCAGATCACCATTCCTGACCTTAATTTTCTCCTCCACCTATCTAATCCTGGATTCCATGGACAATGATCACAATAACTTCCTTGGAAAAATAAAAAATCCTTACCACTCATTTATTTTGTAAACCTCCAAACCCAGAAGATCCCGATTATCTGCCATGCTGCAGCTCCTGCGGGTCTTATAACAAGCCGAAGAAAAAACACGAAACATGATCTTTTGGTACCACTGTAAACACAAAACCATCTGCATCAACTGGGAAGCATCCATAATGCCTGGAAATTTTGTTCTCCTTTTTTTGTGTTGGCTCAATAACAAAAAGACAAATCAATTTATAAAATGGGCAAGGGACCACAATAGACTTTTTCCAATGAAGATATACAAGTGGCCAATAGGTCTATGAAAAGGTGTTTGGCATCGCTAATCATCAGGGAATACGAATCAAAACCACAATGAGCTATCACTTCACACCTGTTAAGATGGCGATTATCAGAAAAACTAAAAATGACGAATATTGGTGAAGATGTAAATAAAAGGAACCCTTATGGGAATGTAAACTAGTACAGCCATTATGAAAAACAGTATGGAGGTTCCTCCAAAAAAGAAAACTAGCATATGATCCAGCAATCCCACTTCTGGTATATACACACAGGAATTGAAATCAGGGTCTCAAAAAGATACCTGTACTCTAATGTTCCTTGCAGCTAATTCACAATAGCGAAGATATGGAAGTAACCTAAACGTCACTGATGATGAATGGATAAAGAAATGGAATATTCTTCAACCTTGAAAAAAGAAGGAATTCCTGCCATTTTTGACAACATGAGGGACCTAGAAGATATTATGCTAAGTGAAATAAGGCAGACAGAGAAAGACAAATACTTATATGTGGAATCTAAAATTGTGAAATTCATACAAGCAGAGGTTAGAATGGTGGTTGGCAGGGGCTGGGGAGATGGAGAAATGGGGAGCTGATTGTCAAAGGATACAAAGTTTCAGTTATCAAGATAAATAAGTTCTGGAGATGTAGGATACGGCGTAGTGCCTTCAGCTAACAAAACTCTATTGCATACGTCACATTTGCTACTAGAGTAGATACTAAGAGTTCTTACCACAGAATGATAGTAATAAAGGAAGTGAGAGAAAACTTTGGAAGGTGATGGAAATGTTTGTGGCCTTGATGGTGGTGACAGTCTCAAGGGTGTATACTTATGTCCAAATTCATCAAGCTGTATATAGAAAAGTATGACACCATCGTTGAGTCTTCTGCACCTTGAAATATGCCATGTCCTCATCACAAGACAAAAACATTTGTAACTATGTATGGGGACGGATGTTAACTGGACTCATTGTGGTGATCATTTCAATATATACTCAAACATTGAATCATTACGTTGTACCCCTGAAACTGATATAATATTGTATGTCAACTTTACCTCAATAAAAAAAAACACAACAAACAAAACCATTTGAATATTGTAAATGAGTTCAGTGAATCCCTGAAAGTGCCCCATTCCCATATGAGAGTTACAGGAAGCAGAGAGGATGAAGTAAATGGAAGAAAGATGTACAAAACACTATTCAAATTAAAATAATTTAAGTTGCTATCAGCTCCTTGTGGCAAAGTTCTGTGAGCACTGATCTTCTTTCACATTTTTCCTGGAAAAGCATACTTTCAGATCCAACCCATAACAGTTTCATCATTTCCTCTAATAAGACAATTTCAACTTAACAAATAAAACCAAAAGCATCCCTTATGTATGAATAAAGTTAATGAACTTTACAGAGAAAAGAGCATATTTGCACAATCTCAATAAAGGAAACAGAAGAACTGAATGATGATCAAGTCTCATTCAAGCTTATCTTTGAAAACCAGTAAGACCAGCTTATCTTTTCAAGGATGTGTGTAGAGCTGGGAGGCTTGGAAGATAGAAATAGTGGCCTCCTTTGGAGCAAAGGGTAGCCTTGCTTACTGCCCAGTATAATAAAAATAACACCCCCCCAGGGCAAAGGTTAGCAGACATCCTGCCCGTTATCAAAGATTTGAATTCCTTAGGCTCTGAGATCTTGTAACCCTCTGCATGTCACCTGGCCCACTGTGTATCAGCCTGTAGGAAGTGGGATTTAGTGAACCAGTGCCAATGCTGATACTCTGGCCACTGCTATTGCTGTGTCATTAAGTCCTTTGTCTCTGACCCATGGGTCTCCTGTCTTTTGCCAGCATCTGTAAAACCATTGTAGGCTGACTTATTAGCTTGCAGGAAAGGTAAAATATCAGACCTTTCACAGTTCCCGACAAGCCCTTTAAGTAACTAGTAGTCTTAGGAACAGAGAGCTATCCAGAACACTATGCATGGATGGTCTTCATAGAAGACTTCATGCAACCAAAACTTTAATAAGTCTCTCTGATCTCTTTTATTTCTACCCCAATTAGAAGGAGAGGCACCAAGCTATTACAGACCTAGGGCTTGTGCAAGCCACCTGGAGACCTAGTAACCAGCAACTTCCCATGGGCAGCAAAGACAGATGGGCATACTTCCAAAATGGACCCATATGTCTCCCTATCATCCAAAAGACAGTACATTATCTTAATTTATGATGATTTGAGTCATGAAAATCTTGTGATGGGCCAAAGATACACTTCTACGAGGAGTCAGGCACATAGCAGTTGTAAGCAGATTAACACACTTGGTGAATATCAAACGCTCAACTAAATGTAGTGTTCTAATCAATTATAAGGTACAACAAATTTAATTAGGTCAATTAAATGATATTTGATGGTATCCTTGACTATCACTCTCTAATAATAAACAAGAATCTCACATAGATAACTATAATTGGTCTTACTTTAAAATATGGTAGTCAGGAGTGTTTGAGGTAAACTGGAGATAAGGAAGGGGAGAAATAGATAAAAGTTAGCTTCTCTGAAGCCACTGTCAAGACACCTGGATCTACATGTAACCCAGGAGATCGAGGCAGACGGCTTTGTGCCTAGATCCCCCTGCACTGTGGTTCTCAGTGATGTCACGGTGCTGAAGCAGCTTCCTGAATCGTGTTTACATGTCCATGTGTACAATACCCTTGACCATGGTGATGAACCACCATTCGGTCATCTCTTACACCCCTCTAATTAACAATTAGATTTCAAAATCATTGTATCATTACATGATCATTTATTCCTCAAACCTTTGGGATGCCGAGCTAAAGGAAAATTAAATCTCAATGGTTTCTTTTTTTTGAAGGACCAAGATGTCCTTTCACACTTGGAATCCAGGTTTGAAGATAAATCCATCAAATCAATGGAAATAACTTAAGAAATGGACAGAGGGATACGTCATTCATATATACACAGTTTGCACTGTAGTCACATGGATATGAGTTTTAAAAAAATCTCTCAGAGCTTTTCCAAAATCCAATAATATTCTTAAGTTGCTGTAGTAGATGAAACATTAGTTAGTGTCTTTTTAATTTCAACAGAAGCTTTTTTTTTGTTACTAAAGAAGCCAAATTTCATGTCTTTTTTCTTGTTACCAAAATGGGCTTACTATTAAAAAAAAGAAAACTTCAAGAAAGGAAACACTCATATGGAATAGAAATTGTGAGTAGCAATTGCTACTTTTTTATATAAAATCATCTGTTTTATTTATTTACACTTTCTATCAACGGCGCTTTTGAAAATAACTTAGTATTAGAAATTACCAGTAAGAAGAGGGTGTGCGCCCTTGAGTGTGGTCCAGTAGAAGTCAGGTGACTCAGACCTGAGTTCTAGGCCCAGGTCTGTTTCTGGTTAGTGTGTGACAACGTACTTAGGCTCTCTGGAACGTAGTATTCCTTTCTGTAAAATTAAAGAATTGATGATTTTTGAGAACTTTCCCAAATATTAAATGACTTCTCTTATAAAAAGTAGAAAGATCCTTCTCAAACTTATAAATTATCAAAAATTTTTTGTGACCTTTCACGTACCAAGAACAACTGATGTCCCTTCAATTGTATTGATTGAAAATAAAGATCATAAAAGTATATATTTGGTAATCTAATAAATGAATTAGCATAAAAATGAGCCAGGAAAAATTTTATGATCAATCAAGATATTACATTATGAAAGTATTACTGTTTGTTACAGTATATAAAATTATGACTCTAAAATAGTATCTTTTTGCTGTCTGTAAGTTTATATTGTTACTCATATATCACTATTAACCCTATTATGTTTTACAAGAAATAAAATGTCTTGAAAGGAAAAAACAATAAAGCAGCAGCCCTGCATTACACATGAAAGTTGTGCTCCCCCTGGAGGGAAAATGAGGATACAACATTGGTCGAGTACTTCATTTTGTAACCCACTGGTGCCTTTCAAAAATATAGCTATTATTGTCATAGTCAAGATATTCTTATGAATAGTGCCACAAAACTGGTTTTCCAGCTTCTTTTTGTCAGAGCTGAGACCTACATCAGGCTGGGGCACTTGAAGAGGCATGGGGGACTCAGCTGAGGGTGGTTTAATTACTGTAAGATGATTAGCCAATAGCAAATAAGACAGAGAACGATTAAAAAGAGGTAAAGGGAAATAAAGTTGGAAATAATTAAGAAAAATAGTGCCTTCAAAATATCCTCTCATTATTTTTATAGCTTTTTATTTATTTTATTTTATTTTTTTTGAGGCATGACGAGGATAGTATGTTAGATTTTTCTAAACCCTTATCTCCAGGGCATATATTACTGAGTTTTTCATTATAAATGATAATGCCAAAGAAAACCTGGACAAAAGTATTCTGTACTATCCACAAGGACAAAACATGTACAACATTGCTCTATATATTGAGAGTCGAGCTGTAATAGTCAAGATATATACTCATGTGTGTAAAATTATAATGATTTTCTAATTTTCTCGGGCTGTGAACCATGGTAAAATATACAGGAATAAGCAGGAAACCTGAAAAACTAGGTGATTTAAAAAACCTGATGTTACAGCTAGACCCTTCATGGGTGAAATCAATTTCAATTTCACACTTCTCCTTTCCTTGTAGCCAGTGAAGTGTCTGGAAGACAGAAAACACATAAAATTAATTGAGAGTTAACAGTATTTGGAGGCAGTTGAGGTTAAGCATTCAACAATGATGTCCCTTACTTCAGGAGCCATTGAATTTTTGTCATAAGTTTACTTTATACACGGGTTCTCTTCTTAGATTATTTCTGTATGTTTCTTAGAAGAGAAACAGGGAAGGAGAATTAACTATCAATCTACTGTGCGCCAGTTCCTTTACTGTATTCCCTTATGCAATTCTTACAATAATCCTTTAAAGTAACCGTTATAATTCATATTTGATAAAGAAAACCATGTTTACAAAATTGATCAAGGGTAAGAGGGAAGATCTGAACATCAGTCCATTGGGTTCTGCCTCATATTCTCCCCACTGTGATAAAAATGGTGCTTCAACATGGGTTCTCACCATCTGGCTATTTATTACTGGCTCCTGCCAACAGCATTGGATGAGATGAGATGAGAAGTTATTTCCAAAGATATTCTATTATATTTAAACTGTACTATTTATGAGTCAGATGTCAAGACATGTTTTAGAGACATAGAGAGCAACTGATTAGTTCACCCACACATTATTAATGTTTACTATAACTTTCGTGTGCCACATCGTGTCAACTTTACCAACTTTAGTGCTTCACTGTTCTTTTTGAAAAAACTCAGAATGTCACTTTTCGTGTCAAACACCTTGCTGTTTTATTCTTATTCACTAGATGACAGTTCTGTATCTCTGTAAATTACCACTGCAGCAGGAAACGAGAGGTCTTAAGCCAGTTTGCTCTGCACAAATGATGGACATAGGAGGACTTCTGCTCCATCAAGGCTGCCTGTGTCATTCCGTGGCTGTAACGGGGATGTCCAGGACTGCTTAGTCAGAGGCACGAAGCAGAGTCAGAAAGCATCCTCTAAATTCTTCAGATGTGAGTTCAGGCACCTGTCCTCTCACCTGAGCACACTGGAGTTTATTGAATGTGTTCTGACTCTTACTCTCTCCCTGTAGTTAATAAGTCTGGGAGCTCCATAACTCTAGAAAAAACACAGGACTCATAAAGCCTTTTCTCAACTAAACAGAGTTGAGGGCTATGGTGTTGCCCGAGAGTCTCATGCTTAAAGAAATTACAGCTGGTGCTCAGGCGGAAGGCAAGTGTCAGCTACTCCTGGAGGGGTTTTATTGATGCTCCCATGGAATGAGCAAGTTTAAAAGAAAACCACGTTGCTTAAACCTCACTAACTGATTGTTTTATTTTCAAGTAATATGCTCTGAAATCTGCTATGTCTAAAAAACCATTTCAGGCCGGCCCCATGGCTTAGTGGTTAAGTGCGTGCGGTCCGCTACTGACGGCCCGGGTTCGGATCCCGGGCGCACACGGATGCACTGCTTCTCCGGCCATGCTGTCGCCACGTCCCACATACAGCAACTAGAAGGATGTGCAAATATGACATACAACTATCTATTGGGGCTTTGAGGAAAAAAAGGAGGAAGATTGGCAATAGATCTTAGCTCAGAGCCAGTCTTCCTCAGCAAAAAGAGGAGGATTAGCACAGATGTTAGCTCAGGGCTGATCTTCCTGACACACACACACACAAAAAAAAATTCAGTCTTTTTTCTTTGCTGTCTGTTTATTATCATTTTTACGAATGCTTTGATTTCACCATCTTCTTGGCACCACAACAGTAGCCATTGAGATGTTATTATAGATTCAGTTTTGAAATTTTATCATCTTATCTCTATTTCCTCTGCCATTTCTTAGTTTTAGTTCTTACTGCATCTTATGCTTGAAAATATTTGAAGCTTATAGTGTTTCTTATTTTCTCAACTTTTTATTATCTAAGGGCCCTCAACTATCACTTTTTTAAAAAAGGAAGTGAAATACATAACAGAACAATACACTGTAATAAATTGACCAATTATAAAATTAAGTTCAACCTGAAATCCCTCCCCACTTAACAGAGACCATCTTTCATAATTCACCATACTTTAGTTTGGGCAGGGTCAGTTTATCAATGATTTTTGGATGTTTTAAACCACACGAGATGAATACAATATGGTAAAATTGTTAATCTTGCAGAAGTTGTAGAATTTCCTGATGGTTAGAGAAGTTGATGGTGGAGAACCTGAATCATATGAAAAGTAGTTGATTAATTAACACCTGACAGAGTTTGTTAATTTGTTAAAGATGATGATAAGATATACATGCTGAAAAGATAACTTTGCATATCAGAGTATTGTGAGAGGCCACTGGGAAAATTCATAATGTTTTCAAATACTACAAAAAATGGCCATTTTTTCATAAAAAATGTCATACATGATGGCATCAAATACTTATGTCAGAAAATTTACAATGAAGAAAATTAACACTTGAGTCATTTTAATTCTAATAATTTGTTCATGCTTACTATTAGGTTACAAACAATTTTTAGAAATAAAGTGATAAATGATGTACTTGCTTAATTTTTAATTTTTTTAGGAAAAGACTTTTTCACATTTTAAAAAATATTTATTTGTATTTATTTTATGCTGAATTTATTCCTAGGCTCAAAGACTTTTTTTTAATTAACTAACACCAATTCTTTTCAAACTCTTTCAAAAAGTTGAAGAGGAGAGAATACTTCTAAAGTCATCCTATGGGGTTAATACTACACTGATATCAAAGCCAAAGACACTAAGAGAAAAGAAAACTATAGGTCAATATCTTTCATGAATATTGATACAAAAATTCTCAATAAAATAGTAACAAAGCAAATTCAGCAGCATATTGAAAGGATTATACATCATTTTTAAGTGGGATTTATTCCTGGAATACAAGGATGTTTCAATATATGAAAATGAATCAATGTAATTAACCACATTAACAGAATGAAGGAAAAAAAGTGATCACCTCAATGGATGCAGAAAAGGCGTTTGACAAAACTAAACATGCTTTCATGTTAAAAACACTAAAAAACCCTCAGAGTAAAAGGAAGCTACTTCAACATAATAAAAGCCATATACAGAAATCCACAGAGAACATCGAATTCAAGGGTGAAAGACTGAAATGTTTTTATCTAAGATCAGGAGAAAGGCAAGAAGGCCCACTTTCACCCTTCTATTCAACATGGTATTAGAAGTTCTAGCCAAAGCAATTAGATAAGAAAAAGAAAGAAATAGCATTCAAATTGGAAAGGAAGAAGTGATATTATATTTGTTTACACATAATATCTTATATGTTGAAACCCCTAAAAATTTCACAAAAAATTTTAGAACTAATAAATTATGCAGAGTAGTGGGACAGAAAATTAACTTGCAAAAATTAGTTGTTCTTCTATACATTAATAACAAGTAATCTGAAAAAGAAATTTAAAAACTTTACATTTTTATTTACAATAGCATCAAAAAGAGTAAAATACTTAAGAATCAACTTACTCATGGAGGTAAAAATCCCAATGATTTTTTTGCAAAAATAGAAAAATCTATCCTAAAATTCATATGGACTCTCAAGGGACCCTGAATAGCCATAACAATCTAGAAAAAGAACAAAGTTAGAGAACACACACTTCCTGATTTCAAAACTTACTACAAAGTAATCAAAACAGTGCAGTACTGGCATAAATACACACAATATACTAATGAAATATTAGAGAGAGCCCTGAAATAAACCTTTGCATATATGGTCAAATGATTTTTGACAAGGGTGCAAAGATCATTCACTGGAGAAAGGATAAGTTTTTCAACAAATGGTGCTGGAAAACTGGATACCCACATGCAATAGAATGATGTTGGACACTTACCTTACACCATATACAAAATTTAACTCAAAATGGATCCAAGATATAAATGTTGGAGTTGAAGATATAAAATCCTTAGAAGAAAACACAGGGTAAAAGCTGCATGTCATTGGGTCCAAATGCCATTGCCAACAATGATTTCTTTACTATGACACCAAAGACATAAGCAACAAAAAAAATAACAAATTGCACTTCATCAAAATGAAACGTTTTCTGTATCACAAGATACTAGTAACAGAGTAAAAAGGTAATGCACAGAATGGTTGAAAAGATTTGCAAATCACATATCTGATAAGGGATTAATATCTAGCATATATAAAGAACTCCTACAACTCAACAAAAAAACAACCCAATTTAAAAATGCACAAAGGACTTGAATAGACATTTCTCCAAACAAGATATAAAATGGCCAGTAAACACATGAAAAGTTGTTCAACATCACTAAGTATCAGGAAAATGAAAAATAAAACCACAATGAGATACATGTTCACACCCATTAGCATAGTTACTATCACAAAATCAGAAAATAACAAGTGTTGGCAAGGATGTTGAGAAATTAGACCACTTGTGCAATGAAGGTGAGAACGTAAAACTGGAAAACAGTATGGCAGTTCCTTCAAAAATTAAAAATAGAATTCACCATATGACCTAGCAATTCCACTTATGGGTTCTGAAATAATAGAAAATATATTTATCAGTCTCTGCCTCCAGTTCCTGGCACAGAGCTCCTAAAACTTTGTAATTTCCTAAATGATAAGAACACTAGGAGCAACTCTTATTCTAATATTTGTCTTTGACACCATTCCTGACACAGAGACCCTAAAACCCTTGTAATTTCCATTTTTTTTTTTTAGGAAAATCAGCCCTGAGCTTACATCTGTGATAATCCTCCTCTTTTTGCTGAGGAAGACCGGCTCTGAGCTAACATCTATTGCCAATCTTCCTCCTTTATTCTCCCCAAAGCCACAGTAGATAGTTGTATGTCATTCTTGCATATCCTTCTAGTTGCGGTATGTGAGATATGGCCTAAGCATGGCCGGAGAAATGGTGCATCGGTGCGTGCCCGGGATCTGAACCTGGGCCGCCAGTAGTGGAACGTGTGCACTTAACTGCTAAGCCACGGGGCCTACCTCCTTGTAATTTCCTAATTGATAAGAACACTAGGAGAAGCTTTTGTTCTATTGAGGCAACTCTGGGTGGGCTTCTGGATGGCTCCTTGATGGGGGCTGGTCACCAGGAAGACCAAGCCCTGATTAGAAGGTTCGAAATTTTGGCCCTACCCCTTATCTTGCAGAGAGGGGAGGGGGGCTGGAAACTGAGTTAATAATTAATCATGCTTATGTGACAGAGACTCCATTAAAATCCCAATAGAAGGAGGTTCAGAGAGCTTCCAGGTTGGCAATGACAAGGAGTGCTTGGAGAGTGGTGCACTTGGATATGGCATGAAAACTTTGTGCCCCTTCTCACATACCTTTCCCTATGCACCACTTCCATCGGCTGTTCTTGAGTCATATCCTCTTATAATAAACTGGTGATCTAGTAAATGTTTCTCTGAGTTTTGTGAGCCACTCTAGTAAATTAATCACACCCAATGAGGAGGTTGTGGGAACCTCTGGTTTATAGCCAGTCAGTCAGAAGTACAGGTAACAGCCTGGGCTTGTAACCGGCATCTGAAGTTGAGGTGAGGTAGGGTGGGTGTGCAGTCTTATAGGACTAAGCCCTCAACCTGTGGAATCTGATGTATCTCTGGGTTGACAGTATCAAATTGAGTTGAATTATCTGACGACTAGCTGGCATTCCAAGAATTGCTTGTTGGAGGTGTGGGGAACCCTCCCACGTGTGAAAAAATGAATCTCAGAACACCATTTATGAGCATACACCCAAAATGATTGAATGCAGAGGTATAAAGACATAAATGTACACCCATGTTCTTAACAGCATTATTCAAAATAGCCAGAAGCTGGAAGCAAACCAGGTGTCCATCAACAGATGAAATGACAAAAAACATGTGGTGTATACACACAGTGAAATATCATTCACCCTTAAAAAGGAAGAAATCCTGACACATGTTATGACAAGGAAGAACCTTGAGGACTTTATGCTAAGTGAAATAAAGCCATCCACAAAAGGAAAAATACTGTATGATTCCACTCATATAAGGTACTTAGAGAACTTAAATTCATAGGAATAGAAAGGAGAATGGTGTTTCCCAAAGGCAAGAGGAAGGGATAACAGGGAGTTGTTGCTTAATGAGCACAGAGTTTCAGTGCAAGGTGAAAATAGTTCTGTGGATCGTTCGAGGTTATGGCTACACAATAATGTGAATGTACTGCATGTCACTGAACTGTACACTTAAAATTGGTTAAAATGGTCAATTTTAGGTTATGTATATTTTATGACCATTTAAAAAAATTAATTATTTTCAACAAATGAACAAACACTAGCTACATGCAATAGATGAATATCACAACCAAAATGCTGCATAAAAGAAATTATATTCAAAAGGCTATAGATTTTTTAATTCCATATATATAAAATCTAAAAAAGAAACAAAACCGAGGTCTGGCTTCCAGTAATGGTGGAGTGGCTTGTTGAACTAACACTCTCACAGATAACAATGATAAAATCTGCATAAAATATTATATGTATTTATATAGAATCATGTATTTATATGTAATACACATATAATAAATGCATATATGTGTGTATGTATAAATGTCTTCCGAAAGCAAGCAGAACTGAGAGGGAGCCTTCCCTTAAATGATGGGAATTGCACCAGGAGATATTTGCAAGCTTGAGTCTTTTGCCTCAAAGCATTCCAAAATCTGTACATGGCCGAGACAGGGGAAAAACTACAGTCTTACTTGTAAAGTTAGAGGATGTATTTTGGGGCTGACAGAGTAGCTGGAAAGTTAAGGGAGAAATTCTGGAAGGGAGGGAGACACACAGAGGAAAATCTCAAAATATGTACGTAAGTCTCCCCCCCCACACACACACCAAATTGGCAGATCTTTGAACAACACACATGCAGGGTAGACACCAGAGGGCTTAGTGTAAAAACAGCAATTGGTAGATGAAAGAACTGAATGAGGATTTCAGCTATGCTCACGGTAAAGGAGAGAAGATTGGAGTTTCAGTCCAGCCAAGTTAACTCCCTGCTAGAAAAATAACAACACTCTTCAAAGGAATACAATAGAATCCAGAGTCTCTATAACTATCATTCATGGTTTCCAGTACACAGTTTAATTTTTTTTTTATTTATTTTTCCCCCAAAGCCCCAGTAGATAGTTGTGTGTTATAGCTGCACATCCTTCTAGTTGCTGTATGTGGGACGTGGCCTCAGCATGGCCGGAGAAGCAGTGACTCGGTGCGCGCCCGGGATCTGAACCCAGGCCGCCAGTAGCAGAGCATGCACACTTAACTGCTAAGCCATGGGGCCGGCCCTCCTGTACACAGTTTAAAAAATCATGAGATTTGAAGAGATGGGAAAATGTAATCCATATATGACCAAAAGCAGGGAGGAGAAACTCTCCCCAAGGTGTTGCAATTAACTGACAAGGATAAGACAGCAGCTATTATAAAGAGGATCAAGGTGGTATGAAAAATATTCTCATAATGAATGAACATATCTGGAAACTCAGCAGAGAAGTGGAAATTACAAAAAAGAACCAAATAGGAAGATTAAATAAAAAAAATACTTTTGAGTTTACATGTACATTAGAAACAGTAGAAGAGGGCCGGCCTTGGGGTTTAGCAGTTAAGTGTGCGGGCTCCACTGCTGGCGGCCCCGGGTTCGGATCTTGGGCTCGCACGGATGCACTGCTTCTCTGGCCATACTGAGGCTGCATTCCACATACAGCAACTAGAAGGATGTGCAGCTATGACATAGAACTATCTACTGGGGCTTTGGGGCAAAAAATAAATAAGTAAATAAAATTAAAAATAAAAAGGAACAGTAGAAGAAACATGATGATAGAGCAATAGAAATTATCCAGTCTGAACAAAAGAATGTAAAAATTTTGAAGAAAAATGAAGAAAGCCTTACCTGTGAGATGATTGAGTCCCCAGCAGAGAGGGGAGAGACAGAAAAATTAAATGAGGCAGAAAGACAAATCAATAAGTAATAGCATAAAACTTCCAAAATTTGGTGGAAAATCTAAAATTTTAGATCCAAGGAAGTCAGCAAACCCAGAAAATAAAATACAAAATAAAACCATACCTGGGCACATGATAGTCAAGCTGCTAAAATCCAAAGATAAAAACAAAATCTTGAAAGCAGTCAGGGAAATACATATATACAGGAGAAGACATTACATACAGGGAGAAATAATGTCATTGATGGATGATATATTATCAAAAACAAAAGAGACAAATCAACAACAAAATGACATCTTTCAAGTGCAGAAACAAAACCCAAAAGTCAACACGAGATTCTATATTTAGCAGATCTCACTTTCAAAAAGGAGGCAGAAGCCACAATAATATTCCGCACACCCATTAGGTGGCTGAAATAAAAAATAAAATTGCAAATATCAAGTCCTGGTGAGGACAAGGAGCAACTAGAACTGGGAATGCAACATGATAGTTGCATTCGGATAATGGTTTAGCAGGTTCTTATAAAGTTAAACATACACTTATTATATGACTCAGATATCCCACTCCTAGGGATTTACTCAAGCAAATTGAAAACTAATGTTTAAACAAAATCTTTGGGTGAATATTCATAACCATGTTATTCATAATTGCCACAAGCTGAAAATAAACTAAATGTCCTTCGTCAGGTGAATGGAGAAAGAAATTGTGGTGAATTGTGACATTAGAATACTACTTGGCAATAAAAAGGATAAACTCTTGATTCACACAACAACATGGATGAATCTTGGCTGCATTTCTCTAAGTGAAGGAAGCCCGATTCAAAAGGCTATACAGTATGTGGTTTCATTTGTATGACTTTCTAGAAAAGTCAGCATTACAGAGATGAAAAATGATCAGTGGTTGCCAAGGGATGGAATGGGGGAAGGGGTTGATTACACAGGGACAGTATGAGAGAATTTTGGGGAGTGAAAAAAACAGCTCTGTATGCTACTGTGGAGGTGGATACATGACCATAAAGTTGTCAAAACCCACAGAACTGTACACTACAAAGAGTGAATTTTACTCTGCAAATTTTAAAAATCAATCAGGATGCTGGGGAACTCAGATGAAATGCAGTGACAAATGAATCTCACTGTATTACAAGCATGTGACATAGCCACACATAATGGGTGGGGATGAAAGGTCCTGACCTAAGTTACAGTGGAAGACAGTGTTTTGATGGGATACTGTAAAACTAAAGTAATGTACACAAACACTCTACTCTAGGTGGTAAGTTTGTTTTTCATAAGGGTATGGATTAGCAATTCTGAAACTAGTTGACACATTAGGAAATATATTGTAGCTAACTGGAGTTAAATTTCTCACTGTTGGTCAAAGAAGTTAAAAATAAACAAAAGGAGAATGCTAGAATAAACTCTGTGGTGCTGGATAGGAGTTGGAAGTATCAGTATGAATCCATGTCACTTCTAATATATCTATCCAGATAGATGGATAGATTGATAGATGAATAGATAGATGTGTATACCTGTGTTTATATTCATACATACATTTCCAGGCTCTGCTGAGAGGGTCCAGAAGCACTGACACCCTAGTATCAATGAGCACACTTAGCTCCCAGATCTTGGTTTCCAAATATCATTCTCCAATAAAAAGAACCAGGTTTTCTTGGAGAAATGGCTAATTCTAGGGTGGAGATGGAAAATACAATATGAACCTGGACCATCTTGTAGTGTCAGAAGTAGGAAAGTGCTTTAAATAAAACACAGCAAATGATGAGATGTGTCAAAAGGAATCAATCTGAAAGACTTCTCAATGGCTCAAGCTGGAAAACTGTGAGCAACATAATAAATAATGGTAGCATTGGATTATTATACAGAGAATAAAATAAATATCCATGAGTCTATACTGACATAAAATAGATTAAATAAGAAAGGAAGAAAGAAAGAGGAATAAAAAAGAATAAGAGAAAGAAAGGAAGAAGGACGGGAGAAGGAGGGAGGGAATCTTCCTCACAGAATTCCAAATAATAAATGTGGCTGGATAGCATGAAATAGAGAATCGCCACTAGAACACCACAGTAATAATTATTGTGGGTAAGGCTGACTGATGAATGCAAAAACTGTGGGTGAAATTAAAAAAAAAGAATACATTTGCAGAGCCTCAAATCATCTGCCTCAAAATATATAACTTTTTTATGTTAATTACTTTAAAAGACCTATGACTATTGAAAGCAAAAATTATAACACTGTATTGTGGGATTTATAACATGAGAAGATGTAAAATTTATGATAACAATAGCACAAAGGACAGACAGAGGTAAATGGAACTGTTCTGTAGCAAGTCTTCCATATTTTACATTGATTAAACTGGTGCACTATTAAGTCTAGGTAGGCTGTGATATGTTAAAGATGCATATTGTAATCTGGACCAACCACTAAAAAATGCAAAGGTGTGTCACTTAAATGCTAATAAAGGAATTAAACAGCATACCAAAAAACGTTTGTACAAGACTGTTCACAGGAGATGACCTGCACGTCCCCAGGACGAAGAAGAGCCCACTGCGACGCATCCACAGAGCAGAACGCCCTCAGCTGTGCCGAGGAGCAAACGCTGACACACACATGCTGGGAGAGACTCATCAACCTCGTGCCGAGGGAAGCAAGCTGGACAGAAAACAATACACGTGTGATGATTTCAGCCAAGATGAACCTATGCTGAAAAAACCAGAACAGTGGTTGCCTCGGGGGAAGGAAGAAATTGCCTAGGAAGGAACAGGAAGGGGTTTTCTGGGGGTGATGGAAATATCCTGTTCTTAAAGGGGTGAAGGTTATATGGGCATGTTTATTTGCCAAAAATGTAAGGTTGAGATTTGTGCCTTTCAGTGTGCGTACTTCTTACCCCCCCCCCCACACAAAGGACTAAAAGAATAATAAAGTGATGTGGGAATGGGATGGAGTGTGGAAGAAACAAAAATGGCAGATGATTAGTAGTTGTTGAAGCTGGGTGACGAGCCTACTATGCTGTTTTGTTTATTTTGTATATTGTTTAAATTGTTCTGTAATAAAACACTTGTATAAGAAGACAAACTCGATATATAGTGTTCGCTGGTAAGGTGTCAGCTACCTTTGGGGAGGAAGGAGGGAGAAAGGGATTGTCGGGGCCTGAGTGAAGCTGGTGCTAGTTCTTGGTCACACAAGTGTGTTCACTTTGTAATAATTCTTTGAGGTTTACATGGATGACTTCTGCGTATATTTCTATACGCATGTTATACATCAATAAACATTTTAAATCCGGTATATTTGCAAAAAGATCCTAACTCAATATCTCAGAATAACAGCAGTGTTTTGTTTTAAAGTGGAACACGTTCACTCATGATATCATCAGATGGATTTTAATACTCCCAAGTATCTAGTAATGCCCTCACCCTTGAGTGGCCCCCCTGGGTGGTTCCATTTTTGCCTCAATTTGGCAAGTGGCATGGCTTTGAGTTTTTATGATGGGTATGGGCCCTTAAGGTGGGTGGGTTCCAAGGGGAGGATCTCTGCAGCGACCCTGATCACGAGGTCCAGAGGGAGGAACATGGCAGGCTGGATGGATGGAGGGGATGGTAGGACAGATGGCCTTGAAAAGGCAAATTCCAGGATCCCATGCACCTGGTATTTCTATTTTAGATATTGAATTTACATTTCAAATACTGGCCAGGGAGCTTCCACCAGGGCTGCAAGCAACCTCAGCAATAGCCAGGCTGGTGAGCCCCACCCCTACCTGAGTACTGGCCCCAAAGGATGCAGCCCAACCACACTGCACAACTCTGGGGGATTGGCAAGGCATGGAGAGATGACATTGTATAGAGAAGAGGCGGAGTAGAAGGTGGGGTGTAGAAGCAGAGGGGCGTGGGCCAGGGGTGGAGGGACAGGTGGGAGTGGGGTCCCCTAGCTGTGTATGCTTGGTGCTTTTGTCTCTTAACCATTCCCTGCTGGGAGCTTGCAGGACAGCAGGACTACAACTCCCAAGATGCTCTGGGCACGGGGCGGTGTCTAGCCCTGGGGGGAGGAGCAGGGCTGTGAAGGCTTGCCTCAGGGCAAAACCGCCGTTGACTCAGGACTCTGGTCCTGCACCCGCTCCAACTGGACTGAGTCCCGGAGGGATGTGACGGGACGAGAGGGACCAGGGAGTTAGGAGGGTGTGGCAGCTGCATGGGCAGCTGCGGGCCTGCAGCGTGCAACTGCTTTTGTCCAAAATTGAAGCTGAACTCATGCCTCTTCCCCACCGCCTCCCTCCGTTGCTTGATTCCTCCTCCCCCCTGTGTGCCTGTGGGTCTTTCCACAGCCTCCTACCTAGTCCAAGGCCAGGTGCTTCTCTAAAGTGCTTATGGGAACTGGTTTGACATCCCAGAAACTTTCCACTTTGCCTGCTGCCCTCTGCCTTCTCCAGCCAAAGTGCCATCATTTCATCAGCTTTTGGGAGACATTCGCCCTTGTGGCCCCTCTTGCAAGCCCAACTGAAGAGTTTGCAGGGTGGTAACATTGGCTGTTGCTTGCCTTTCTCGCAGATGTGGAAGTTGAGGCATGTGTGAGGTTACTCACTGGTTTCCCCACAATCCACTAAGAGCAGAGGAGAACAAATCAATTCCCAGGCAAGTATCTAGTAGGCCGTTTTCACCAACCCATTCCAGTGCAGAGGCCTCCAAAACAGCATCCTTAAGATGAGAATAGCTTAAGTATTTTGCCCTTTAGATTGATCACCTAATCTCAGCTCAGGCCTGAGTGGCCAGTCTCTCAGGGACATGGGTGGTGATTCTGATCCCTCAGGAAGAGACCAGTGGTCCAGCTTTGCGAGAGGGATATTCGTGGTAGACAGCACCTGGGCAGCATTTGAAACCCGTCAGCTTTAACATCTCTGTTTTGGATTCAGGCAAGTTTCCCAGATAAACACACCTTGGGATAGTCAGATGTACCGTATTCTTTAAAAATTGATTACATCAGTGAAAAGAACAGAACATAAAATATCCTGCTCATTTGCAAAAGATAAAATGCAAGCAAGACTTTCTTGTTAATTTTTTTCTGCTCATTCTCTTGGCTGTACTGTACGCTTGAATGCAGAAACAAAAAACTTGAATTGCCGTATTCTCTTTTCCTGAGATTAGTAAATTAACTTAAAAGTCTTATTGAAACCTGTGGAGGAATGATTAGCAGTTTTTCTGATTTATGTCATCCTTAAAAGTCTGGGCGTTGATTTAAATGAAAACAAGTCCTTGTTTATATCAAACACCCCAATAGGTTACATTTCCGATTCCTGAATGTGTAATATTATCAAAACAACTGGAAAACCTGGTCATCGAAACTAGACCCTGTCACTTTGTCAAGAATTTGCCTCTTTATGAATTAATGACACATGAATTCTTCAACATTTTTGTAAAGAAAGGATGAGAATCTCTGCAGTGTCTCTGAATGTGGCAAGACAGGGAATTCTCGTTAGACCGCAACCTCGGGTTCTTCTCTCGTGTTCAACAGGCCCGGGTGGTAGTCCGTGTGGTCAGGTGCAGCACCGCTCCCTAGCCCCCAGTGTTCCATCCTACTCTGGCCTGTGACCTCTTCAGGGGGTTCTGATGACACTCGTCCACAAGTGTTGGAAGGAGACATTGTAACGTGAGGATATTCCTCATCTTGAAACAAGAATTAATTGAGAGGAAAGTCTCTGGGTCTGTGTGCTCCGATGCACTGCTGTTGGGGTGTGGCTGCAGTGACCACTGTGCTCCCAGCAGTCCCCACAATGGCTGCCTCATACATTTGATCTTCTGGTGCAACCACAGCAGCTGTTGACAGAGCTGGGCGCTCACCATGGTTAAGTGTCTTCCATCAATTTTGTGGCTCTGACCCTCCTCTGATCAGCCCCTTCTCATTCCTAACTGCTGCATTGATTGCTTTGTAGTTGTTTCCTAGGAGCCACTGTGTGTAACTGGATTTCACAGTGTCTTTAGGGACCCACCTTCACTACACGAGTCACTGTACAACAGCCACTTATCCTGGTGTAGCCCATGTTCGTCCTCTAAAGTGGAGCTGTGAAGAACCCTGCTTACTCGGAGCTCCTCTCATTCTCATGCTGCTGGGGCTGCTTATGAAGCTGGGCATCTCGTCTTTGGTCTCATCACATTATTCTTTTCATCGATTATTCTGAAGTCGGATACGACTTTGTTAATAATGTGACACTGGCTGTCACAGGCACTTCTATGTATCTTCCTCAACAGCTCTGTGAAGTATGCCTGTGATCCCCATTTTACAGGGGGGACACTGAGGCTCAGAGAGGTCGAGTAGCTTCCTTCACACAGTTTCTTGGTGCATTTTGAGTCTCCACCTGGAACTCCGCCTCTCAGGTGTGTGCACTTAGCTGGTGTTCCACTTTGTCCCTCTCTGCCAGCCTCACCAAAGGCACACGGCCCATCCTGAGTCCATTGTCTGCTAGTTGGCAGTCACCCTGCACAAACAGGCCCTGGGTGGGGAGTGGACTAGCAGGGCGTGGTCGTCCGGCCTACCCTGGGCAGATTCTAGGTTTATTGCAAGAGCTGGAGTAGTGGAAGATACTGACCGTCACTCACCTGCAAGGTTTCTTATGTAGAAATACTCCACTGACTTTTTACAGGTGTCATGTCTTTTTGTCTTCATTGCTCCTCTGGGCTTTCTCCTACAGTCCGTGTTGTGCAGTAACATACAGTACAGAGACTGGTGAACATAATATTGTTGCCCTGCACCAAACGGTCACATCATTCATTTTTCTAATTATGAAAGAATTACATACTTCGTAAAAAAAGGCAAATTACACAGATCTATGTAGAGTAAAGTGAAACCTTCCCCTTCCATCCCCTTCCCTGCACACTCACTCCCCTACTCAGAAGGAACTATTGTTAAGAGGTGGCAGCTTATTCTTCTGGACATTTCCTATGAATTTATAAATACACATAAAGATTTTTTTAACATAAATAAATTACATAACTACATCGTTTTGCAGCTTGCTGTTTCCCAAAACATATATCATAGACGTCTCTCCTTATCAGTGCAAGTCCCTCTAACTTAGCTTTTTAGAAGTTTTAGAGCTACTCCAAAGAACAGGAATACCATGATCTGTTTATTTCTTCTTTGATAGAGATGGGGTTATTTCCAGTTTCACTATTATACATAATGCTGCAGTAAGATCCTTGTATGGAATTTATTACACTGCTATTCAACTGCTCAATTTGCTTTGTTCCCTTTTAGTCAGAGACTATGATATATTTTTAACAATTTTATGGGAATTGTTTTATAGGGAAATTAATTTTATCTCTGAATCAAGACATTTATGGGGAAACTGGAGTTCAAGGTCATCCATCTCAGTATTCTGGAGAAAAATCATGAAACTTAGAAGATATTATGCTAGCTGCATCACATTCTAACAAGTCACGTTAACAATTTAAAGTTGAATGTTTGGGCTGGCCCGGTGGCGCAAGCGGTTAAGTGCGCGTGCTCCGCTGCGGCGGCCCGGGGTTCGCGGCGGCCCCAGGTTCGCGGGTTCGGATCCCGGGCACTCACCGACGCACTGCTTGTCAAGCCATGCTGTGGCGACGTCCCATATAAATTGGAGGAAGATGGGCATGGATGTTAGCCCACGGCCAGTCTTCCTCGGCAAAAAGAGGAGGATTGGCAGATGTTAGCTCAGGGCCGATCTTCCTCACAAAGCAAAAATAAAAAACAAAATAAATAAAATTGAATGTTAGTATAGCCTTACAGTCTTTGTTCAGAAGAAGGATGACATTTTCTTGTCTTGAAAACTTCTGACTCCAGGGGCTCTCAGTTGGGCTTCAGAGAGGATAAGATGTTGGTGTTGTATCTGTTTCTCTTCAGCTGTAGGCTGCATCTTCTAAAGATCATAGAATTGAACATGGTCCAATCTATATATATGATTTGGGTCAAAAATTCAAAGTAATGAACCCAAGATAGGAATCTATAACTTTGGTTCATTTTTAAAGTTTTTTATTTATTTATTTTTTCCCCCAAATCCCCAGTAGATAAGTTGTATGTTATAGCTGCACATCCTTCTAGTTGCTGTATGTGGGACGCGACCTCAGCACGGCCGGAGAAGCGGTGCGTCGGTGCACACCCGGGATCCGAACCCGGGCTGCCAGCAGAGGAGTGCGCGCACTTAACTGCTAAGCCACCGGGCCGGCCCTATAACTTTGGTTCTTAATGAAGAATTTCCTTTGATATCCTCAAGTCTCTGTGATTACTAGTAAAAACTCACCTGTGGATGAAGAGATGTGGTTCTGCTGGCAATGTCTGGCTTGAACATCTATAGTTAAGGCTGCCACATCCCTAGGTAGATTAGACTTGACCTCTCCATGACCTCTGCCCTTGTTCTTTGACGTGGGAAAAATAAGAATTTAAAAAAACTGTTGTTACTAGCACTGAATGCTAGAAATGCCCATTAAAGAGTGAGTTTGATTTGGTAAACCAAAGGGAGTATAAGCAGAAGAAAATCTTTAATATCTATGAAATTTCAAGAAGTTCTAAATTTTTTAAATGTAACTCTATTTTTGCAACAATGCAAAATGTATATATATGAATGAAATATCCCTCTGTCTATTTCTTAACTTGTTTCCATTGATTTGATGGATTTATCCTCTAATCAGGATTCCAAGTGTGAAAGAACATCTTGGTATTTCAAAGAAAAGAAGCCATTGATATTTGATTTGCTTTTAGCTCGGCATCCTACAGGTTTGAGGAATAAATTATCATGTAATGATACAATGATTCTGAAATCTAATTGTTAATTAGAGGAGTGTAAGGGATGATTGAATAGTGGTTCATCTCCAT
This sequence comes from Diceros bicornis minor, assembly GCF_020826845.1. NCBI lineage: Eukaryota > Metazoa > Chordata > Mammalia > Perissodactyla > Rhinocerotidae > Diceros > Diceros bicornis. The sequence goes on along the minus strand of NW_026691200.1, from coordinate 75,833 downwards.
GGTCAGGGGTATTGTACACATGGACATGTAAACACGAATCAGGAAGCTGCTTCAGCCCCGTGACATCGCTGAGAACCACAGTGCAGGAGGATCTAGGGGCACAGCCCTTTGCCTCGATCTCCTGGGTTACATGTAGATCCAGAGGTCTTGACAGTGGCTTCAGAGCAGCTAACTTTTGTCTATTTCTCCCCTTCCTTCTCTCCAGCTTATCTCAAACAGTCCTGACTACCATGTTTTAAAGTAAGGCCAATTATAGTTATTTACATGAGCTTCTTGTTCATTATTGAAGAGTAATAATCAGGCATAACATTAAATATCATTTAATCTACCTAAATAAATTTGTTGTACCTTTTAATTGATTAGAACACTAAAGTTGGTTCAGAGTTTGATATTCACCAAGTGCGTTAATCTGCTTACAACTGCCATGTGCCTCACTCCTCTTAGAAGTGTATCATTGGCCCATCACAAGATTTTAATGACTCAAATCATCATAAATTAAGATAATGCACTCTCTTTTTGATGACCGGGAAGCACATGGGTCCATTTTGGAAATATGCCCATCTGTCTTTTCTCCCCATGGGAAGTTTCTTGTCACTAGGTCTCCAGTGGCTTGCACAAGCCCTAGGTCTGTAATAGCTTGGTGCCTCTCCTTCTACTTGGGGTAGAAATAAAAGAGGTCAGAGAGACTTATTAAAGTTTTGGTTGCATGAAGTCTTCTATGAAGACCATCCATACATATTGTTCTGGATAGCTCTCTGTTCCTAAGACTACTAGTTATTTTAAGGGCTTGTCAGAAACCGTGAAAGATCTGATGTTTTACCTTACCTGCAAACCAATAAGTTAGCCTACAATGGTCTTACAGATGCTGGCAAAAGTCAAGAGACCCATGCGTCAGAGACAAAGGACTTAATGACACAACAATAGCGGTGGCTAGAGTATCAGCATTTGCACCAGTTCAATAAATCTCACTTCCTACAGGGTGATACACAGTGGGCCAGGTGACATGCAGAGAGATGCAAGATCTCAGAGCCTAAGGAACTCAAATCTTTGATAACGGGCAGGATGTCTGCTAACATTTGCCCTGGGGGCGGGGGGTGTTATTTTTATTATACTGGGCAGTAAGCCAGGCTGCCCTTTGCTCCAGAGGAGGCCACTATTTCTATCTTCCAAGGCTGACAGCTCTACACACATCCTTGAAAAGACAGCCTGGTTTTACTGGCTTTCAAAGATAAGCTTGAGCGAGACTTGATCATCATTCAGTTCTTCTGTGTCCTGTTTTGAGATTGTGCAAATATGTTCTTTTCTCTGTAAAGTTCACTAACTTTATTCGTACATAAGAGATGCTTTTTGTTTTATTTATTAAGTTGAAATTTTCTTATTAGAGAAAATGATGAAACTATTATGGGTTGGATGTGAAAGTATGTTTTTTCAGGAAAAATGTGAAAGTAGATCGGTGCTCGCAGAACTTTGCCACAAGGAGCTGATAGCAACTTAAATGATTTTAATTTGAATACTGTTTTGTACAACTTTCTTCCATCTTACATCATCCTCTCTGCTTCCTGTAATTCCCATATGGGAATGGGGCGGTTTCAGGGATTCACTGAACTCATATACAGTATTCAAATGGTTTTGTCTGTTGTGGTTTTTTAATTGAGATAAAGTTGACATACAACATTAAATTAGTTTCAGCGGTACGACATAATGATTCAATGTTTGTATATATGTTGAAATGATCACCACAATAAGTCCAGTTAACATCCGTCACCATATAGAGTTACAAATTTTTTCTCTTGTGATGAGGACATGGCATATTTCAAGGTGCAGAAGAATCAACGATGATGTCATACATTTCCATAGACAGCTTGATGAATTTGGACTTAAGCATACACCCTTGAGACTGTCACCACCATCAAGGCCACAAACATATCCATCATCTCCCAAAGTTTTCTCTCACCTCCTTTATTACTATCATTCTGTTGTAAGAACTCTTAATATCTACTCTATTAGCAAATGTAACGTATGCAATACAGTCTTGTTAGCTGTAGGCACTATGTCGTATCCTAGATTTCCAGAACTTATTTATCTTGATAACTGAAACTTTGTATCTTTGAACATCAGCTCCCCATTTCTCCATCTCCCCAGCCCCTGGCAACCACCATTCTAACCTCTGCTTGTGTGAGTTTGACTATTTTAGCTTCCACAAATAAGGGAATATTTGCCTTTCTCTGTCTGCCTTATTTCACTTAGCACAATGTCTTTTAGGTGCATTCATGTTATCAAATATAGCAACAATTCCTTCTTTTTTCAATGTTGAAGAATATACCATTTCTTTATCCCTTCATCCATCAGTGACGTTTAGGTTACTTCCATATCTTGGCTATTGTGAATTTGCTGCAATGAACATTAGAGGGCAGATATCTCTTTGAGACCCTGATTTCAATTCCTGTGGGTGTCTACCAGAAGTGGGATTGCTGGATCATAAGCTAGTTTTCACTTTTGGAGGAAATTTCATACTGTTTTCCATAATGGCTGTACTAGTTTACATTCCGACGAGGTTTCCTTTTCTCCACATCCTCACCAACATTTGTCATCTTTAGTTTTTTTGATAATCGCCATCATAACAGGTGTGAAATGATAGCTCATTGTGGTTTTGATTTGCATTCCCTGATTTGTGATGCTGAACAACTTTTCATACACCTTCTGGCCACCTGTATGTCTTCACTGGAAAAATTTTACTCTGGTCCCTTGCCCATTTTTAAATTGATTTGTCTTTTTGTTTTTGAGCCAAACAAAAAAAGAGAACAAAATTTCCAGGCATTATGGGTGCTTCCCAGTTGATGCAGATGGCTTTGTATTTACAGTGGTACAAAAAGATCGTGTTTCGTGCTTTTTCTTCAGCTTGTCATAAGACCAGCAGTAGCTGTGGCACGGCAGATAATCGGGATGTTCTGGGTTTGGAGGTTTACAAAATAAATGAGTGGTAAGGAATTTTTTATTTTTCCAAGGAAATTATTGTGATCATAGTCCATGGAATCCAGGATTGATAGGTGTAGGAGGAAATTAAGGTGAGAATCGTTGATCTGGCATTACTACTGATCTTGAGGGACAGGTATCTACTGTATGAATGTTTGAATAAAAATATTAGAGATCAGGCATCTGTGATGGGTGAATATGTTTTCTGAGTTGTTTACTTTTGAACATAACCATTTGGATTATGTGAACATCTGGGATATGGGAGTAAGTTGCTAACAGGGGGTGGTTGATAACGTCACTATTGATTTAACCTCTATGAACACAAAGTGGTCAATGGATTAAGCAAATGAGTAGACAGAAAACACAGAAATGGTAAGATTTGGGATTTAGTAAAGGACTGGGGGCCGACTGTCCTGAGAGGGAGTGCCAGGACTTGTGCGGTTGAGAGTGACAAGGAAAAGAAGAGAATAGACTAACACTCAAACAAGGAGGGCGTGTTAACAGGATGGAGGGGGAAATGATCTGGAGGAGCCTTGAGTTTTGACCTTGAGCTTTCTGTTCTTGATGCAAGTCTGCCTGATGACATCCCAGGACACAGGTCAGATATATCCCGAGTGCGTAGAGGGAGGGTGGAAGTACAAAACAGCCAGGATAATTGTCCTAAAAAGGCAGGCCTCTTTTATCATTTGACCCAGTTTCATGGTTTGTTTTTATAGGGTAAGAGGAAAAGAAGGATGATAAGTCACGTCTTCACAGAAGAAGCAGCGTAACTGTGGGAACCAGTCCAAACCAAAGCCTGGTTTAAGCATTTCCATTCTTTTGAGGTTGTCCAGTGACATATTCAAGAGGCCAGTTACTAGAATCCCATCCCATCCTGGCAATTTCTGGTCTCTGAGAGGACAACTTGGACCAGCCCCACCAGATCTGCTGGCCCGAGAGACCGCAAGGACTCCAGGCCTGCAGCAGTGCATGACAACACGTAAGTCCTTTCAATCTTGCCAAAACGTTGTAAAAACTTGCACCTAGTCACACAGGTGAATCCCTGCCAGGTGTGCTCGCAGGTGGTCTGCATTCCAGGTCCCATTCCCACTCCTGCTGGTCTTCAGATTTGGCAGAGATGATTCCAGGAACTGATCTGTGCATTCCACAGCTCCACTGTGGAGGTATCAGGAAGGAGGAAAGGGCAGTGAAGAGCACAGGAGCGAGACTGGTGATAGCACTGATGGCGGACACACTTGCTAGCAAGGCAGAGAAAGTGAGGGTCTAAGAAGGCCGTCCTGACAGCAGATTAAATGGAGCAGGCACCTCAGTGAGGTCTCTTGGCAGCGTCCCTAATGTTTCCTTGCTTTGAGCTCTTGAAACTTTAAAATATATTGATACTTTTCTTTTATTAAACTCTGCTTCGAGACATAGAAAATATAGACAACAGTTTCTTTCTGAGGTGAGAGGTTGAGTTTCAGGTGAGGAGAGAAAGATCTTCCTTTTTCATGCTGTTCTCTCATTTTCCTTTACTATGTATATTATTTATTTGTACTTTAAAGTCAGCAGCGAGTTATCAATGTCACGGGATGATTCAGTTTTTCCCCTCACAGTCACAGTAAAACCTACTAAAAATGGATTATTCTTTTTGTATAATATTCCAATAGATTCCAAAATGTTATTTCAAACGCACTTTTGTGTCTATGTTCTCAAATTAGATATTTACTTCTTGGTCTCCATTTTTCTGTTCTCTGTTGCATGCTAATTCAGAGTTGCATCTAAGGAAATACCAGATTTCCCTTAGTTTTTTAGATCCATATGTGTTGGAAATTTGATTCATGGAGATGAACATGGCAGTTGGGGGATCGTGCGATTATCAAAAGAGATCTTTTCAGCATCAATAATGCGGAAAGAACCCACTGCTTGTTGGGATTTAATTGTCTATTTGAGGGATCAAGCTTTCACTGTTGGCTCTTCTCTTTCTCTTTGGAGAGAAAGTACAGCCTTCCCAGTCTTTCTGTTACCAAATCACTTTCCTGGGTGGCTGTGCCATGTCAGGAAGGGCTTGGGATGCTGGGAACCAGGATTCATTTTCAGCTTCTGGTTGTCCTGAGAAGGCTTCCCTGGCAGAGTGCAGCCTGTGTGTCTGGGTGACACTTGCAGCCATCAGAAATGAGGGGATAACTCACAAATGCCAAGCGATTCATCTGGTCCTTGTCTTACAGGGTGTTCCCAAGGGATGAGGTTCAAAATGCCACTTGGTAACCATTTGAAAGCTCCTAGTCATGGGGTGGGTTCTCGGTGCGAGCTCAGAGCAGTGTCTGTTCACCACCAGATGGGAAGCATTTCAGTATTTTAATTGGTAAGGCTGTGTTCATGCACGTCCATGGACCATCGGTTCAGTGGCATTCCCTGCTGTAGCCCCCCACACCTCTGTCGTGCGTCATCTTTGAAAGCTCCAAACAGTGTTCACACTCCAGCAGGTGGTGGTAATGTAACCACAGCACAGGACTGGGGACAAAAACACAAAAACCCAGGGGCAACACAGTTTATGGGCTCAGGCCCAATTGCCCCATTTGGACGAGTTGGTAACACCAACACTTAGTGTGTAAACTGGAGGATTGTCCAAGACCATGGACCTCAGAATGACACGGGCTCAGAAGTCACCTTGGACAGCAAGGGACAGTGTGAGGTCACTCACTGACCAGGATTATGGTCCCTTATACTGGCCAAGTAGAGCTCACCCGGGATCCATCGAGGGAGGAGGCTTGGGGCCTTCTGGGGAATTTCTGCCCTAAAGGGAATTGCATAAGGAAGGCAGGGGTGCTGAAAATCCTAGTTCACAGGGAGCAGTCATGTTTATGGAACGAGACCCAGCAGTAGCCTTAAAAGCTGCGTCACAAATCTTTCCGCCTGGATACAAAACAAGCAGGAGAAGGAATTCAGAGTCCTGGACAAGGATCCCAGCAGGATTCAAATCCAGGTCAGGGGTGAACAGGGAGCTCCTAGAGGGGCCTCAGGAGCGAGGTCCTGCCTGCCTTTAGTCCATTTGCAAATGAGCTTCCTTGGGCCTTGTCCTCTCAACGTGAAAGTTTTGATCTTTTTACATTGTTTTCATCACTTAGAGCTGATGCAATTCCAGAGATTCAACTAGAAAACTACAAGTTCCTAAAATTTAGTCAAAAGAAATCTCAAAAAGAGGAGCAGAAAAAGTTCCCTGTTCCTCAAGAATGGAGACAGGCAGCCCCTGCCTGTGGCACGACGTTGTCCTGGGTAGTGCTATTTTAAAGACACCCACATTTCAGTGGTTGTTGCTCTGCCTGTGAAAGTACCTTCAACCTTAAAATCCCAAGAGAAAGGGTGGGGGCCATGTCTGCTCCTGGAGGAGCTGAATGATACTGAAATGAACTGATCTTCGGAATTATGGGGACTTGGGAGTGTCCCCACTAAGCAGGGAAGGGGCTGGCCCTTCTCCCTTCGCCCACAGACAATAAGCTGATGAACCCAGAAGAGTTCGTGATTCAAGGAGAAATGTGAGATTCAGTGTCTCACTTACATGCCTACAGAAAGCGACAGAACCACACCACAACTCCCAGCTCTAAAGGGAACAGGACTTTAATATAATATTCAAATAGGGCATTTATTATTTACAACAAATAACTACTGTCCCTCCCCAATGGGTGAATAGGTGCTGGGGTAGAGACATCAGGGAGCTGGGGTGGGGTCGTCCCCTCTCTCTTGGGTTTCAGGGGACCTCAGAGATCAGCTTACAATGCTCCCCTTCCCGTCAGGTGGGAGGAGCTGGCCCAGTGCATCGAAAGCCTCCCAGCTGTGTCCCCGCTGCTGAGGATGGGGCTGTGATCGGCCACTGGTACAGGGCTCGGTGTTGGGGCCTGGGGACTGAGTAGAAGAGTCGGGTTACCCTGGGGGGCCTCCCTCAGAATCATGGCCCCCACCCTGTCCCCACTGCACTGAGTGCTCCAGACTCTGTGCTCAGTGCTGTCAGCCACCAGTACCCCATTTGTCCCTGCCACGCAAGAGATCATTTGGTATCACCTATTTCACAGAGGAGGAAACGGAGTCTCAGGAAGCTGAAGAGAGTCACCCCAGTCACAGGACTGCTCAGTAGTGGAGCTGGGATCCTAGTGCCAGCTGTCCAACTCCCCAAGGGCACGTTTAGCCCGAAGCTTTACTGAACCCCTGGGAGTCAGTCACCACGGCCCAGACACTCACTCACCCCTGACCTTAATGATGGCGGGTTCTTCTTATCCTTGAGTATTCTTCTGGCCAACTAGGTCTGGGGGGTCCAACTGGCAGGACGGGCTGTAGCTCCAGGACAGAAAGGCACCTGTGAGCCTACCAGGAGACACACCTCAGGTGTCCCCCCACTGCCTGCCCAGCAGCTGGAGTCTAGGAGTCCCAGAGGTCGCCATGCAATAAGACCTGGGGCTGAGTGGGGGGCCACGGAGACAGGCTCTCTGGACTGGCCAACAGGGAGCGTCCACCCCTGCCCTCACCCAACTCCTGCCCGGCCTCACCTATCATTCTCGTTGAGCAGCTCCATGTCCTAGAACCAGGCCCCAAATCGCTCCTCGGGCTCTAGGTTGTAATTCTTTGCGGCCACCTGGAGCAGAAGGATCGCCCTCATGACTGGGTATTCCTGGGACCAGAGGGAAGGAGAGGATGCAGATAGGGCCTGGGTGGGGGATGCTTCATGCACCTTGTGGGTGGTGAGGAGTGGGGCAGGGGACCATCCTGGGAACCCTCCTTCCCTCCAGTTCCATCCAGGCTCTACCTGTTCTCAGAATGGGAATAATCAGCCCCTCCTCCAGGATGTTTTCCTTGATGTCATCTTCCCCTCAACCCACCCGCCAATTGGTTGGGTCTCCCACTTCTCTGTTATCAAACTCTTCCACTAAATGTAAGATACAGGGGGTGGAGCCAGGGACTGTTCTGCCCAGAGGGTCTCTGATTTCCTCCTCCTTCCCCTCCCCTGCAGGCAGTGCGGCAGCTGTTCACTTCAGTCCTCTTCTCAGGTTGATCTCATTCCCCTGGAAGGCAGAGAGCCAGAGTCCATCAGACAGGGCCCTCTAGCCTGACTAGACCCCTAGGCCCACCCCTTCTCATGTTGCACTACTGCCAGGTCCCCAGAGGGGGCCGGGCATACACAGAAAACAGGACTTGGACCTAGGCTGGGATCTGGGCTCCAGAGAAGCAGGACATGGGGGAGAGGCTGAGGGACCTGGCAGCACAACCCTCTCTGATGACAGACTTGGAGGCTGAGGCCTCAGGCAGAGGGGACTGCTCAGCCACTTATGTGCTGCCTGACTTGGAGGGGTCTGACATCTCTCTCCCTCCATGGGCAGCGTGGGAGGGAGAGGCTGCGTCCAGCTCAGATAAAACCTCAAGCAGCTGTGCCGTCAGGCAGATCTGAGCTTCCCCAGCCTGAGGAACCGGAATGGGTGTCTCAGGTGGAGCCTCTGTTCACTCATCCCTAAGATGGGCCTGATGCCCCAGCTCCCAGGGGTGGCTGAGAGGCTCTTATGACAGGAGATGTGCCAAGTGCTGAGAGCTCAGAGCTCAGTTCGGGGGCTCCCCATCCCAAGGCTCAGGATCCTGGTCCTCCCTGCCTGGTCCTCAGGTGCACCCATCTCGAGATTATCACCCATCAGCAGGTGCAGCATCAGCAGGTGACCAAGGAAAGTGCCAAGATAGGGGACGACACTTTGTGATATCGGGGTGTGGGTGGGATGAGTCCTTGCTCTCAAGTCAGCCCCCTGCAGAGCCTCCCCTGAAAAGTCCTCACCCTCAGCCTCCTGGCCCACCCCAGGGTTCCCACGGGGAGCAGCCAAGACCCTTAGCAGCCTCCCCTCAACTCCTCCTCCTTTCACAGCCCAAGAAAACCACACTCCTCCTCCTCACCTCCCAGGGCCGGCTTCTGGCAAATCACAGGGTGTGCAGTCCCTGGCCCTCCCCACAACAAACCCATCCTGCACCAGCTCTTCCAGGCCCTCACCCCGGTCACTTCTACTGGGGGATTCAGGCACTGTGGCAGCAAGAGGAAGGGGCCTCCTCTCTTGATTTGAGGGCCTCCAGCTGGGAGGGCAGAACCCCTCCCCCACAGGCACACTCACCTGCTGCTGCTGCTGCTTCTCCTGCACTCTCTGGGGGCTGATCTGTGGGGGGGCAAACGTGGAGGGCCTCTGCTGCCAGGGTCGAGGTGAGTGTCAGTAAGACCATAGTCCCCTCACTCCATTTCTCTCCAGCACCGCTGGCCTCTGACCGTGGACATCTGACTCCAGGCATCTGGTACCAATAGCACTCCATCCTCCAAGGTGTTGTGATCCTAGAACAAGCCAAGCTCCAACTCTCACTCTGGGTGTGAGCTTGGGCTTTGGGCCAGGCCTCCCCGAGGCTGTTTCCTCATCTGGAAGGTGTGAGAATTCCAGCTACCTCACAGGTTCTCCTGAGGACTCAGTGTCACATGACACTGTTCTCGCCCTCACTCTTCCAGGTGGATCAGGCAGAAAGCTCCCACAGTCCTTTCTTCCCTCTTACCTCATCACCCCCTTGTGTGGCCTGCAACTGAGGCTCAACTTGGGGAGGACTGGCCCCCAAGTTCACTCTCAGCTTTCAGGGTTCAGTTTGGACTGAGAGCCTGAGTTTCTTTCTGTCTGTTGGCCTGGGCAATCTCGTGCTTCTCTCCTCTCTAGGCGTCCACATTGGGCAGCCCAAAAACACTGGTATTTGATTCCTCAGTTACAGGGATTCGACAGAGTGAGAGAGAGAGAGAGAGAGATGGGACATGAAAGAGGGAGTAAGAGGAAGTGAGAGACTTTTTTAGTTAAAATTTAGACAAGACATCCCATCACTTTGGCTGTTATTATGTTAAGAAGCCAGTTACTAACTACTTAGTGGTTCCACTGGGATGGCTATACCATGGGTGGCGCTTACTAGGTACCACTGTGGAGATTGCCCACCTCGTATGCGAAGATGAGGCACTTGGGTCACATTCTCCATTAAACAGGAAACAATTGAATGGTTTTATGCCACAGGATGGCAGTATCTAAATTTCCATTAGTTTCAACCCCCTCATGATGCTGACCTGAAAATGAGGCCAAGTTGGAAGCGACTGTTCCAATATCACATTGCTAGAACCCAGGCCTGTTTTGAGTGGTGTTCTGTGCTACCTGTCACCCCTTCTTGTTATTCTTCCATCTCTAAGTTTGTGCCTTACGTACATGTGACACCAGCCCACAGGGGTAATAGATATTATGTCATATACACCGGGTGACATCCCTAGGAAGTAGATTCTAGCCTGATCCCCATGGTGCAGGTTTAGAGACTGAGGAGGACCTGAGAGGTACAGGGACTTTCTCAGGATGAAGAACTGGTAAGAAAAAGGAGGTCTGCATTCGTCTCTGTCTCCTCAAAGCTAAGACCCGACTTAGGTTTCCAGGGAGCTGTGGCTAGGGCTGTGTAGGCTCCTTGTGTACAGTTCAAGAGATGACATGGGGGAGGAGGGTTAGCAGCCAGGGCACAGGCGGCAGCTCTGGACAAGTCTGATTGAGGGAAGGGGCCCAGGTAAAGGAATCTTGAAAAATGACCTCATTTCCTTGGTCATAAACCTCAACAGATCTTAGAACTCTGGTAACCAGGCACCCACAGCCCCCAATTCAGCTCACTTGACTGGAGACAGTCAACAGGCAAAAATATTTTGTTGTTGTATCCCAAATTTTGGAGGATCTAGGCTCAAAAAAAACCAGAAAGAGAAACTTTTTGGTCGTTGCCGACGTTGGCTCAGCCCTCATCCCCGACGCCTCTGGACATCTGGCAGGAGGCAGTGAAGGGTAACACGGGGCAGCCCAGGAAAGGCTAGTGCAGGCCAGGACACAACTGTGATCCCACCTGATCAGCCCCACACCCCTTACACTTCATCGTGTGTGTGTGTGTCTGTGTGTGTTTGTGCAGAGGGGAGAAGGCAGGGTATGAGGGGTAGGCCATTCTTGGGCAGGAGCTGGTTGTTAGGTGTCGGAAGCATGGTGGGCCTGTCATGTTCATAGCCCAGGTCATGGCTGGCAGCATGAGAAGGTGAGCTCCTCTACTCTTATGTTACTGAGCCATAGAGGTTTCATCTCTTTTCCTGCCTGACCACAGTTCTTTGCAGGGATGTCCCTCTGTGCCTGAACTGAGGAGCAGACCTTCTCTTGGGGGTTGACCCCAGTGGCAGTGTGCAGGCAGCCCCTGATTCCTTCTGGCCCAGCTCCAGAACAGTCTTTGCAGAACTCCAATCAGAAGGTCATCGAGGAGCTGCCCAATGGTTTCAATTTCACCAACTCACTAGGCAAGGGGAAGGTGCCTGAGGCCACAAACACCATCCAGTGCTGCTCTGAGATAAGAGCAGGAGCAGAGGGTCTCCACACTCAGGACCTTGAGATAACCAGGTTGGAGCAGAACTAGGGCATGACCAGACTGGGGCTGTCCCTTTTTCAAGCTAAAGGGGATGTACACGCAGGTAACCTTGCCTGGTTCGGAGCTGAGCTGCCATGACCCTCTTACCCTTGCCCGGTTAGAGCTTCTGGAGGCCACTGAGACAGAGGCAGAGGGTAAGGGGGACTGCAGGCTGCATATTCCTGGAAGGGAAGTGGGATCTTTCCTGTGTTTAGAGGGACACATGGACAGTCAGCTATGTGAGTGAATCTTTCTCTTTATCCCACTGTAGCGCCAGCTGCAGAGCTCCAGCCAGTGGCAGAAGCAGAGCAGTGGGCAGTGGTGGAGGTAGAGCTGGCTACAGCTCCGTTGACATCACCCCTTCTAGCGTTGGAGCCAGCGTCCCCTCCATCATCAGTGTTGGAGCTGGAGCAAGGGCCAACATCGGCTCCAGCAGGAGTGGGAGCTGCTGAGCTGGAGTCACCTGGACCATCATTTCTAGTGGGAAGTCTGTCTCCACCTGTGGCTGTTAAGGAGCGTGAGAAGAAGCCCAACCTCACGGCCTTCTCTCCTAAGCAGGTGGTAGAGCGGTTGACCGTGATGGATGCGGTGAGCAGCTGGGCTCTCAGGGCAGGGTGGAACAGGCCTTCCCTCTGCCATCGTTGTCCCAGACCTGATCCAGACTCCCATGATCTGGGCCCAAATCCCAGCTCCACCCCTTACCAACCGTATGACCTGGGCAACTTCTGGAACCCCCAAGCCTTTGCTGTCCACCTGCAGATCGTAGAGGTGGACACTAACAGGACCTGCTGCACAGAGTGGCTGTGCCGGCTCCATGAGGTAGAAGAGATGGAAAGCTGGACAGGGCCTGGCCCATCAGCGGTGGAGGGGAACTCACTGTGTGCAGCCAGGTCTACGGTGGCCCTGCCGTCTCCTCAGGAGGCTCAACAGCCTCAGGACTTGACACCTGATGTGTGCTTCACTACAAGGGAGACAGACAAGGCCAGTGGTTGTAGCTGCCACGGGGGAATGTGCATCAGAATGGGGAGTGGGATCAGAGCGGAGATCAAGGTGGTGGAAGATGCCTCCTTGACATGAGCAGAGTTGAGCCACCATCTGGAGCTTGGAGTTAGCCAGGACGGGCTGGGTGCAAATGCCCCTCTCCCTTCCCTGCCGGGATTGGGTCCTGGGTCATCCTGTGCTGGGCACCCTCGGTGGACAGAGAAGAAAACCCAGGGACTCTCACAAGGCTCAGGACACATCCTGAGCTTCCTGAGCTCCAGCTCTAAACTGTGACACCTGTGTCGGACTTTAGGGGCTGTGGACACAGAGGTGACCTGTGGCAGGGCTGGATGACATTCCCCCTGTTCCCCAGGAGCTCTTCTGGAAGGTGGTGCCCTCTCAGTGCCTGGGATCCACCTGGCACAAGAAGAACAAGCCTGGCAGTGAGCACTAGACACCCACCATCCAGGCCACCATCGACCAGTTCAGAAGGGTGGCCAGCCTCGTCATCACCACCTGCCTCAGGGACGCGAGCATGACAGCCCAGGACAGGGCGAGGGTGGTAGAGCACTGGGTCCAGGTGGCCCAGGCGTGCCGTGGGAGGCCCAGTGGAGCCCCTCTCTGGAGACTTGGGAACTGCCTCTCCACCTTTATCAGCTCCCAGGATTGCAGTGTGTGGTCTAAGCTCCTGCAAGTCCCTAGGCGCTTCCTGCCAGGGGCCCACTGACCTTGACTCCAGGTCCTAGTGGGAGGATGCTCACTTCCTACCTGTCTAATTCCCTGGGTTGAGCTAAACTCCTCCTCCTTGTGAGTGTTACTCTCTGAGTCCTAAATGTCCTTCTGGGGCTCCCTGAGCATCTGTCTCATCCAGGAGGGGAGATTTAAATAGAAGGGGACTGAAGCTAGAGCAAGCGGGGCTCCAGTGCCCAACCTCACACCTCATTCTTTTCCCTTCCCCAGGAGTGCGAGATCTGGAAGAACTTCTCCTCGCCCTGCACTGTCATCTCTGCTCTGCAGAAAACTTCCACAAGCCACCTGAAGAACACATCGGGGGAAGTTTCCCCGTGGGTAAGCCTCTCTCCATAGGAGGACCAGGATGGATGGGGGATCTCCTGTATGACTGCCATTGGCGCCTCAGTCAGCTGGGAACTCCTGGGAGGCAGCAAATGCTGGGGACAGGGCCTGGGCGTCGGCAGTTGGTCTCTAAGTCTCCTGGTGTCCTTAGTGAACCAGTTCTGCTTCAGGACTCAGTTTCCCTAAATGTCAGGTACTGGGTTGAGCCACATTGGAGATTTTCAAGTGTTTATAGCAACAGAACTCTATGGTCAGTTGAAACTCATAGTGGTCAAAACAGAGCTGCTCTGTAGAGCTGGGGAGTGGAGACCCCAGTGACCAACAGGAGAGTCCCCTCCCAGTCCCATGAGACCTTAGCGCTCAGAGGAGCCCAGTGAGAACACTCCTCCAGGCAGGTTGAATCTCTTGGGTTGTCAAAGAAAAGGGATTTGCACTCAGACCCCTCACATTATCCCTAAATTTATCCTTCCCTCTTTCCCCTCCCCTCGGGTAAAGCTCTGAAAAACTTAAGGAGCTCTATAGCCAAGACGAGTCCTTGAGCAGAGAACTGATGACCAAGACAGAGTGGAGGCTGTGGGTCTGGAAAGAGAGGAGGGGAGTGTGGGGCAGGGGACTGAGTGGGCTGTGGTTTTGATAGTTTCTCACTTGAGCATTCTCTGAAACATTCCCATCTATCTTGTCCAGGTTAACAAGCAGAGGGATCTGTTCAGCCCATGGGCAGCAGGGTGCCATTTTTGGGCAGGAGGCCCTGGTCATGGGACACAGTGGTGTTGGCTGGGCTGTTCCAGGAGGAGTTGCCGAGCTGGTGCCATCAGCAGGTCTCTGGCTTCCGTGCTCGTCTATCCTGCTGGATGTAGCTTCTTCCAGGCTGTTGCGGTGGGTTTAGCCCTCAGCCTAAACCTGTCCTCAGGAAGCCAGGCCCCTGCTGCTCCTTCTGTGTTCACCAAGTCTGCGAAGACGTGACTATCATCCTTCTTATCATCTTTCTTTTCCTCTTACCCTAGATAAACCAATCATGAAAGTGGGTCAAATGATAAAGGAAGCCTGCCTTTTTAGGACAATTATCCTGGCTGTTTTGTACTTCCACCCTCCCTCGATCCCCTGGGGATAGATCTGACCTGTGTCCCAGGATGTCATCAGGCAGATTTGCATCAAGAACAGAAAGCTCAAGGTCAAAACTCAAAGCTACTCCAGATAATTTCTCCCCCTCCATCCTGTTAACACCCCCTCCTTGTTTGAGTGTGATTCTATTCTCTTCTTGTCCTTGTCACTCTCAACCGCACAAGTCCTGGCACTCCCACTCAGGACAGTCAGTCCCCAGTCCTTTACTAAATCCCAATTTTTACCATTTCTGTGTTTTCTGTCTACTCATTTGCTTAATCCATTGACCACTTGGTGTTCATAGAGGTTAAATCAATAGTGATATTATCAACCACCCCCTGCTAACGACTTACTCCCATATCCCAGATGTTCACATAATCCAAGTGGTTGTGTTCAAAAGTAAATAATTCAGAAAACATATTCACCCACCACAAATTCCTGATCTCTAATATTTTTATTCAAACACTCATGCAGTAAATACCTGTCCCTCAAGATCAGAAGTAATGCCAGATCACCATTCCTGACCTTAATTTTCTCCTCCACCTATCTAATCCTGGATTCCATGGACAATGATCACAATAACTTCCTTGGAAAAATAAAAAATCCTTACCACTCATTTATTTTGTAAACCTCCAAACCCAGAAGATCCCGATTATCTGCCATGCTGCAGCTCCTGCGGGTCTTATAACAAGCCGAAGAAAAAACACGAAACATGATCTTTTGGTACCACTGTAAACACAAAACCATCTGCATCAACTGGGAAGCATCCATAATGCCTGGAAATTTTGTTCTCCTTTTTTTGTGTTGGCTCAATAACAAAAAGACAAATCAATTTATAAAATGGGCAAGGGACCACAATAGACTTTTTCCAATGAAGATATACAAGTGGCCAATAGGTCTATGAAAAGGTGTTTGGCATCGCTAATCATCAGGGAATACGAATCAAAACCACAATGAGCTATCACTTCACACCTGTTAAGATGGCGATTATCAGAAAAACTAAAAATGACGAATATTGGTGAAGATGTAAATAAAAGGAACCCTTATGGGAATGTAAACTAGTACAGCCATTATGAAAAACAGTATGGAGGTTCCTCCAAAAAAGAAAACTAGCATATGATCCAGCAATCCCACTTCTGGTATATACACACAGGAATTGAAATCAGGGTCTCAAAAAGATACCTGTACTCTAATGTTCCTTGCAGCTAATTCACAATAGCGAAGATATGGAAGTAACCTAAACGTCACTGATGATGAATGGATAAAGAAATGGAATATTCTTCAACCTTGAAAAAAGAAGGAATTCCTGCCATTTTTGACAACATGAGGGACCTAGAAGATATTATGCTAAGTGAAATAAGGCAGACAGAGAAAGACAAATACTTATATGTGGAATCTAAAATTGTGAAATTCATACAAGCAGAGGTTAGAATGGTGGTTGGCAGGGGCTGGGGAGATGGAGAAATGGGGAGCTGATTGTCAAAGGATACAAAGTTTCAGTTATCAAGATAAATAAGTTCTGGAGATGTAGGATACGGCGTAGTGCCTTCAGCTAACAAAACTCTATTGCATACGTCACATTTGCTACTAGAGTAGATACTAAGAGTTCTTACCACAGAATGATAGTAATAAAGGAGGTGAGAGAAAACTTTGGAAGGTGATGGAAATGTTTGTGGCCTTGATGGTGGTGACAGTCTCAAGGGTGTATACTTATGTCCAAATTCATCAAGCTGTATATAGAAAAGTATGACACCATCGTTGAGTCTTCTGCACCTTGAAATATGCCATGTCCTCATCACAAGACAAAAACATTTGTAACTATGTATGGGGACGGATGTTAACTGGACTCATTGTGGTGATCATTTCAATATATACTCAAACATTGAATCATTACGTTGTACCCCTGAAACTGATATAATATTGTATGTCAACTTTACCTCAATAAAAAAAAACACAACAAACAAAACCATTTGAATATTGTAAATGAGTTCAGTGAATCCCTGAAAGTGCCCCATTCCCATATGAGAGTTACAGGAAGCAGAGAGGATGAAGTAAATGGAAGAAAGATGTACAAAACACTATTCAAATTAAAATAATTTAAGTTGCTATCAGCTCCTTGTGGCAAAGTTCTGTGAGCACTGATCTTCTTTCACATTTTTCCTGGAAAAGCATACTTTCAGATCCAACCCATAACAGTTTCATCATTTCCTCTAATAAGACAATTTCAACTTAACAAATAAAACCAAAAGCATCCCTTATGTATGAATAAAGTTAATGAACTTTACAGAGAAAAGAGCATATTTGCACAATCTCAATAAAGGAAACAGAAGAACTGAATGATGATCAAGTCTCATTCAAGCTTATCTTTGAAAACCAGTAAGACCAGCTTATCTTTTCAAGGATGTGTGTAGAGCTGGGAGGCTTGGAAGATAGAAATAGTGGCCTCCTTTGGAGCAAAGGGTAGCCTTGCTTACTGCCCAGTATAATAAAAATAACACCCCCCCAGGGCAAAGGTTAGCAGACATCCTGCCCGTTATCAAAGATTTGAATTCCTTAGGCTCTGAGATCTTGTAACCCTCTGCATGTCACCTGGCCCACTGTGTATCAGCCTGTAGGAAGTGGGATTTAGTGAACCAGTGCCAATGCTGATACTCTGGCCACTGCTATTGCTGTGTCATTAAGTCCTTTGTCTCTGACCCATGGGTCTCCTGTCTTTTGCCAGCATCTGTAAAACCATTGTAGGCTGACTTATTAGCTTGCAGGAAAGGTAAAATATCAGACCTTTCACAGTTCCCGACAAGCCCTTTAAGTAACTAGTAGTCTTAGGAACAGAGAGCTATCCAGAACACTATGCATGGATGGTCTTCATAGAAGACTTCATGCAACCAAAACTTTAATAAGTCTCTCTGATCTCTTTTATTTCTACCCCAATTAGAAGGAGAGGCACCAAGCTATTACAGACCTAGGGCTTGTGCAAGCCACCTGGAGACCTAGTAACCAGCAACTTCCCATGGGCAGCAAAGACAGATGGGCATACTTCCAAAATGGACCCATATGTCTCCCTATCATCCAAAAGACAGTACATTATCTTAATTTATGATGATTTGAGTCATGAAAATCTTGTGATGGGCCAAAGATACACTTCTACGAGGAGTCAGGCACATAGCAGTTGTAAGCAGATTAACACACTTGGTGAATATCAAACGCTCAACTAAATGTAGTGTTCTAATCAATTATAAGGTACAACAAATTTAATTAGGTCAATTAAATGATATTTGATGGTATCCTTGACTATCACTCTCTAATAATAAACAAGAATCTCACATAGATAACTATAATTGGTCTTACTTTAAAATATGGTAGTCAGGAGTGTTTGAGGTAAACTGGAGATAAGGAAGGGGAGAAATAGATAAAAGTTAGCTTCTCTGAAGCCACTGTCAAGACACCTGGATCTACATGTAACCCAGGAGATCGAGGCAGACGGCTTTGTGCCTAGATCCCCCTGCACTGTGGTTCTCAGTGATGTCACGGTGCTGAAGCAGCTTCCTGAATCGTGTTTACATGTCCATGTGTACAATACCCTTGACCATGGTGATGAACCACCATTCGGTCATCTCTTACACCCCTCTAATTAACAATTAGATTTCAAAATCATTGTATCATTACATGATCATTTATTCCTCAAACCTTTGGGATGCCGAGCTAAAGGAAAATTAAATCTCAATGGTTTCTTTTTTTTGAAGGACCAAGATGTCCTTTCACACTTGGAATCCAGGTTTGAAGATAAATCCATCAAATCAATGGAAATAACTTAAGAAATGGACAGAGGGATACGTCATTCATATATACACAGTTTGCACTGTGGCAAAAACAGAGTTATATTTTTAAAAATTAGAATTTTTTGAAATTTTATAGATATTAATGACTTTGTTCTGCTTATACTCCCTTTGGTTTACCAAACCAAACTCACTCTTTAATGGGCGTTTCTAGCATTGAGTGCTAATAACAGCAGCTTTTTTAAATTCTTATTTTTCCCAGGTCAAAGACCAAGGGCAGAGGTCATCAAGAGGTCAAGTGTAACCTACCTACAGATGTGGCAGGCTTAACTATGGATGTTCAAGCCAGACATTGTCAGCAGAACCACATCTCTTCACCCATAGGTGAGTTTTTACTAGTAATCACAGAGACTTAAGGATATCAAAGGAAATTCTTTATTAAGAACAAAAGATATAGATTCCTATGTTGAGTTCATTACTTTGAATTTTTGAACCAAATCACATATATCGATTGGACCATGATCAATTCTATGATCTTTAGAAGACGCAGCCTACAGCTGAAGAGAAATAGATACAACACCAATATCTTACCCTCTCTGAAACCCAACTGAGAGCTCTTGGAGTCAGAAGTTTTCAAGACAAGAAAAAGTCATCGTTCATCTGAACAGAGAAAGTAGAGGCTATTCAAAGATTCAACTCACATTGTTAACATGACTTGTTAGAATGTGATGGAGCAAGCATAATACCTTCTAAGTTTCATTATTTTTCTCCAGAATACTGACATGGATGACCTTGAAGTCCAGCTTCCGCATAAATGTCGTTATTCAGTGATAAAATTAATTTCCCTATAAAATAATTCCCGTAAAAGTGTTAAAAATATATCATAGTCTCTGACTAAAAGGAAACAAAGCATATTGAGCAGTTGAAAGCAGTGTAATAAATTCCATACAAGGATCTTATAGCAGCATTATGTATAATAGTGAAACTGGATGTAATCCCTTTGCTATCAAAGAAGATATAAACAGATCATGGTATACCTATTCTTTGGAATACCTCTAAAACTTCTAAAAAGGTAAGTTAGAGTGATGTGCACTGATAAGGAGAGAGGTCTATGATATATGGTTTAGGAAACAGCAAATTGCAAACGATGTAGTTATGTAATTTATGTTTAAGAAAAATTTTGTGTATTTATAAATTCATAAGAAATTTCCAGAAGAATAAGTCACAACCTCTTAACAATAGTTTCTTCTGAGTAGGAGAGTGAGTTTGCAGGGAAGGGGATGAAAGGGGAATGTTTCACTTTACTCTACATAGATCAGTGCAATTTGACTTTTTTACAGTGTGTATTTGTTTCATAATTAGAAAAATGAGTGATGTGACCATTTGGTGCATGGCAACAGTATTATGTTCACCAGTCTCTGTACTCTATGTTACTGCACAGCCTGGACTGTAGGAGAATGCCCAGAGGAGCAATGAAGACAAAGAAGACATGACACCTGCAAAAAGTCAGTGGAGTATTTCTACATAACAAACCTTCCAGGTGAGTGACGGTCAGTATCTTCCACTGCTCCAGCTCTCGCCATGAACCTAGTACCTGCCCAGAGTAAGCCGGAGGACCACTCCCCGCTAGTCCAATCCCTGCCCGGAGACTGTTTGTGCAGGGTGACTGCCATCAAGCAGACAATGGACTCAGGATGGGGCGTGTGCCTTTGGGGAGACTGGCAGAGAGGCATAAAGTGGAACACCACCTAAGTGCACTCACCTGAGAAGCGGAGCTCCAGGTGGAGACACAAAATATACCGAGAAATTGTGTGACGTGAAGGAAGCTACTCCATCTCTCTGAGCTTCAGTGTCCCCCCCTGTAAAATGGGGATCACAGGACTACTTCACAGAGCTGTTGGGGAAGGTACATAAAAGTTCCTGTGACAGCAAGTGTCCACATTATTAACAAAGTCATATCCGACTTCAAAATAATCGATGAAAAGAATAATGGCAATGAGACCAAAGACGGGATGCTCAACTTCATAAGCAGCCCCAGCAGCATGAGAATGAGACAGGGTACTAGTAAGCAGGGTTCTTCACAGCTCCACTGGAGATGATGAACACGGGCTACACCAGGATAAGTCACTGT
The DNA here is from genome assembly GCF_020826845.1 of Diceros bicornis minor. Taxonomy (NCBI): domain Eukaryota; kingdom Metazoa; phylum Chordata; class Mammalia; order Perissodactyla; family Rhinocerotidae; genus Diceros; species Diceros bicornis. The sequence goes on along the minus strand of NW_026691200.1, from coordinate 55,367 downwards.
TGTACAGTGACTCGTGTAGTGAAGATGGGTCTCTAAAGACACTGTGAAATCCAGTTACACACAGTGGCTCCTAGGAAACAACTACAAAGCAATCAACTCAGCAGATAGGAATGGGAAGGGGGTGAGCATAGGAGGGTCAGAGCCACAAAATCTGACGGAAGACATTGAACCACGAGCGCTCAGCTCTGTCAACAGCTGCTGTGGTTGCACCAGGAGATCAAATGTCTGAGACAGCCATTGTGGGGACTGCTGGGAGCACAGTGGTCACTGAAGCCACACCCCAACAGCAGTTGCATCGGAGCACACAGAACCCGAGACTTTCCTCTCCATTAATCGTTGTTTTAAGATGATGAATATCCTCATGTTACAATGTCTCCTTCCAACCCTTGTGGAGGAGTGTCATCAGAACCCCCTGAAGAGGTCACAGGCCAGAGTAGGATGGAACACTGGGGGCTGGGGGAGCGGCGCTGCACCTGACCACACGGACTATCACCCGGGTCTATTGAACACGAGAGAAGAACTCGAGGATGTGGTCTAAGGAGAATTCCCCGTCTTGCCACATTCAGAGACACTGCAGAGTTTCTCGTCCGTTCTTTACAAAAATGTGAAAGAATTCGAGTCATTAATTCATAAAGAGGTAAATTCTTCACATAGTGACAGGGTCCAGTTTCCATGACCAGCTTTTTCAGTTGTTTTGATGATATCCCACATTCAGGAATCGGAAATGTAACCTATTGGGATGTGTAATATAAACAAGGACTTTTTTTCATGTAGATCAACACCCAGGTTTTTAGGGAGGACATGAATCATGAAAGCTGCTAACCATTCCTCCACAGGTTTCAATAAGACTTTTAAGTTAATTTACCAATCTCAGGAAAAGATAACTTGGCAATGCAAATTTTTTGTTTCTGCATTCAAGCGTATAGTACAGCCAAGAGAATGAGGAGAAAAAAATTAACAAGAAGGTCTTGCTTGCATTTCATCTTTTGCAAATAATCAGGATATTTTATGCTCTGTTCCTTTCACTACTCTAATCAATTTTTAAAGAATACGGTACATTTGACTATCCCTGGGCATGTTTATCCTGGAAACTTGCCAGAATCCAAAGCAGAGATGTTAAAGCTGACGGGTTTCAAATGCTGCCCAGGTGCTGTCTACCATGAACATGCCTCTCCCAAAGCTGGACCACCGGTCTCTTCCTGAAGGATCAGAGTCATCACTCATGTCCCTGAGAGACTGGCCACTCAGGCCTGAGCTGAGATTAGGTGATCAATCTAAAGGGCAAAATGCTTAAGCTATTCTCATCTTAAGGATGCTGTTTTGGAGGCCTCTGCACTGGAATGGGTTAGTGAAAACGGCTTACTAGATACTTGCCTGGGAATTGTGTTGTTCCCCTCTGCTCTTAGCAGATCCTGGGGAAACCAATGATTAACCCCGAGGATGCCTCAACTTCCACACCTGTGAAAAAGGCAAGCAACAGCCAATGCTACCACCCTGCAAACTCTTAAGTTGTGCTTGCAAGAGGGGCCACAAGGGCGAATGTCTCCCAAAAGCTGATGAAATGATGGCACTTTGGCTGGAGATGGCAGAGGGCAGCAGGCAAACTGGAAAGTTTCTGGGATGTCAAACCAGTTCCCATAAGCACTTTAGAGAAACACCTGGCCTTGGACTAGGTAGGAGGCTGTGGAAAGACCCACAGGCATGCAGGTGGGAGGAGGAATCAAGCAACGGAGGGAGGTGGTGGGGAAGAGGCGCCAGTCCAGCTTCAATTTTGGACAAAAGCAGTTGCATGTGGCAGGCCCGCGGCTGCCACTGCAGCCGCCACACCCTCCTAACTCCCTGGTCCCTCTCATTCCCTCCGGGACTCAGTCCAGTTGGAGCGGGTGCAGGGCCAGAGTCCTGATTCAATGGGGGTTTGGCCCTCGGCCAAGCTCACATTGCCCTGTTCCTCCCCCCAGAGCTAGGCACGGCCTCGTGCCCAGAGCCTCCTGGGAGTTCTAGTCCTGCAGCCCTACGGGTTGCCAGCTGGGAGCGGTTAAGAGAGAAAAGCTCCCAGCATGCACAGCTCGTGGCCCCAACTCGTGCCTTGTCTCTCGGGCCCTGGGCTCCACGCCTCTGATTCTCCATCCAACCCTCTTCTCTATACCACGCCCATTCTCCATGCCCTGCCCACCTCCCAGAGTATGCGCAGTGTGGTTGGGCTGCATCCCTTGAGGCCGGGACTCAGGTAGGGGTGGGGCTCACCAGCCTGGCTGTTGCTGAGGTTGCTTGCAGCCCTGGTGGAAGCTCCCTGGCCAGTATTTGAAATGTGAATTCAATATCTAAAATGGAACTACCAGGTGCCTGGGATCCTGGAATTTGCCTTTTCAAGGCCACTGTCCTACCATCCCCCCATCCCTCCAGGCTGCCATGATCCTCGCTCTGGACCCGTGGTCAGGGTCGCTGCAGAGATCCTCCCTTTGGACCCAATCTGCCTGAAGGGCCCATACCTTGGTCAGGAGTCTTAGAAGGACTGCCCTGAGCCATGTCATAAAAAGGAGAAAACATCACATTGGACAGCCCCAGTTCCTGCATTATACAGACAGGAAACTCAGGCGCACTGGTAAGTGACCCCTAAGCCACTTCAGGGGACCACACACATGTCCCTTTTCCCACGCTGCACACAGGCTGGTTCACTGGACTTCCTTATCCCAGTGTGGACCTCTTGGCCTCGTTAACATAGGCAACAACACCGAAACGTCCCTTTGGTCCTTCCCACAATGTTAGGTAAGTTTGTGCAGGAAGGTAATATGTAATTTCTGCTCTACTATAGGGCTGGCTCCTTGGGAACTAGTTTTAATATCCTTGTTTGAATATACCCTCAGAATCACAAAATAATTTGTTGCTGTGGGGGGTTATGGTGATAATTCTCTGAAGTCGTTTTTCCATTTAGCTTTTCTGATTGACTCCAAATACTACAGCACCACACACTTCTTAGACTGGTGGATGCACAGCTCCACTTCTTTGCAGGGAGGATGCACAACAGCAGAATATCTGTGGCCTGACTTTCTGGAGCATCGGTATTACTACAAGATTTGGAAGAAGAAATGTTAGGTCATTTCCAAGGTAAGGAATTAAAAACTTAACACTAAGATGAGGTGGGAAAGTCATATGCCATTAATAATTGTCAGTAATCTGTGCCTGAAATGTCAGACTTTCTCTGAGAAAGAACTCTGAGACCCTATTTCCCATTGTTTTAAATAGGAAAAATTAGAAGGCATAGCAAAGCTATCGAAAAACTCTACCAATTTCCTAAGTCACAGTATGGCACCTAGACATAAGTTACGAACATCATGAGCTCCTCATTTTGTTCCTCATCCAACCCAGTCTCACAGGTCTTCAGTGCATGCTGTGAACACGGCACTGTGCTAGGTGTCGAGGCCTTGGTGAGCATCGTGGTGGGGGTGGACCTTGCTGGAGAAAGATGGCATCATAAAAACTCAAATCCATGCCACTTACAAAACTGAGGCAAAAATGGAAAGACCCAGGAGCCACGCAGGGATGAGGGCATTAATAGATACTTGGGAGTATTAAAATCCATCTAATGGTGTCATGAGTGAATGTGTTCCACTTTAAAACAAAACACTGCTGTTATTCTAAGATATTGACTTAGTATCTTTGTGCAAATATGCAGGATTTAAAATGTTTATTGATGTATAACATGCGTACAGAAATATATGCAGAAGTCATCCACGTAAATCTCAAAGAATTATTACAAAGCGAACACACTTGTGTGACCAAGAACTAACACCAGCTTTACTCAGGCCCCGACAATCCCTTTCTCCCTATTTCCTCCCCAAAGGTAACTGATATCTTACCAGTGAACACTGTATATCGAGTTTGTCTTCTTATACAAGTGTTTTATTACAGAACAATTTAAACAATATACAAAATAAGCAAAATAGCATAGTAGCCCCATCACCCAGCTTCAACAACTACTAATCATCTGCTATTTTTGTTTCATCCACACTCCATCCCATTCTCACCTCACTTTATTATTCTTTTAAGCCTTTGTGCGTGTGTGGTGAGTAAGATGTATGCACACTGAAAGGCACAAATCTCAACCGTACAGTTTTGGCAAATAAACATGCCCATATAACTTTCATCCCTTTAAGAATAGGATAGTTCCATCACCCCCAGAAAACTCCTTCCTGTTCCTTCCCAGACAATTTTTTCCTTCCCCCGATGCAACCCCTGTTCTGGTTTTTTCAGCATAGGTTCATCTTGGCTGAAATCATCCCATGTGTGTTGGTTTCTGTCCAGCTTGCCTCCCTCAGCACGAGGTTGATGAGTCTCTCTCAGCATATGTGTGTCAGCGTTTTCTCCTTGGCACGGCTGAGGACGTTCTGCTCTGTGGATGCCCCAAAGTGCGCTCATCTTGCTCCTGGGGACGTGCAGGTCATCTCCTGTGAACAGTCTTGTACAAACGTTTTTTGGTATGGTGTTTAATTCCTTTATTAGCATTTAAGTGACACACCTTTGGATTTTTACTGGTTGGTCCAGATTACAATATGCATCTTTAACATATCACAGCCTACCTAGACTTAATAGTGCACCAGTTTAATCAATGTAAAATATGGAAGACTTGCTACAGAACGGTTCCATCTACCTCTGTCTGTCCTTTGTGCTATTGTTGTCATAAATTTTACATCTACCCATGTTATAAATCCCACAATACAGTGTTATAATTTTTGCTTTAAATAGTCATAGGTATTTTAAAGAAATAAGAGAAATAAGTTAAATGTTTGGAAGGAAATGCTTTGAGACTCTGCAATTGTACTGTTTCTTCTTTAAGTTTCCTCCACAGTTTTTGCATTCATCAGTCAATCTTTCCAACAGTAATTATTACTGTAGCGTTCTAGTGGCGATTTTCAATTTCATGCTATCTAGCGCATTTATTATTTGGAACTCTGTGAGGAAGATTCCCCACCCTCCCTCTCCTTTCCTTCTTCCTTTCTTTCTCTCTTTCTCTCATTCTTTTTTTTCCCTTTTTTCTTTCTTCCTTCCCTTCCTTTCTTATTTAATCTTTTTTATATCAGTATAGCCTCGTGGATATTTATTTTAGTCTCTGGGTAATAATCCAATGCTACCATTATTTATTTTGTTGCTCACAGTTTTCCAGCTTGAGTCATTGGGAAGTCTTTTAGACTGATTCATTTTGACACGTCCCATCATTTTCTGTGTGTGTGCGTGTGTGTGTGTGTGTGTGTTTTAAAGCACTTTCCTACTTTCTGGCACTACAAGATGATCCAGGCTCATTTTGTATTTTCTATCTCCAGCCCTAGAATTAGCCATTTCTCCAAGAAAACCTGGTTCTTTTTATTGGAGAATGATATTTAGAAAACAAGATCTGGGAGCTAGATGTGCTCATTAATATTAGAGTGTCACTGCTTCTAGTCCCTCTCAGCAGAGCTTGGAAATGTATGTATGAATATAAACTCAAGTATACGCATCTGTCTATCGATCTATCAATCTATCTATCTTTTTTGATAGATATATTAAAAGAGACATGGATTCATACTGATACTTCCAACTCCAAGCCAGCACCACTGGGTTTATTCTAGCATTCTCCTTTTGTTTATTTGTAACTTCTTTCACCAACAGTGAGAAACCTAACTCCAGTTAGCTACAATATGTTTACTGTGTCAACTAGTTTCAGAATTGCTAATCCATACCCTTATGAAAAACAAATTGACCACCTAGAGTACAGTGTTTATGTCCAGTACTTTAGTTTTACAGTATCCCGTCAAAACACTGTCTTCCAAAGTAACTTAGGTCAGGACCTTTCATCCCCACTCCTTCTGTATGGTTATGTCACATGCTTGTAATACAGTGAGATTCATTTGTCACTGCATTCCATCTGGGTTCCCCAGCATCCTGATTGATTTTTAAAATTTGCAGAGTAAAATTCACTCTTTGCTGTGTACAGTTCTATGGGTTTTGACTTTATGGTCATGCATACATGTCCACAGTACCATACAGAGCTGTGTTTTTCACTCCCAAAGTTCTCTCATGCTATCCCTTTGTATTCAACCCCTTCCCCTACTCCATCCCTTGGCAACCACTGATCATTTTCCATCCCTGTAATTCTGCCTTTTCTAGAAAGTCATATAAATGGAATCATATTCTATACAGCCTTTTGAATCTGGCTTCCTTCACTTAGAGAAATGCAGCCAAGATTCATCCATGTTGTTGTGTGAATCAAGAGTTTATCCTGGGACCGACCCATGGCTTAGCGGTTGAGTGCGTGTGCTCCCCTACTGGCGGCCCAGGTTCAGATCCATGGTGCGCACTGACACATCGCTTCTCAGGCCATGCTGAGGTCGTGTTCCACATACATCAACTAGAAGGGTGTGCAAATATGACATACAACTATCTACTGGGGCTTTGGGGGGAAAAAGGAGGAGGATTGGCACTGGATGTTAGCTCAGGGCTTATCTTCCTCACACACAAAAAAAAGAGTTTATCCTTTTTATTGCCAAGTACTATTCTAATGTACCAATGCAACACAGTTTCTTTCTCCATTCACCTGATGAAGGACATTTAGTTTATTTCCAGCTTTTGGCAAGTATGAATAAAATGGCTATAAAGATTCCCACAAAGATTTTTGTTTAAACATTAGTTTTCAATTTTCTTCAGTAAATACCTAGGAGTGGGATATCTGAGTCATATAATAAGTGTATGTTTAGCTTTATAAGAACCTGCTCAACTGTTTTCTGAATGCAACTATCATGTTGCATTCCCAGTTCTAATTGCTCCTAGTCCTCACCAGCACGTCGTATTTGCAATTTTATTTTTTATTTCAGCCATTTAATAGGCGTGCAGTATCTTATTATGGCTTCTACTTCCTTTTTGAAAGTGAGTTCTGCTAAATGTAGAATTTTGTGTTGACTTTTGGGTTTTCTTTCTGCACTTGAATGATGTCATTTTGTTGTTGAGTTGTCTCTTTTGTTTTTGATAGTACATCATCCATCATTCACAGTATTTCTCCCTGTATGTAATGTCTTCCACTGTATGTGTGTATTTCCCTGATGCTTTTAAGAATTTCTTTTTATCTTTGGATTTTAGTAGCTTGACTATCGTGTACCTAAGTATGCTTTTCTTTTATATTTTATTTTGTGGGTTTGCTGAATTTCTGGGATCTAAAATTTTAGATTTTCCAACAAATTTTGGAAGTTTTATGCTATTACTTATTGATTTGCCTTTCTGCCTCATTTAATTTTTCTGTCTCTCCCCTCTCTGCTTGGGACTCAATCATCTCACAGGTCATAAGGCTCTCTTCATTTTTCTTCAACATTTTTACATTCTTTTCTTCAGACTGGATAATTTCTATTGCTGTATCTTCATGTTTTTTCTACTATTTCTAATCTACCGGTAAACTCAAAAGTATTTTTTTTATTTCATCTTCCTATTTGGTTCTTTTGTGTAATTTCCACTTCTCTGCTGAGTTCCCACATCTGTTCATTCACTATGGGAATATTTTTCTTTACCACCATGATCACCTTTATAATAACTGCTTTCGTATTCTTGACTGCTAATTAGAACACATTGGGGAGAGTTTCTACTGCCTGCTTTTGGTCACATATGGATTACATTTTCCTATTTTGTCAAATCTCGTGCTTCTTTTAAATTGTGTACTGGAAATCATGAAAGATAGGTATAGAGGCTCCGGATTCTATTGTATTCCTTGGAAGAGTTTTGTTATTTTTCTAGCAGGGAATCAACTTGGCTAGACTGAAATTCCAATCCTATCTCATTTACAGTGGGCATAACTGAAATCCTAGTTTAGTTCTTTCATCTTCCAACTGCTATTTTTACACTAGGCCTTCTGGGGCCTACCCTGCATGTGTGTTGTTCAAAGATCTGCCAATTTGGAGTGTGTGGGGGAGAGACTTACATATATATTTTGCGATTTTCCTCTTTGTGGCTCCCTCCCTTCCAGAATTTCTCCCCTAACTTTCCAGCTACTCTGCCAGCCCAAAAATACATCCTCTAACATGACAAGTAAGACTGTAGTTTTTCCCCTGTCTACGCCATGTGCAGATTTTGGAATGCTTTGAGGCAAAAGACTCAAGCTTGCAAATATCTCCTGGTGCAATTCCCATCATTTAAAGGAAGATTCCCTCTCAGTTCTGCTTGCTTTTGGAAGTGATTTATACATACACACAAGTACACATTTATTTTATGTGTATTACATATAGCCACACGAGTCTGTATAAATATATATAATATTTTGTGCAGATTTTATCATTGTTGTCTGTGAGAGTGTTAGTTCAACAGGCTACTCCACCATTACTAGAAGCCAGACCTCGGTTTTGTTTCTTTCTTGGATTTTATATAAATGGAATTATAAAATATATAGTCTTTTGAATATAATTTCTTTTATGCAGCCTTATGGTTGTGATATTCATCCATGCTATCGCATGTAGCTAGTGTTTGTTCATTTGTTGATAATAATTAATTTTTTAATGGTCATAAAATATGCATAACATAAAATTTTAACCATTTTTAAGTGTACAGTTCAGTGTCATTCAATACATTCACATAGTTGTGTAGCCATAACCTCCAACCTTCCACAGAACTGTTTTCACCTTGCACTGAAACTTTGTGCCCATTAAGCAACAACTCCCTGTTATCCCTCCCTCTTGCCCCTGGGAACCACCATTCTCCTTTCTATTCCTATAAATTTGACTACTCTAAGTACCTTATATGAGTGGAATCATACAGTATTTTTCCTTTTGTGACTGGCTTTATTTCACTTAGCATAAAGTCCTCAAGGTTCATCCATGTCATAGCATGTGTCAGAATTCCTTCCTTTTTAAGGGTGAAGAGTATTCCACTATGTGTATACACCACATTTTTTTGTCAGTTCGTCCATTGATGGACACCTGGCTTGATTCCAGCTTCCGGCTATTTTGAATAATGCTGTTAAGAACACGGGTGTACATATATGTCTTTATACCTCTGCGTTCAGTTCTTTTGCGTGTATACCCATAAATGGTGTTCTCAGATTCACTTTTTCACATGTAGGAGGGTTCCCCACGCCTCCAACAAGCAATTCTTGGAATGCCAGCTGGTCGCCAGATAATTCAACTCAATTTGATGCTGACAACCCAGAGATACATCAGATTCCACAGGTTGATGGCTCCGTCCTATAAGTCTGCACACCCACCCAACCTCGCCTCAACTTCAGATGCCAGTTACAAGCCCAGGCTGTTACCTATACTTCTGACTTACTGGCTAAAAACCAGAGGTTCCCACAACCTTCTCCTTGGGTTTGATTAATTTGGTAGAGTGGCTCACAAAACTCAGAGAAACATTTACTAGGTCACCAGTTTATTATAAGAGGATATAATTCAAGAACAGCCTGTTGGAAGTGGTGCATAGGGAAAGGTATGGAGACGGTACACAGAGCTTTCATGCCATCTCCAGGTACACCAGTCTCCAAGCAGTCCTTGTCATTGCCAACCTGGAAGCTCTCTGAACCGCCTTCTCTTGGGATTTTTATGGAGGCTCTCTCACATAGGCATGATCAATTATTAACTCAATTTCCAGCTCCTCTCCTCTCTCTGGAGGATAAGGGGTAGGGCTAAAAATTCCAAGCTTCTAATCAGGGCTTGGTCTTTCTGGTGACCAGCCCCCATTCAGGAGGCATCCAGGAGCCCACCCAGAGTAGCCTCAATAGAACAAAAGATTCTCCTAGTGTTCTTATCACTGGGGAAATTACAAAGGTTTTAGGAGCTCTGTGCCAAGAACTGGACACAGAGGCTGATAAATATGATTTTTATTATTTCAGAACCCATAAGTGGAATTTCTAGATCATATAGTAATTCTATTTTTAATTTTTGAAGGAACTGCCACACAGTTTTCCACAGTTTTATATTCTCACACTCAGAGCACAAGGGTTCCAATTTCTCAACATCCTTGCCAACACTTGTTATGTTCTGATTTTGTGATAGTAACTATCCTAATGGGTGTGAAAAGATATCTCATTGTGGTTTTATTTCACATTTTCCTGATACTTAGTGATGTTGAGCATCTTTTCATGTGTTTCCTGTTCATTTTATATCTTCTTTGGAGAAATGTCTATTCAAGTATTTTGTGCATTTTTAAATTGAGTTGTTTTTTTATTGTTGAGTTGTAGATGTTCTTTATTTATTCTAGATATTAATCCCTTATCAGATTTGTGATTTGCAAATATTTTCAATCTTTCTATGGTTTGCCTTTTTACTCTGTTGATAGTATCTTGTGATACAGAAATCTTTTTCATTTTGATGAAGTAAAATTTGTTATTTTTTTTGTTACTTATGTCTTTGGTGTCATAAAGAAATCATTGTTACAATGGCATTTGGACCCAATGACACACAGCTTTTACCATGTGTTTTCTTCTAAGGACTTTATAGCTTCAACTCTAACATTTATATCTTTGATCCATTTTGAGTTAATTTTTGTATATGGTGTAAAGTAAGGGTCCAACCTCATTCTTTTGCATGTGGGTATCCAGTTTTCCCAACAACATTTGTTGAAAAACTGATCTTTTTTCCTTTGAATGATCTTTGTACCTTTGTCAAAAATCATTGGACCATATACGCAAGTTTTATTTCTGGGGTCTCTGTGCTATTTCATTAGCATAGTGTGTGTATTTACGCCAATACCACACTGTTTTGATTACTTTATAGTAAGTTTTGAAATCAGGAAGTGTGAGTTCTCTAACTTTGTTCTTCTTTTTCTAGATTGTTTTGGTTATTCAGGGTCCCTTGAGAGTCCATATGAATTTTAGGATAGATTTTTCTAATTTTGCAAAACCATCACTGGAATTTTTACCTCTTTGAGTAAGTTGATTCTTAAGTATTTTACTCTTTTTGATGCTATTGTAAATAAAAATGTAAAGTTTTTAAATTTCTTTTTCAGATTACTTATTATTAATGTATAGAAGAACAACTAGTTTTTGCATGTTGATTTTGTGTCCCACTACTCTGCAGAATTTTCTAGTTCTAACAAATTTTTGGTGGAATTTTTAGGGGTTTCAGCATATAAGATACTATTTGTAAACAAATATAATATTACTTCTTCCTTTCCAATTTGGATGCTATTTCTTTCTTTTTCTTGCCTACTTACCTTGGCTAGAACTTCTAATACCACGTTGAATAGAAGTGGTGAAAATGGGCCTTCTTGCCTTGTTCCTGATCTTAGAGAAAAAGCTTTCATTCCTTCACCCTTGAATATGATGTTCTCTGTGGATTTCTATATATGGCTTTTATTATGTTGAAGTAGTTTCCTTTTACTCTGAGGGGTTTTTTAGTGGTTTTAGCATGAAAGCATGTTTAGTTTTGTCAAACGCCTTTTCTGCATCCATTGAGATGATCATGTGTTTTTTTCCTTCATTCTGCTAATGTGGTTTATTACATTGATTCATTTTCATATATTGAAACATCCTTTATTCCAGGAGTAAATCCCACTGAAAAATGCTGTATAATCCTTTTAATATGTTGATTAATTTAGTTTATTACTGTTTTATGGAGGATTTTTATATCAATATTCATCAAAGATATTGACCTATAGTTTTCTTTTCTCTTAGTGTCTTTGGCTTTGATATCAGGGTAGTGTTAATCCCATAGGATGACTTTAGGGGTATTCTCTCCTCTTCAACTTTTTGAAAGAGTTTGAAAAGAATTGGTGTTAGTTAATTAAAAAAAAAAATCTTTGGCCCAGGAATAAATTCAGCATAAAATAAATACAAATAAATATTTTTTAAAAACATGAAAAAGTTTTCTTACTAAAAGAAATTAAAAATTAAGCAAGTACATCACTTATCACTTTCTTTCTTTTTTTTTTTTATTTATTTATTTATTTATTTATTTTTCCCCCAAAACCCCAGTAGATAGTTGTATGTCGTAGTTGCACACCCTTCTAGTTGCTGCATGTGGGACGCGGCCCCAGCGTGGCCAGAGAAGCGGTGCGTCGGTGCACGCCCGGGATCCGAACCCGGGCCACCAGCATCGGAGCGCGCGCACTTAACCGCTAAGCCACCGGGCCAGCCCTCACTTTATTTCTAAAAAGTTTTTTAACCTACTAGTAAGCATGAACAAATTGTTAGAATTAAAATGACTGAAGTGTTAATTTTCTTCATTGCAAATTTTCTGACAGAAGTATATGATGCCGTCATGTATCACATCTTTTATGAAAAAATGATCATTTTTTTGTAGTATTTGAAAATATTATGAATTTTCCCAGTGGCCTCTGACAATACTCTGATATGCAAAGTTATCTTTTCAACATGTATGTCTCATCATCATCTTTACCAAATTAACAAACTCAGGTGCTAATTAATCAACTACTTTTCATATGATTCAGGTTCTCCACCACCAACTCCCCTAAGCATCAGGAAATTCTACAACTTCTGCAAGATTAACAATTTTACCTTATATTGTATTCATCTCATGTGGTTTAAAACATCCAAAAATCATTGATAAACTGACCCTGCCCAGACAAAAGCATTGTGAATTATAAAAGATGGTCTCTGTTAAGTGAGGAGGGATTTCAGGTTGAACTTAATATTATGAGTGGTCAATTTATTACAGTGTATTGTTCTGTTATGTATTTCACTTCTTTTCTAAAAAAAAGTGATAGTTGAGGGCACTTAGATAAAAATTTGAGAAAATAAGGAACTGTTACACACTGTAAGCTTCAAATGTTTTCAAGCATAAGATAAAATAAGAACTAAAACTATGAAATGACAGACGAAATAGAGATAAGGGGATGAAATTGCAAAACTGAATCTATAATAATATCTCAATGGCTAATGTTGTGGTGCCAGAAAGGTGGTGAAGTCAAAGAATTCGTGAAGATGATAATAAACACACTACAAAGAAAAAAGATTGAAATTTTCATAGAGAGAATTTTTACAGTGATATGACAGAGAACAGGGAAGAGAAGTTGGAGTGAGAGACTATCTGCTTCTTAAATTATTTCCACTGTTGAGAACAAAAATCCAATTTGCTGAAATCTTTATTCCCCTCTATGACCCTATCTTTACCTGCAAAGTCTCAGCATTGAATCGATGTCACAGTCCAGCTTTTCCATCCCTAGGGAACAAAGCAATTTATCTCATCTGAAACCTCAATTGCTCAGGCTGTGAAACAAGGCCGGCCATCCATTCTCACAGAGGAGCCAACTGGAGGTAGGATTTTTGGTTCTGAATTCAGCTAAACATCTTCAAAGAATTGTATCTGGCCTTCCTTATCCAGGGCTATCAGTGAAGTGCTGGCTGGCTTTCAGAGAAGAACAATTCACAGTCAGCGGAGATATTTTCTGTTGAGCTCTCTAGAGAAGGCTGTGGGGCTTGTCAGTAAGAGTTAATTTATATGCGGGTTATAAATTTTTATTTTATTCAAAGATTTATAAAGAAATTTACATGGTAAGTATTATTATCAACATAAAACGTTGTCTATTCTCTGGTCATTTAAGCAAAATTTTCCTCTCAGGGTCCACCCATGGACAAAGCCCAGATTTAATCTCCAAGAGTCAGCCAGGCACTCTGTGGTCCATGGGAAGCCCTCAAGTTTGCAGCCTGTTTCCTTGTGTGCTGTGCTGGTGTTTAATCTTCCATCTCTTCCGGGTACAACTAGACAGATGCTTATCAAATCATCAAGGGACTTGACATTCGAAAAATGTACTTTTCATTATCTTTAGACTTCTGCACTTTTCAAAAAGACTCTCAGCATTTCCAGTAATTGTGCAGCAGTTTACCCAACACTAAGGTTCTCACTATTAAAAGTTAAAACAAATAAATGTTGAAAAGGAAAAAGTGATCTTTGCAATTTTGTACAGAATCTATATAATGGGTGCATCCTTATAAATGGAGGTGATGGTGCTCAGGGCAAGCTACCCCAGGAGGCACCACTCTGGTGTGCAGATTATTTCGAGCTGAAGACAATAAGGACTCAGAGAACTCACGAAGAATATTTGAGTTTCCCTTCCCAAACTGCCTAAAGAATTTAAAACAAAAGATCTGTTTCAGGAAGGAGTTATTATCATGATGGCTGTAAAGATAATGTAGGATAGAGGTTACAACAGGAAAGGCACCAAGCCCCTTTTATCAAAAACTCTCTCTCTCCCTGACCACATTATCTATAGATGACCCTGAGAGGAGTTGTCAGGCAAACATTTGCATTTCTATGTCCATGTGAGTTGTCTTCTTGCCTTCTGAGGTCCCAGACCACTACCCATCCCCAACACCTTCCTCGTCTTTAGCTACAATACTTAAGCGGGCAGCTGAGACAGAGGGACGAGTTGCTCATTTCTGAGTTTCTCCCATGTATACATGTTATTAAACTTGGTTTTATTTTCTCCTGCTAACCTGTCTTGTTAATTATTTGGCCAGCCATAAGAACCTTAAGAAAAGGACAGAGGAAGATTCTCTCTCTCCCCCAACAGTTTTTGTGCCCAACGTGGGGCTACACTGGCTGGCAAGTTGCGTTCTCTGGCTGGAAGAACTGCCTTCTCCCTGGATTACTTCAGATGATGAGATACGGGAACGCCTGACGAAAGTCGGCAAAATATAAGACTTCTTACCACGTCAGCCTCCCAGAATCTCTACCTGTGGAGTCCAGTGGAAGGAAGTGGTGAGAATTTTTTTCTCTTTCTAAATTTAGATTGGCAGGAGAAAATATTTGGGAAACGAGTTTCTTGTGCTTTTAGTGACGCTGGTACATTTGGTAGAGTACTCTTGGTTTTGATCTTGATCCCTTTTCCTCCCAGAGATAGTCTCTGTTTTTCTCTTTTGTCTTTGTCTTTTGTATCGTGTGTCATAAGAAGGAAATACCATAGTGTAGGACGCAGGCATAGACCCTATAAGCCTAATGTCTGGGCCGGCCCCACAGACTGGTGAGTTTGTGGGTCTCACCAGACTGGCGTCTATTTAGACAAACTTTGCTGTGGGTTAATATGCACATGAAGTGAAGGCCATTGCCAAGGGCATCTTGGAAGCCAAAAAGGCCACAAATTTGGTGGGCACGGGTCGAGCGGTTAAGAGCCATTAGGGCGCTCGCCACTTTCAGGAAACTCCCGTGACAGGATAAGTTGGGTCACGGAACGGGGTAGATGACACAGGTCCCCCGTCAACTGCAAGAAAATGTCCATGCAATGACGAGGTACTCTGTAAAGCACACAGTCCCCAACCCCGTGACACCTCCCCTCCTAGGTATTATTCTGGCTCCAACAGACCTAAGGCGTGGCTAAAGCTGTCATTGTGCACATAAGAAAAAAACCGGATGAGGTTTTTCCTTCTGTCTTGTTCTGTGTCCTGAGACAACTTGGCTTTGTGCCAAGTGAGAATATCCTCCTTGGTCTCCACCATATGGAAGGTGCATTTACTGGGGTGCCCCTTGCTGGCCAGTCGAATAGACTGGGGTTCTGAACTGTCTCTTTGTCTGGCTGTGCCAAGCTCTCAGGGGAGTTTGTCATAAAGGGCCCAGTCCATAAGGGCTTTTGTCGTCTTAACCTTCGTTGCTTGTTAGTGCTGGAAAAATCCCATACCAGTATCACCTGCCCGATGTCACAGATTAGCGTAGCGGGTCTGTGACTGGAGGCGCCCCACACTATTGTGGGAGACCGGAGACACCGTTTTCACTACACCATCCTTACCGCCTGTGCAACGAAGGTCTTTACTTTCTCTGAATATCTTTGGGAGTGAATTCTGTGGATCATGGGGGCTACATCATCTGCGCCCTCACCAGGGACGCCTCTTGCGTCCACGGTAAAGATTTATTCTAAGCGTGGAAAGTTACCTCTGGGTCTTTCTTAAAAAGTCTTATTGGATCGAGTCACTATTGGAATAAATATACAAATGAAGATCCTACTCGTCAATGGCCAGATGACGGATTCTTTGAATTGGGAAAACTTCTAAATTGGGGGAAAAAAATATGTTTTGAGAGCTCTCACACAATTGTTTAATTGGTACCTAAAAAAGGGCCAGAAAAAGGAGGGGAAAAATTTAAATAGCCTTAAGAGCTTGACTCAGGTTACAATTGAATTGAGAACATGTAAAAGTGTAAGTGTTGATAAGATTATAAAGGTTGGAATGTTTGAGCTAATTTTATATAAAGAGGTTACATCAACTTTGCCTGAGTATATTTTAAAATGTCTGACTGGGAATTCTTCCCTTGTCCAAAATCAGAAGACCCAGATCTATTAATAAAAATCTTAATGATAACTATGGTTAAAGGTATAAGAGGTGATGAAATTTACATGAAGTTTTGTACAAAAAACTGATGTTATTTCTATTACAGAACTGGTTAACAAAAATAGTAATTTAAATGATGGCTAATTTTATCTAATGTCTTATGAAGTCTTATAGACAATCTAAATAATTATTGGGAACAAGTAACTAAATAGTTGTGAAAAAGATGAATGTTGGGTGAACTTTAAACAATAATTATGTGTTATGGTGGTTACAGCTTCCAAACTCTTTTTGGTGACATAAAACTTTAGAGTTTTGCTAAATTTTGTGATAAAAATTCACTGAGTATTATCATTTCCAAATAAGATAAGATATTAGACATTGATTGCTAAATTTACGTTTGTCTACTTTTGGCTTTTCATTACAGGAAAACTAAAAGGTGTTTTGGGTCTATTGGTAAACGTGTGTTTTATTAAAAGATTGTACTATAAAGGAACATATTTCTAGAAGTTATGAAGTCTTTATAAATTTTCCAAGCTACAAGATCCTAATGTAAAAGAAAGTTTATAATTGTTTACTTAGTTTTTACTTACAAATTGGGGTTTCTAAGAGTTAAAATTTCTAATTAGTATATGTGATTGAAGCTACTAAATATTAAGAAAATTATGTCTGTGTACAAGGAAAGTAAGATGTATAAAGAAGGAACAAAGAATGGAGATATTTTATTTGATTGATTAAGAAAGATAAATTTGTCTTCAAGAACTAGGAGGGAAAAGAAAGACATGGGACAAATTCTGAATGTAAAAAGAAAGTTATAGGTTTGTGGAAGAGGAATTCTGGAAAAGCAGTTTTTGTATGGTCAAGTTGGCTCAGATTGAAATGAATTTAATTAAGTAAATGAGTTTTAATATCAGAAGGAAGCTGGTACAAAATTATAATTTGGTCTTCTTTCTCTTAAAAGGATAATTTTCTTGAACTTGATAAAGAGGTTATAAAAGATTTTTCTTTACCTTTGGGTAAGTCTACCTAAAAGCCGGAAAAACAAATCTGTTAAAATGATTTCCTGCGTTCAAAAGACTGAGGTCTCTCTATTAAAATGTTTGGACTGTCAATGCTCTCTTTGCTTTAACGTTTTCTATTTTTGACAAGCTCCCCAAAATTCATATAAATAAAGTCTTTTTTTTTACTTTTTTTCTTTGAGAATTTTCAAAGGGCCCTGGAACTTCTCAAAGAAATTTGCTCTCTTCCTACAAAGGGAAAGATACTAAATTTATTAGGCTTATTCCGTATGTTAAATTACATGGAAAGCATTGTCAGACAAGTGATGGTAAGTCTGCTTAGGCGCTGTTATGTGGGCAAATGTTATTGACATAGGTGTTTTAAAATTGTATAACATTACTGAAATTCTGATCTGTCCTGATTATCAGTCATAATTCTGGTTATTATTATTTTAAAGTGTTGTATGTCACAAAATTAACCAAATTCCTCTGTCAATTGCCATTTTGAGGTCTTGTTTACAGACTTATTTCTTTGCTCTAATGCCCTTGCAAAATGTTTCAACTTCAGAAAAATTCATGGAAAGGACTCTGACATTTACACTGGAGTACAGGTTTCTGACAAACTTTCTGATAATAAAACTGAACTTGGTAAGAAATTACAGAAAGCTGATGGAAAGACTGATAACTTCATGAAACTGCTCACAAAAAGATTGGGATCAAGAATGGATTACACAGGACTGAATGAACTGATAAGGATGATTATAATTTTTATTATTTTTCATTTGAAGTATTGCTGAATTTTTAATATTTTGTTTTTTTAGATTTAAGGAAAACTTTTTCTCTTTTCTCCTGAGCTAGCTATGACTTATAACAATTTGGTAAATAATATTTTTGTAAGTAAAATTGAAATATTTATCTTTCTCTCTATCTGATCCCTCGAATTTGGAAACTCTTAGTGAGTATTGTTGTTTTCATGGCAATATAGTTATTTGCATAAGTTCAATAAGAATCTCTTCTCCTTATAACAGGACACAATTGGAAACACTGGTTCTATTACCAAGGCTGTGACTGGAACATCATATTTGCGATATAACCATACAGCTTTTGAGGAATGAAGATTGGACTTTATGGAATAAAGCCACGTGGAAACATTGCCCTGGTACCTTATGTTCCAAGCAGCGCTTACCAGGATAAGTAAAGAATGTCACTTATCTGGCAAGCACAAGGAACCTCGAAATATTTTGGGGGAACCTCGGAAGAGAGGAGTTCACCCAAATCTGTAGGTATTATAGGCAAAGTCTGATAACAAAATTTTGGCTTGGCTTTCCTGGCCTGGAGAGGCCTTTAAAGTTCAATCTGAGATTCCTTATAAAAAGTTCCAGCAAAGCAGATTTAAAAGAGCCTATGTGATCAATTGCCATTCTTGCTGTACTTATGTAAATAATTGGGCCAACTCTATTGGAACTAGACTTATTTTGCAAACTACTTAGTTTTAATTTGTCCATCTTTGATAAAAATGAGGGTGATTTTAGAAAGAAAAATTATATTTCTGTAAAAACTATAGTGTAGATTTGCGGATATTAGATCCTGGTTTTGTTAATTGTCTTTTAAGGTTTTTGTTTTATATTGTTGACTTGACTGGATCCTGATTTCTTCTAGTCTCCTAAAATATCTGGCTACAGATGTCCAAACTAACGTTTTTTATTTTTTCCATCATTTTCATTTGGAATCGCTGAAAACTGAACCTGCCCTTTTTCCTGAAGCCTTTCAAACTGAAGCTGATGGACTTGCTATAAACTTAAGAGATTACCCGATGACATCATCAGAGACATTTTAAACTGCAAAAGCTGCTTTGACGCTGACATCTAAAAATCTTATCTGGCTGTCCTCTAAACTCAGAAACTGCTTTACAACTTGCTCCAACCATTAACCTTGTTTTTCTTTCGTTTACATAGAAATGCTTCCATTAAATACTTGATTGCTTGCTTCCACGATATAGGTGTAACCTTGAGAGCCCACCTGCATCACCACCTTCTAAAATGTACTTAATTGAACTATCTATTATCAGGACTAAGAAATGTGCTCAGTGAGATGAAACAATCTACCAACTCAGCTTTTGGACTATGAAACGTCTTTAATTTTCAAAAGGACTGTGAAACTTCTAGGAAAGTTTCAGAGGAGGGAACTGATGCTGCTCAGGGCAAGTTACCCCAGGAGGCACCACTCTGGTATGCAGATTATTTCGAGCTGAAGACAATAAGGACTCAGAGAGCTCAGGAAGAATATTTGAGTTTCCCCTCCCAGACTACCTAAAGAATTTAAAACAAAAGATCTGTTTCAGGAAGGAGTTATTATCATGATGGCTGTAAAGATAATGTAGGATAGCGGTTACAAAAGGAAAGACACCAAGCCCCTTATATCAAAAACTTTATCTCTCCCTCCACATTATCTATAGATGACCCTGAGAGGAGTTGTCAGGCAAACATTTGCATTTCTATCTCCATGTGAGTTGCCTCTTGCCCTCTGAGGTCCCAGACCACTACCCACCCCCAACACGTTCCTCGCCTTTAACTGCAATACTTAAGCAGGCAGCTTAGACAGAGGGATGCGTTGCTCATTTCTGAGTTTCTCCCATGTATACATGTTATTAAACTTGTTATTATTTTCTCCTGCTAACTTGGCTTGTTAATTATTTGGCCAGCCATAAGAACCTTAAGGGAAAGGGCAGAGGGAGATTCTCCCTCTTCCCCCAACAACAAGATTATCTGATTCCCAGAAAAAGAAAACAGTACTATAATATTAAGGCTACAACTGTCAAAATGAAGCCAATATACACTCAAGTCAAGCTTTTGCTCAAAAGTTAATTGGCTCCTCTTTGAAACTTTATCATGTTTATTATGTAAGCATAATATAGAGCCTAGAATATAGAAAGTGCTTATTGGTAAGTTAACATTCTGATCATTTATTTTGTAAATGTTAGTATGAGAGATGTAATTCGTTTTCTAGTATATTCAGATTTTCAAGTTCTGCTAAACCTAAAGCCACATTACTGGCAAGTTGGGATACCTCTAGACATCTGAAAAATATGAATCCTAAACAGAAGCATATAAATTCTCTATTCATCAGGTTCTAAGTTCTAAAACATTCTAAGGTGTTGGAACAAATCAATGGCATTCCAAATTTACAGTAAGGCTACATGTGCCACACAGGATCCTACAGGAAGAGAAATCCAGATTTTAAATAGAGGAGATTATGCACAAAAATAAAGTACGTTTTCAAGTCTGAAAGGGGATTTCAAGAAAGAAGAGACTCTCAGAACATGTGGGAAGTGGTAAATAACTTATCAAGGGCTCTCTAAAGGAGAACATATTGTGGACAAAAGAGCTTCACACCAGAGAGCTAAAATGGCATCTCTGGAATCCTTACGATGAAATAGATGCTGAACTACTATTTCCTGAAACTTAAAATGCACCTTGGGCCGGCCCCGTGGCTTATCAGTTAAGTGCACACGCTCCGCTACCTGCGGCCCGGGTTCGGATCCCGGGCGCGCACCGACGCACGGCTTCTCCGAGCACGCTGAGGCCGCATCCCACATACAGCAACTAGAAGGATGTGCAACTATGACATACAACTATCTACTGGGGCTTTGGGGGAAAATAAAAGGAGGAGGATTGGCAGCGGATGTTAGCTCAGAGCTGGTCTTCCACAGCAAAATGAGGGGGATTAGCATGGATGTTAGCTCAGGGCTGATCGTCCTCACACAAAAAAATAAAAATAAAATGCATCTTATCCTCCAAACAAATACCACCTCCTGCCTTGCAGCTTACCTGGACATAGTGATGTGTTGGAATCGTTTTTCTAATTCATTGGTTCTTTTTTTTTTTGAAGATTTTATGTATTTATTTTTCCCCCCAAAGCCCCAGTAGATAGTTGTGTGTCGTAGCTGCACATCCTTCTAGTTGCTGTATGTGGGACTTGGCCACAGCATGGCAGGAGAAGTGGTGCCTTGGTGCGCGCCCAGGAACCGAACCTGATCCACCAGCAGCAGAGCGTGCGCACTTAACCGCCAAGCCACGGGGCCGGCCCCTAATTCATTGGTTCTTAAACTTGATGGGCACCAGAAGCACCTGGAGGCCTTGTTGAAACCCAGATTGCCAGGCCCCACCCCAGACTTGCCAGTTCAGCAGGTCTGCAGCAGCACCTGACAATTTGCATTTCAGCCCAGTTCCCAGGTGATGCTGATGCTGCTGGTCCAAGGACTCCACTTTGAGAACCACAGCCTGATTTGCACCCTATATATGGTTACCAAATCCATTATTTTATCCTTTGGCTGCTACTTTTCCTTTATCACATCAGCACCTTAGCTCCGAATCTCCTCACCTAGCAATGGGAATACGTGGAGAGTTTAACAGCTGGTTCTCCTTTCCAGATCAGTTCTCCCTCTTCCTCTCAATACTACATTCTCTTGCCAGGTAACTGTTCCTTAAACATCAGTGCATCATAGATCTTCCTCGCTCAAAAACTCATGACTCTTATGCTGAACACAAGACATTTTAAATTCTCCACTTGGTTCACAATGTCTTTAATAGCCTTACTTTAATAGTAAAATGTGGACACCCTGTTCCATACCCTGCCTGCTATAAAGGAGTATGTGAGGATTACATAAGATACAGTCAGTTCTCTTTCTGCACAGTGTGACATTCTATAAGGTCATTGTGTACACTGAATCGGTGAATATGACCCACTGCTCCTACGGGAAATGCAGTGTTAGGTTTCTGTAAGCCTTAGTCACATTTTCTTCAACTCATCAGTACATTACCTTGTTCTCTGTGTGTTCTCTTTAAAGTCACCTTATTTAATATATATTGTTGATATATTAACATTGAACTCACACCAACAGCACTGTAACTCGTGTCTGATAGTAGCTTGTCGAACACACATACTTTCTCAGTAAAGGCACGTCACAGCCTCTTGCCCTGAGGAACACCAGGCAGCATTGCAGCACTACACATGGGGGACATATTAAATGGCAAGGTCACCAACATAATGCACAAAAAGATAAGAAATGAGGCACTAAATAGACTGCAAGAAGGACACTTGTTTACAATGTGGGCTGAAACAAGAGGGCAGAGCAGCACCTTGTTCCCCCTCAGCTGGGAACGTGCACGTCGAGTGAATCAAATTTCTCACCACTTTGTGCATATCTGCAAATGGACATGAAAGCCCTGAGAGTGTTCATTTGGGGGCTGCCAGTACATTTTAGCTAGTGGGCAAGTGTGCAAACACGGAATCCACAAATAATGAGGAGCAACTATATTATGAAAGCATCTTTTCAAAACCAGAATATTGCTTATATATAAGAGCAATAATGATAACATAACAGCTAACATTTAAGTGCCTACTATGTGCCAGGAGCTCTTCTAAGTACTTTACATAAGTTAATGCATGTAAATCTCACTAAAACGCTACAAGACAGGAGTTTTCAGTAGCCCCTTTTGATAGATGAGGAAACTAAGGTTCAGAGAGTAAATATTTCCACAGGTTCTCCAGTTAAAAGTGGAATAACTGGGATTGATGCCCAGACAAACTAGTCCAAAGCCCACAGCCTCAACCACTATGGTAGGAATGTGAGCGAATTTTCTACCACTCCCTAAAAAGCCCCTTCTGATCCAGCCTGTGTGGTCTCACACATACTTATTCACTCATCAAACATTTTCTGAGTGCACCAAAGGTGTCAGGTACGGTGTTTAGATACTGGAGGGACAAATAGAATATCGTCACAAATAATCCATAACCAACCAATAAATCAAAATTGGGGTGAGTTTATTATGAGCCAAGCTTTGAGGATCATATAGCCCAGGAGAGTCTTTTCACAAAGAAATGGAGCACTGCAAAGAAGTGGGGTGTATAGTGTGGTTATATACCATCAAAGAGCATGTACCACATGTGATTGCAATGTCCCTTTTACAATAGCCACGACATTGACCTGTTGGCACGTGGATTGATGGACACTATGGGTATCAGGTGTGCTGTCTCCATGGGCGTGGCTGTTGTCTCAAGTTTGGTGGTCACGGAATGATCGCAGCAATCAAATCCTAGCCTATGGAGAAATGCTTATCCTTAAGGAAATGCTAATGTGGGGGAAGTTGCATTTACACCTTAAGGGCATTGCTTTTGTCTTTGGGACACGTTAATTGCTTAAAGCGGATATACAATGGATGAACAGAGGCTACAGGCCCCTTTTGGGGAAAAGAAAAAAAAAACAAGGTCAGGCCCAATTAGTTTTACACCAAATGGCTTCCTCATATGCTCCAATGTATCCTGTTGCTGGCCATTTATTCATCAAGAAGAAGGATCGTCTCAGATTTAAGGAGCTCACTGTCTATGAGACAAGAATAAAACAACAGTTATGGAAAAGGAAATAAGTACAGGGTCCCAGAGTGGGGACATCAAAATGGGTCTCTAGATGGAGACCTCTCAGGAAATGTCTCCAAGAGGAAGGAACATTTGATATGAGTTTAGATCAAGAAATAGGAATTAAGTTGATTAATAAAGGAGGTAGGAGTGCAGAAGAAACACATATAAAAAGACAGATATAAAGGATGCTAAAGCTTTCAGAAAATGGGGGTATTTTTAAGGCTGGAACAAAGCGAACATGTAGGACACAGTGGGTGATGAGGCTAAAGATGACGACAGCAAGAGAAAGCCTGCGTGTCCAGCTCAGGAGTCTGAATGTTCTCTCGGATGCTCTGAGCAGTCATTGAAGGAGTCTAAGCAGATATCAGATTTAAGCAAATTTGGATTCTAGAAGGTAACTCTGGAGGCATTGTGAAGGAAAGATTAGAAGAAATTAAGACTGAAGGAAAGGGACCTGTTGGAAGACTAGGCAGCGATCCAGATAAGATAGGTCTTGGCCGGCCCGGTGGCGCAAGCTGTTAAGCATGCGTGGTCCAATGCGGTGGCCCGGGCCTCGCCGGTTAGGATCTCGGGTGCGCACCAACGTAGCGCTTGGCAGGCCATTCTGTGGCAGCATCCCATACAAAGTGGAGGAAAGTGGGCATGGATGTTAGCCCAGGGCCAGTCTCCCTCAGCAAAAAAAGAGGAGGATTGGCAGATGTTAGCACAGGGCTGATCTCCTCACACACAAAAAAAAGATAGGCCTTGGCTCAACCACGGAGTCTGCAGGTGGAGGAGGCCAGGAGGTGGGAAGCAGTGCTGGGTTCCTGCAGGAGGAAACTGAGCTGCCTCTCAGTCACGGGAAGACTGTGCCTGTCATGGCCTCCCCACTCCCATGCCCAAATGCCATGTTCCTTTCTGCTTCAGTACCTTTCCTCTCTTCTCCCATCTGAAATCCTCACTCTTTCTTCCCTCCACCTGCTCAAAAGTGGTCCCTTTGAGGACTTGATCTAGTCTACCTCTCCTAAGAAGCTGTCCTTAATTACAATTTCTCGATAACATTCTCATTTTTTTTAAGGTTCTGTAATACAACATACACTAAATACCTTGGCAGAATCAAATTATATCTTGCAAACAATTTCATGTATGTGGAGGAGCTTGGAACCGTATAATTCTTTATATTTCCTTCGATACCTACCACAAATACCTTGCACATAGAGGTCAATGGATGTCCAGTAAAGTTAAATAGAGTGGAAGCACACTTTATAAGCTAAAAACTTTTATGAGTTCAGTTATTCCTTTAGATCAGCTGCTTGAACCATTTGTTTTTCTCCACAGGTCAACAGTGTTGCCCAGCACAAATGAATTTTACACCTTCTCAAACTCAATAGAGCAAAGATGGAACTTCATTCCCCTTGCAAGTCTTACTGCCCCAGAGGAAAGCAACAACATGTGACGTCTAATTCTTTCTTCACATTCTCGTCTCAAATTGTAACTGTTTCCCAGTTGCTAATTGGTTTTCATTATTAAAACTGACAAAAAAGTTTCTCATTATTTCTTTCTTTCTTTTTTTTGTGTTATGAGAAAGATCAAACCTGAGCTAACTTACAATGCCAATCCTCCTCTTTTTGCCGAGGAAGATTGGTCCTGGGCTAACAATTGTGCCCATCTTCCTCCACATTATATGGGATGCCGCCACAACATGGCTCGACAAGCGGTGCATTGGTGTGCGCCCGGGATCCAAACCTCTGAACCCGGGGCTGCCGTAGCGGAGCGTGCTCACTTAACTGCTGCACCACCGGGCTGGCCCCTCTCTTTATTTCTAAAGCTAAAATGTCTAAATCTTTCTCTGGGCTAGTTGGAGTTTCCATAAAATGAAAATGTACATTCCAGAAAAATCCTTAACTTTCCAGAATAATCTTGAATATGGTAAACACCTTGGCAAAAATGTCACTGATTTTCAATGTCAGTGCCTCCACAAGGGTATCCTTGCATTGTCTCCCCTCCCAACCACCTCTCACTTTGGCCCTCCCCAGGCTCATGGGGTCAAACTCTTTACTGAGCGCTAGGAATGATCAGAGTCTGAGGGAGACTTCAAGGATGACTAAGCCATGGTTTCTGACCCCAACCATCTCTCTCCATCTCTGCTTTAACCTCTATTTTTCTTACTCTGGTTTCTACTTTAGTTGTTTACTTGTCTTGTGAATTGTTGTTTTGTGGTTTATAATTATCATGTAAATTCATATTACTTGTTGCCTTAGAGTTTAGAAAGAACTTACATTAAACAATGTTTTTTTCCCAGCCCTTTGATGTGTCTAACACCTTTCAACGAAATTCAAGTGGCTTCTTGTTTTTACGTCTCCATCATTATTTAGAATTATGTTCACCCCACACTTTTGAACTAATGCTGCTTTATTCTTTAAACTATTCTATGACAAGACTCACGTGAGGAATCCCTGAAGCACCATCAGCTAGGCATCCCCACATTCCTCACATCTGTTTCCTTGATTTGTTCCTAACTAAAGATGTTTCTGAAACTAATACTGAATTGTACCAAGTGGTCATTGCATAAAAAGCACTATCACAGATACCTTAAAGAGAAGAAATGGAAAAGAATATTCAATTCCTCAGATAAGTTTGCAATCCAATGAGGCATTGAGGGGACCAGGGGGCACTGATCAGAGCAGGAATCTAAGAGAAGAGTTTTAAGTCAATTTCAAATGAGGTTAAAACTGGAATGAGATAGTATTTTACCGGTTATCTGAAATCATAGGCATTTTTCTGACCTATGAAAATTTATTTGCATATAAACTGTACGTGTGGGGTAAGAGAGTGCTGATATTGTTTGATTTCTTTTTATTATTCACCACTTTGTAATAGATGTGGCTATTCACAATTAATAAATATCATAACGTGGAGAGACCCAATTGCCTCTTGTTATCAATTCTTACACAAAGCTAAAGTTTTAAAGATCAAACTTCATTCTAGTTACCTTGCAACTAGTCTATTTATATCAGAAAGATGCTGAGTTTTAGGAAAATACTTCAAAACACAAATTTTATATGTAATTTCAAAAGCAAAAAATGAGTTAAAAATTGGGTGGTAACCAGTTTTGCTGCTATATATTAAACTTTAACATGGGAGCAGACATTTTTAGAGAATATAATTGATATTTGCCTATTTGTATATTGTAGAATGTTAAAGGATTTACAGTTTTAATAGTATTTCAAATACCAGAGAATAAAAAACAGAACTGTTTCAGTTTTACGAAATAGCTTTTTAGACATAGCAGATTTTCAGAGCATATTACTTGAAAATAAAATAATCAGTTAGTGAGGTTTAAGCCATGTGGTTTTATTTTGAAATTGCTCATTCCATAGGAGCATCAGTAAAAGCCCTCCAGGAGTAGCTGATGCTCTTTCCTTCCGCCTGAGCACCGGCTGTATTTTCTTTAAGCCTCAGACTCTCGGGCAACACCAGAGCCCTCAACTCTGTTTAGTTGAGAAAAGGCTTTATGAGTCATATGTTTTTTCTAGGGGTATGGAGCTCCCAGACTTATTAAGTACAGGGAGAGAGTAAGAGTCTGAACACATTCAATAAACTCCAATGTGCTCAGGTGAGAAGACAGGTGCCTGAACTCACATGTGAAGAAGAACTTAAGAGGATGCTTTCTGACTCTGGTTCGTGCCTCTGACTAAGCAGTCCTGGACATCCCCGTTACAGCCACGGAATAACACAGGCAGTCTTGATGGAGCAGAAGTCCTCCTATGTCCATCATTTGTGCAGAGCAAACTGGCTTAAGATCTCTCATTTCCTGCTGCAGTGGTAATTTACAGAGATACAGAACTGCCATCTAGTGACTAAGAGAGCAGCAAAGTGCTTTACATGAAAAGTGAAATTCTGAGTTTTATAAAACAGAACAGTGAAGCACTAAAGTTGGTAAAGTTGATACAATGTGGCACACGAAAGTTATAGTAAACCTGAAAAATGTGTAGGTGAACTAATCAGTTGCTCTCTATGCCTCTAAAACATGTCTTGACATCCTACTCATAAATAGTAGAGTTTAAATATAATAGAATAACTTTGGAAACAAACTTCTCATCTCATCTCATCCACTGCTGTTGGCAGGAGCCGGTATTAAATAACCAGATGGTGAGAACCCATGTTGAAGCACCATTTTTATCACAATGGAGAGAATATGAGGCATAACCCAACGGACTGATGTTCACATCTTCCCTCTTACCCTTGATCAGTTTTGTAAACATGGTTTTCTTTATCAGTTAAATATGAATTATAACAGTTACTTTAAAGGATTACTGTAAGAATTGCATAAGGGAATACAGTAAAGGAACTGGCGCACAGTAGATTGATAGTTAATTCTCCTGCCCTGTCTCTCTTCTAAGAAACATACAGAAATAATCTAAGAATAGAACCCATGTATAAAGTAAACTTATGACAAACAGTCAATGGCTCCTGAAGTAAGGGACATCATTGTTGAGTGCTTAACCTCAACTGCCTCCAAATACTGTTAACTCTCAATTAATTTTATGTGTTTTCTGTCTTCCAGACACTTCACTGGCTACAAGGAAAGGAGAAGTGTGAAATTGAAATTAATTTCACCCTTGAATGGCCTAGCTGTAACAACAGGTGTTTTAAATCACCTAGTTCTTCAGGTTTTCTGCTTATTACTATATATTTTAACATGGTTCACAGCCAGAGAAAATAAGAAAATCATTATAATTTTACACACGTGAATATATGTCTTGACTATTACAGCTGGACTCTTAATATATAGAGCAATGTTGTACATGTTTTGTGCTTGTTGATAGTACAGAATACTTTTGTCCAGGCTTTCTTTGGCATTATCATAAATAATGAAGATCTCAGTAATATAAGCCCAGGAGAAAAGGGTTTATAAAAATCTAACATACTATCCTAGTCATGCCTCAAAAAAAAAAAAGCTATAAAAATAATGAGAGGATATTTTGAAGGCACTATTTTTCTTAATTATTTCCAACTTTATTTCCCTTTACCTCTTTTTAATCTTTCTCCGTCTTATTCGCTATTGGCTAATCATCTCACAGTAATTAAATCACCCTCAGCTGAGTCCACCATGCCTCTTCAAGTGCCCCAGCCTAATGTCTGTCTCAGCTCTGACAAAAAGTAGCTGGGAAAACCTGTTTTGTGGCACTATTCTTAAGAATATCTTTACTCTTGGGCTGGCCCCGTGGCTTAGTGGTTAAGTGTGCACACTCTGCTGCTGGCGGCCCGGGTTTGGATCCCAGGCATGCACTGACATGCCAGTTCTCTGGCCATGCTGACACCGCGTCCCAAATACAGCAACTAGAAGGATGTGCAACTATGACATACAACTATCTACTGGGGCTTTGCGGGGAAAATAAATAAATAAATAAAATTATTAAAAAAAAAAGAACATCTTTACTCTTACAATAATAGCTATATGTTTGAAAGGCACCAGTGGATTACAAAATGAAGTACTTGACCAATGTTGTATCCTCATTTTCCCTCCAGGGAGAACACAACATTCGTGTGTAATGCAGGGCTGCTGCTTTATTGTTCTCTCCTTTCAAGACATTTTATTACTTGTAAAACATAATAGGATTAATGGTGATATATGAGTAACAATATAAACTTACAGACAGCAAAAAGATACTATTTCAGTGTCATCATTTTATGTACTGTAACAAACAGTAATATTTTCATAGTGTAATATCTTGATTGATCATAAATTTTTTCCTGGCTCATTTTTATGCTAATTCATTTATTAGATTACCAAATTTATACTTTTATGATCTTTATTTTCAATCAATATAATTGAAGGGACATCAGTTGTTCTTGGTAAGTGAAAGTTCAGAAAAAATTTTTGATAATGTATAAGTTTGAGAAGGATCTTTTTGTTTTTTAAAAGAGAAGTCAGGCCTGGCCCTGTGGCTTAGTGGTTAACTGTGCGCGCTCCGCTGCTGGAGGCCCGGGTTCGGATCCCGGGCACGCACCGACGCACCACTTCTCCGGCCATGCTGAGGCAGTGTCCCACATACATCAAGGATGTGCAGCTATGACATACAGCTATCTACTGGAGCTTTGGGGGAAAAATAAATAAATAAAATTATAAAAAATATAAAAGAGAAGTCATTTAATATTTAGAAAAGTTCTCAAAAATCATCAAACTCTTTAATTTTACAGAAAGGAATACTACGTTCCAGAGAGCCTAAGTACGTTGTCACACACTAACCAGAAACAGACCTGGGCCTAGAACTCAGGTCTGAGTCACCTGACTTCTACTGGACCACACTCAAGGGAGCACACCTTCTTCTTACTGGTAATTTCTAATACTAAGTTATTTTCAAAAGCACAGTTGAGAGAAATTGTAAATAAATAAAACATGATTTTATATAAAAAAGTAGCAATTGCGACCCACAATTTCTATTCCATATGAGTGTTTCCTTTCTTGTAGGTTTCTTGTTTTTAATACCAAGTCCATTTTGGTAACAAGAAAAAAGACATAATGTTTAGTTTCTTTAGTAACATACAAAAAGCTTCTGTGGAAATTAAAAAGACACTAACTAATGTCTCGTCTACTAAAGCAACTTAAGAATATTATTTGATTTTGGGAAAGCTCTGAGAGATTTTTTTAAAAATCATATCCACGTGACTATTAGTCCAGCCAGGCACATCTCCACATGACATCTCCTAGAGTGCCCAGTTTTCTGCTGGATCCAGCTATTGTCAGGCCCAATGCTCTGGCTGAGTAGAGAATGATGCCGCTTCTGAAAAGCATGTACTCAGTTCCACTTCAAGGCTGATTGATGGAGACACTAGGAAAGGAAAAGATGAAAATATTACCCTAATCAATGATGTAAAACACAAGCTATGAGCAACCGTTAAAAGAATTCTCTATGAAATTGATCAAATCTACTATCACTACACCGGGCTATTTCCTATCAGTAATTTGACACATAAACAAATAGAATAGTGTATTTAATGATATCAATTCTTTTAGTTGTGTGCTTTTCCTTTTAAAACTACATATGCTTATATGTGTTTGCTTTATTTTCAGGTGGTGTCACCGTATCAAGGCCTCGCGGGCAGGTGGGGCTTTCACTGAGGACCCCCAAGGCCCCCCCTAGGCCCGCTGGCTGTGCACGTGCCCTTGGCCTCATGGGTTAAACCCAAGGCCGCAGGGCTTCCATAGCGAGCGGCCAGAGAAAGAAGGGCCCATGAGAGAGGTAGGCGAGGGGCGCGGGCTCTGCCAACTTCCTCTTCTCAGGTCCCTGAGAGAGAGAGACACAGAGAGAGAGAGAGAGAGTGAGAGAGCGAGAGAGATCCCTGACCTCTGCATTGCTGCCTCCACCGCTGGTGCCATGTCACACACCATCCCCCTTCCCCCAGCATCCCCATGCTACCCCTGGGAAGGCACCACCACTGGGAGGCCTGTTCCTGGTCACCTCCCTGTCGTCCCTTCAGGACCAGAGCCCAGTGCAGGGGAGTTGGTTCAGACAAACATTTACATGTCCCTCTCCATGAGAATTGTCTTCTCCAGTCTCACATCCCAAACCCCACCCCCAACATCCTCCTTTGTCTTATCTGAAGATAGTATTTAAGAGGAGCATCTCTGCCATTCTTTTGAGAGACTCCATTTCTCATGTGTCTCCCATGTATACATGTTATGAGCCCAATTTAATCAAGCATGGATTCTTTTACTTGCCTATTTGCATCAGGAACATAATTACTATCTAGAGAATTAATTAGAGAATATTCATGGTGAATGAAAGATGTCATTTCTAATAACATAATGGAATTCCTTGAGGCTTTATTCTGGGGATATGTGTAGGATTAAGTCAGGACACACTGTGAGAGTGATAGATAAGTTCTATATATTTTTCTTCTTCAAGACCATGAATTTCAGCCACAGTTCATACCCATCTACTTTGCAACAATGAAAAACAATGACCTTGAATATTTTGCCCTCAGATTCATTAGTCTTTAAAGTATTAATTGAACAATTTAAATCTAGATGAGTGAAAGACTATGGAGACTTCTAGAATGTCACGTTAGGTCCTTTAGAAGTGAAGAATTGTTTTTATAAAACATTTCTATTCCTTCTTATACCTTGACAATAATGTTACTCTGAATCTGTTTTAAAGAGGATAATGGCAGATTTACTTTAATTTGCACCCTTTTTTAAGTACATTTACCTAATATTTCTCAGTCTCTTGAAAACTTTTATCTTTAGCTCAACATTCATTTAAATCACCAGACCTATTTGATGAAGCCGACATGAACATTTACTCGAAAACTCCTCAGAAAATTACTAATTTAACCTGTACTCTGGACGATCCATTGTAAAACGCAAACTGGATTTGCCAGGCCCCTCAAAACGGCTCATAACTCTGTTTGTACATTTATCTGGGCAGATACTATCTGAAGGTAATTGTTCTTCCCAAATGCTTTCTTTAATTCAATCAGCAATACTTCCAAAGTCTTAATGAAAATGTGGCCAATTTTGTGAAATCCAAGTGACTTTTTTGTTCTTGCATGCCAATGAGATTAAGAAAATAAGTGTTTTAATTATTGTTATTGATTTTAAAAATCAGAGACGAAGAAAACAAACTTCTTTGTCCAAAGACATTTCTGCAAATGAAATCGTCTGAAAAACTGACAGCTAGCCCCCTGTTTTAACCACTAAACCATAAGAAATGTAATACCGTGGGCAAACACTTGAGAGTTGTCACCTGCAGGAGTCCCCAGCACTGTTGCCCCATCAGGGCCATGGATCAGGGGAAGGAGCCAGTGGAGGGGAGTCAGCTGGGCCCTCAGCATCCTTCCTTCCTTGGTCAGAACCCGGTCCCAGCTGCTCCCTGTATCATCTTCTGGGGAAGCAGAGAATTCTTCTGGAGACACAACACATTGGGTGTTAAGGATGTCATTGTTCTTTTATAAACAGATGTTAGATCGTGTAACGGGCTTCTCAGCACAGGAGAAGCCACCTCAAGGGAAGGCAGAACTTCTCCAGGAGCTGAAGGTCATCCAGGGAGAGCAGAGTCAAGGGCTGCACAGCGTCAGCCGGCTCCTGCTCTCCATCTCATGGACACCTCGGTCCCCAATCCCCGACACCCCTCCCAGTGCCCCCCCCAAGGGTTCCCATTGTATCCTCAGAGTCCCGAGCAAGCGCAGGACCGGTGCTCAGAGTGGCAGAGGGGCCGCCGAGCTGGAGAGCCCCGGGGCGCAAGCACTGGGGGCGGAGTCCCTGATGCGGAAGTGGCGGCCACTGGAGTTTGTGTGGGGGGCTCAGGCAGTTTCTGGATCCTTCCTCCAGGATTTTCAGCGCGGGGAGCTCTCCTTTCTGCAGTGTGGAGGAGCGCTGGGCAGGAGCGGCGCTGAGGTAGGCGGTGGGCAGCGGGCTCGGCGTGGAGATCGCCGCCGCGTATGGCGGGAGCGCGGCGTCCGGGGCGGCGGATGGGACCGGGGGCCGGGGCTGCCGGCGGGCTGCTCCAGGCGGGGGAGCCCAACCTCTGTCCCTTGGAGGAGCAGAAGAGCGCCGCTTGGCCAGCCTGTCCCTGTGCCTTGGCGGGGCCCCACCTCAGCGGGGTCACACCCATCCGAGGTGCAGGGGGCGGCAGGGAGTCGCCTGCCCTGTGCGCCCGCCCTTGAGTTCGCGCCCCCCGGGACCCCGTCTAGGCCAGGTCGCGACATCTTTGGGTGAACGCTTTCCTTCGGAAGAGGGCCTGTGGTCAGCGCTCCTCTGCCTGACTCCGCTCAGGCTATTGGGCTCCTCATTGCCTTCATTAAACAAATGAACGGTTTCTACATCCTTGGGACCACCTTTATTGAAAAGCCTGATCGCATTCATGGTTTCTGATAATTGACTCTATATTTGCAAGGTGAACTTTGAAGCCTGTGAATTGTTGTAAACTGCATTTAATGAAAGGAGCTTTAAACAATCTTTGGTGCAAATTGTGTAGCTTCCTAATACTAACTCACCTTCTGTTAACATAGACTGATGACTGATCAATTGATGATTGACATAATGTGTATGGAATTTTGGTTTCAGTTGAAAAGATTTTCTTGGCAGTCGGTGCTAAAATTAAAATCGGATAAAGAGGAGGATTTTGGAAGCTGTATGTAGTGTCTGTTTTGTCTCCGTACTCATTTAGAATTGTAAGAATTTAGATTTGGAAAGCCCATAGAACAAGAAGTTTGAAATTTTGATTTGACTGACAAGGGGAAAGGTCAAAAGGTCAAATACGGTAAGATGTCATTTATATAATATTCTAGAAAAGATAAACCATAGGGAAAGACAACAGATCGTTAGTTGTCATTAGTTTTCATATTTAGTTAATCATTTAGTTCAATAGTTTAATCATTAGTTTTAATATTTCTTATTAAAAAATACATTTTAATGATAGCATCCTAATTATGCTTTTGGGTGATACCAGAAGTTGATAACCTATTAAATTCTGCAGTAGGAAGAAATGACATGTTGGTTATTGGCGTCTTTGAAGTGTAAGTATTGGCGGTAATGAAACTTTTAAATGAGCTTTTTTGGATTCTGAACTACTGATTTTTTTACTAGATCCTGTTGGACGTGGCATGTTACAAGTTTCAAAAGGCTCTTTAAATTATTGTAGCAGGCTGAAGCTATTAAATTATAATGTAAGCTCTTTATAGATGAAACAGGCAAAAATACAAAAAGCCATTCATCAATTTATTTTTGTTAAAAAATCAAGTGAATCTTACCATACACATGAATGACTTTTGGCTAGACAGACCTGAACTTGACAAGATGGACTCATTGGTATGGGGAACTTCTTTTGGAATGTTAAAATGGGAGAGGATATATAAATTTTACCTGAGGGTGACCCAAGTCGATATGGCAGGTTTAGTTGCTTTTACACTCTTTCTGAGTTATGATCTTGATTAAAAACCTGGTCATAGACATTCCAAGACATTTGGACCATTTTATGTATCAATATAATAAGATGTTTTATTTCTCTGATACTTTCTGATTTCAGGGTGTCTGGGAAAAACAGTTTCTCAACATAGGTACTTTGGAATATAATTTTTGATTGTTGACTTATTGAATCATAGAATTGTTGAGGTGGAAATAATTTTAGTGGTTTAGAGCCTAACCTCTTCAATTTCCAGGAAATGGAACGTGAGGTTTCTTGAGTTAAGTCGTCCACAGTCAGACTGCTACTTTAGTGGCAGAGTTGGAACTAAATGCTCAGATGCTTGTCTCCAGATTCCTAGTACAGTGCTCTCTGTGCTGCGTACTATTAAGTAGACAAATCAATGAGTTACCTTCTCATATCATATACATAGCCAGCAGGGTCGATTATTTCCCATATGCATTTCTTTCCTTTCTTTTTTAAGTAACTACTAACCACAATTAATTTATTCCCCTGCCATGTTTAATGACCATCCTTGTGTGTGTCTCCTCGAGCACACGTGTGAACTCCCTAGAATGGACACCTGCCTGTGATTGGATTGTTGGGCCAGAGGCTGATGTGCATCAGCCTCTTGATGAGCTGCAGCCAAATCATCCTCTGAAGTTTTAACAATTTCCATTCCCTCCAACAGTGTTTGAGTCATCCTTGCCCTGGGAATGGTCAGATTGGCATTGTCAGATTTTTAAATTTTTGCCAATCTGATGGGTGAGGAATGAAGTATTTGTTTTCCTCTTTTGACAAACGCATGGAGCTGTGCAACTACCAAAATTGAGATACAGAACAGTTCCAGCACCCAGAACTCCCTTGAGCTGCTCTTTTCTAGTCAACTCTTCCCCCAACCTTAACCCCTGGTGGCTAATGATCTGTTGTCTTTCTCTATGGTTTGTCTTTTCTGGAATATCATATAAATGGAATCCTACAGTATTTGGCCTTTTGAGTCTGGTTTCTTTCATTTAGCATGATACATTTATTTGAGTGTTCATCCATGTTGTTGACTGTATCAACAGTTCCTTCTGTTTTATTGCTGAATGTAGTATCCATTGTATGAATTTACCACAGTTTATCCATCCACCAGTTGAAGGACATTTGAGTTATTTTCAGTTTTGTCTTTTTTGACTATGAATAAAGCTGCTATAAATCTTTATGATTTGAGAAGGCAAACAAGTTTTTGCATGAACATGTCTTCTTCTCCTGGGTAAGCACATAGAAGTGGAATTGCTGGGTCATATGGTATGTGCATGTTTAACTTTATTTTAAAAACTCTTTGTGGTAGCAAAGTCATGGCCCACAAAGATGTCCTAATCCCTGAACCTGGGAATACATTGGTTTACTTGGCAAAGGTGAATTAAATTTGCAGACAGAATTAAGGTTACTGATCAACTGACTTTAAAATAGGGAGAGGATCCTGGATTATCCAGGTGGGCCCAGTGCATCACAAAGGCCCTTAAAAGGGAAAGAGAAGCAGTAGAGTAGAAAAAGATCCAAGGGAAGCAGGGCCAGAGAGATGCCGAGTTCTTGGTTTTGAGGGTGGAGGAGGGGGGCATAGGCTAAGGAATGTGGTGGTCTCTAGAAGCTTGAAAAGGCTAGGAAATGGATTAAGCTTTAAAGTCCCCCCAAAAGAACCTAGCTCTGCCAACACCTTGATTATAGCCCAAAGAGACCCGTGTCAGACTGCTAACCTACAGTACTGTAAAACAATAAATCTGAGTTGATTTAAGCCATGAAATTTGTGCTAATTTGTTACAGCAGCATAATAAACTCCACTTTAAAACTGTTTTCCAAAGAGGCTGAACCACTTTGTGTTCCCACCAGCAATGTAAGGGTGTTCCAGTTACTTTCCATCCTCATTAACACTTGGTATGCTCAACCTCTTTAATTCTAGTCATTCCAGTATGTACATAGCAGGATCTCAATGTGGTTTTTATGTGCCTTTTTCTCATGATTAACGACCTTGAGCATCTTTTCATGTGCTTATTTGCCATCTGCGTATCTTCTTTGGTGAAGTGTCCAAATCTGTGACCATTTTAAACTTGAATTTTCTTATTGCCGAGTTTTGAGAGTTCTTTATAGTCCTGTCAGATATGTGATTTGCAAAGGTCTTCTCCCAGTCTGTGGTTTGCCTTCTCCAGCCTCCCACGAGTGTCTTTGTAACGTCCGTGTAACATAACTCGAGAGGTTTCACATGACCTTATCTTCCTTCATTGGGAAACAGAGTGAAGTTGGAGCACTTGAGTCCAATCAGACCTTGATCAGAGTTGGGTCTGGGTCTCAGTTTTAGTAAACCCAGGCCTTCCACTTTCCCCCTGTTCCTGTTTGCGGTGCTCCCCTCCCCCGCACAGGGGTCTGCTCCTAAGTCTGGTAGATCTGTCTCCTCAGGTTTGGGAGCCCACAGAAAACTTAGCTACGCCCGTCAGACATCTCAGCGTAGCTCTCCAGCCTCCTACCTTACATTGTTCACAATATGGCAAATTCCCAAAAGGTCACACTAGCAGTATGTTTGACTTAGGCCACTTCCACCACTTCTGGAGGTTTCGCTTTGCTTTGTGGAAGCTTTTGGCCTATTTCCCCAGATTCCTGTGTGGCACCAAAACTTAACACAGGTGCTGTGAGGAAGAGCAGTTGTGTGTCTGAGAGCCTTCAGGTTTCCTCTGCCACACCAAACTAGAAGTTTGGCTAGTTTCTCTTTTCCCTGGCCGAGGCTCTGACTGAGCAAGCCAGAGTCTCGGCAAGCACCTAGAATCAGAAAATGCCTGCAGGGGAAAGAAAGATAAAAATCCCTGCTCACATAAAAGAGTTTTCTTCTTTCTGGAATTTTAGTTGGTTGGTTCTGAAGTTCTCTGATGCTCTAAAAATATATTTATAATTTATCTGGCTTTGTCCAGTTTTGCAGCAAGAGTGTTTTCCTGTCCTAGTCTCCTCTAAACCAGAAGTTCCCTTGTCATTAGTTTTTAACTCCATCAGTTATACCCTGTCAATATTATTATTGTTTGGTAAAGTCATGCTTTCAATGATTTATTCAGACGTTTACCCTTTTTTATCCTCACGATCCATTTTTACATCTTAGCATTTCTTCTTCTATCAATTTCTTCTTAAAGTACATTCTTTTTCACTTTTTAAATTTTTTCTTTGAGGAAGATTAGCCCTGGGCTAACATCTTTTCCTATCTTCTGCTATTTTGCATGTGGGTCACCACCACGGCATGGCTGATGAGTGCTGTAGGTCCACACCTGAGATCCAAACCCATGAACCCAGGCAACCAAAGTGGTGCGTGGTGAACTTAAACCAATACACCAGGTGGCTGGCTCCCTTAAAGTACATTCCTTCGATGTTCCTTAATGAGCATTTGTTGGTGGTAATACTCTTAGTAAATGTTTGCATAAAAATATCTTTAATTCACCCCAGTTCTTGAGATATGGTTTGATTGGGTATACACTGAAAGTGATCGTCTCTCTGTACCCTGAAGAATTAATCCAACTCTCTCTTGCCTTCCGTTGTTAAGACACGTATCATGGGTCTAAATGTAAGTCTCCATAAGTGTTCTGTCCCTCTGCGGGGCTTTGAATATCTTCTTTTGTATTTGGTGTTCTTTGGTTTCCCTGGATGGATCTGACTCTAGATTTATTTTTTTAATTCTGCTTGAGATGTATTCAGCTGCCTGAAGCTAGAGTAGAAGAATTTTATCAATTCTGGAAATTTCTGTTATTATGTCTGAATATTCCTTTAAATCATATATATATTTATATTTTTTTAATTCAAATATATATGCACATACTTATTTATACACATTCAATATATATTCATTAAATATATATTTATATTATTTAACTCAATGTATTATATTATTCAATATAATGATTTATGTTATTCAAAAAATACATATATTATTCATATATATAGTTTCCTTTACTTGACCAAACTCAAGTCAGGCTCCTTTGAGCCCTCTTCTTCACTAGGCCTTGATCTTGGCCTATAATAACTACAGCCTCTCAGCACAAATGGTTTCACCCCACACACACACATTAAAGAATTAAACACTGACATAGTTTCTAACAGCTCAAATCCACATCCCTACGATGACCCCTGCCCCCTTATAGTGCCTGCCTGAGAAAGCTCAAGGCAGCCAAAAGAATTGACTGTTTGTTCTGGCCAACACTCGATCATTGGCCCCTGACATCCCTTTCTTAGAGCATTTACCCAAAAGTGCTTACAACTGTGAATCTTTCCTCTGTCTTTTTGAGTTGTGTATGTGTCTCCTATAACTGCATTTCTCAAGGTTCTGAGAGCCATTCCTTGAGAGGAGGACAGGGTGTCTGTCTCCCAGACTCTGTGAGAGGAGAGAAGTTAAACTTTGATCATTTCCAACTAGCAGACACAACTGGCCAGATCACACTGCACTGACCAACACTCTGTAGCTGTTCCCTCCCTGACTCTACTGAGCCCCTGCTCACCCCTCTGCCTGCTCCCTCATTCTCCCTTTCAAATGCCCCGTCACCTCTGTACAAATCAAATTGAATTCAGCCCTGTTCCCTCTTCCCTACTGCAGTGGTATATTACTGATTAAAATCTGTTTTGATCTTTTTAACTAGATTCTGGCTTTGTGTATACTCTACATTTAACACACATCCTGATAATCTCATGCATATGCATATATATGCATATACCAACACAACCATCGGCCCTCCAGGACCAGTTCAGCTGACCCCATCTTATCAACAGAGTAGTTCCGCATTTTCTTTCAGGAACTGACACCCCTCGTCCAGTTCAGGCCAGTTGAGACCACCAACCCATCAACCGGGCCTGCGCAAATGCTTGATAAGTGACCTTTTTGACATCGAGCTAAAAGCTCCATCCTCAGATCATGGTAACACTGCCAATTTGTGAACACACATCTGATGAAGAGCCATGAAGCTTGACTTTGCTTGCGCAGATCATCAATTACCTCACTTCTCCTTACTTCCAATCATCTACCTCCACACATCAGACCACCCTACCCTTCATCCCATAAATTGTAACCCAAGCCCTGGATCAGGGAGACAGATCTGAGACAGACACGTGCCCCATCTCCTTGCAGATCAATCTCACAAAATAAAGCTACAATTTTTTCCCCAAAAGCTAATGCCAGAATAATTACCTTTTTTAATGTAGATTGGGCAAGAGAACCTCAATATTGTGCGGTAACATCAATACATATATATATACTTAATGGATGTTTTATCTTCTTTTTCTTTGCTGAGGAGGATTCACCCTGAGCTAATATCTGTTGCCAATCTTCTTCTTTTTCAAAGGAAGATTCACCCTGAGCTAACCTCTGTGCCAACCTTCCTCTATTTTGTATGTGGGTTGCCACCACAGCCTGGACCACTGATGAGTGGTGTAGGTCCATGCCCAGGAACTGAACCTGGGCCGTTGAAGTGGAGTTCTCTGAATTTAACCACTAGGCCATGGGTCTGGCCCATCTCTAACTGTTTTGAAGATGTTACTAGAGATGTAATTGAAGTTTCACTATGATCTCTGGATTTCCTTGCTGCTCCTTTAGTCCCTCACTTCAGTGTATGTGTTTCTTGCTCCATCTTTCATGCTAGAGGAATTCCTCAAATATCTAGTGGTCCTTGGCTACCCATTCGTATTTCTGTGATGAGGAGGAAACAGCTGAGTATGATCTCTGTGGGCCTGATGGGGCCTGTGTCTGTCTGGACTCAGTGTTTCTTCAGGGGTGTAGAGTGTTGACATAAACAAGCAAACAATGTTGGTACCCACACTGATCTCTAACAACATACTTATTCCACACATTCCCACAATGACAGACATCCTCTGAACACTTGGAAATGCTGACAACACACACACACACACACACACACACACACACACACACACACACTATTTGCAAATGACCAGCAGCATTCAGCCTGTAAACTGCACCTGATAATGCACACTGATAATCAGAACATACACACAAACTCACACACATACAGACCACTCACTGTCTCAGAGCCCACAGTGACTTGAACTCTAAACACACACAGACATCAACAAAACACACATTCACATAGATGCTATAATAGCCATGCACCCTGTGACCATACAGAATTGCTGAACACACACACATCCACACAACAAGGAACGTGGCCATGCACGTGTGGGCTTGATCAGGGGTTTTTTCACACCTCAGCATCAACATGGACACCCCGGGGCGAGAGGGAGAGGCAGAGGGAACAGGGGGAACATGGGGGGAGCAGACAGGAGGAACTTGCATAAAGCAAATATGATACCTGCAAAGCTGGTTCCTAAATGACATATGACTCAAGGGTATGAGGAGCCAAGAGGGTCTGAAATGGTACAAAGGAGGTGACTGATACAAACCCATCACAAGATATTGAAATGTAAGGGACAGTGATATTTTAAAAGGCACTGAGGAGAGTTCATCAAAGCTTAGGTATAATTCCAGACAATGAGTGACATGGAATTCTGGCCAAAGAACAGCCATTATTGCTGTTAAAATTCCTATTTAAATGTTTCTTATAAAATTATACTCATTGAAAAATGACAAATATTCATTGGTTTAAAACATTTAAAACATTTCAGGATAAAATTACTGCAGGTTCCACTTTTATTGCGTAGCTTTCCTTGGGCAGCTATAAAAGCTGGATAAAGCACACAGAACAGCTGCTTGAAGGGTCAGAGAACATGCCGTGCAGGCAGGACTTGGGGGTCTATAATCTCTGAGATGAGGGAAGCACAAGATTGTGAGCACCAGCTCCATGCAGCTTCTCCCCTAAGGCATTTGCTATTTCAACAGTGAGAGAAGAGAGTCTGAGTAGAAAGAGGAGGAAAAATGAAATGAAATTTGGTTCCAGCAAAGTCCAGTAACTTCTGCTTCCAGTCAGATGTGGTAAAGGCAGAGCAACAATTAAACATTGATTTAATAAATACAGTGTGTTTGAAAACACCAAAGGGATGTGGAAGAAACAGGACTAGATGAAATAAAATTTCAAAAAGTTAAGAGCCTTTTTAGGTGAGATTGCCAGACATACCCTCACCCGGGGGAATTTGCGTAATCTGGACTGTGGTAATCAGACTTGTGTTAGCAGAAGACAATAGTAAGTATAATCTGTCATATTGATCTATGTTAGCTTTTTAATATCACAAGTTTTGTTTCCCTGTTAAATTTTATTGCCTCCACTAGAAGACTCTGTGAAGGGAAGGACATTGTATCATTTGCCACGTGATCTCCAGAACATTCTTCAGTTGGGGCTGCATGACTACTATAGATATTTGTTAATTGTTGGTTTCATGAATGCTATGGACTGAATGTCTATGTAACCCAATTTCATACGTTAAAATCCTAACCCCTGACGCGACGGTATTTGAAAGTGGAGCCTTTGGGAGTTAATTAGGTTAGGTGAGGCCATGAGTGTGAAGCCCCCATGATGGGATTAGTGCCCTTATAAGGAGATGGAGGGCCAGAACTCTCTCTGCCAGATGAGGGTAGAGCAACAAGCTGTCCTTCTGCAAAACAGGAAGACAGGTCTCACCGAAAACAAATCAGCTGGAACCTAGATCTTGAACATCCCAGTCTTGAGAACTCTAAGGAATGCATTTCTGTTGTTAAAAGTGCCCAGTCTAGGGACAGCCCAGTTGCGCAGTGGCTAAGTGTGTGTGCTCCACTTTGGCGGCCTGAGGGTTTGCAGGATCGGATCCCGGGTGCACACTGACGCACCGCTTGTCAAGCCGTGCTGTGGCAGCGTCCCATATAAAAAGTAGAGGAAGATGGGCACAGATGTTAACCCAGGGCCAATCTTCCTCAGCAAAGATGAGGAGGATTGGCATCAGATCTTAGCTCAGGGCTGATCTTCCTCACACACACACACACAAAAACCCAAAAGTGCCCAGTCTAGGGGCCTGCCCCACCACCTAGTGGTTAAGTTTAGTGAGCTCCTCTCTGGTAGTCTGGGTTCGGTTCCTGGACACAGACCTACGCCACTCATCAGCAGCCATGCTGTGGGGGTGACCCACATACAAAATAGAGGAAGACTGGCATGGATGTTAGCTCATGATGACTCTTCCTCAGCAAAAATATAAATAAAGAACCCAGTCTATGGTATTTTTGTTACAGCATCCCATACTGACTAGGACACTGAGTGTGTGAATAACTTCATCTAGATCCATGATCCTTCTTCCACGTGACACATTATTGCCAATGATTCCTAATTTGGTGTGAGTCAAATGTCCCTTAAGGATCATAAAGACGTTAGGGACCTTCTCCGTAGTTATGTACATATTGATACGCATGAAAACGTTGCATCAAGTGCTTTATCGACGCCTTAGTCTCACACCTCATCCCATTAGCCTTCAACGAACCTCAGTGTTACAGCCAGTGCTTTGGGAAATAGAGGAAAGTCCCTGGACGGAAGAGGGGCTGGTGTCCATCGTGCAGCTCCTGTCCTCTGCCCAGCCAGCTCCAGCGCAGGGTCAATTTATAAGATGGGCTTTCCTCCAGGCAGCTCTGTCTTTCTCCCAGCCTGTTCTCATATAGGATGATCTCACCAAGAGCAATGAGTGGAAATTGGAAGGGAAGAGCTACAGAAGGCATCTGCCAGGGGAAATTCTTTGTGGTTACATGATCTAGAATATGGACACCCGGCTGCTCTAAAGGGTCCTGAAAATGGAACCCTTCCCATGTCTGCAATATCCCTCTATGTCCTCTTTCCCCACCATCTCTCTGTTCTTGGTGGCAAAATTCCCTTGGCAACGACAATATAAAAATGCAAATAGGGAATGGTCCATTTCCAGTCTCAGAATTCTGTGAAATTTTACTGCCTATCCCCAGTCTCCCAGGACTAAGGCCCTTTTTACTCTTTTAAGATTAGATCACATTTTAATCCCCTTGAATCAGAGTTTTCTCTCATCCTTGTTATGTATATACATTTTCTAACACAGAATATTGAAAACATTATTTTTGGCCCTACAATTTCCAGATTAATTCATAGCTATTTTCTGATGGATGCATGCCTTTTTAATTATGTTTATAACTCCATTAACTATAGAAATTGACTACATGCTGAGTAGTAATGTACTAATACAGGAAAATGGCCCATTTTTATTCATCATAAAGTTTCATGTTTTCATCAAGACAAATACACGAATACTTAATTATTCAGCAAAAACTCTTACTGTGTACATGTAAGCAATAATAAATCTATTGGAGTTGGTTTACCTTGTCGATTATTCCTTGTTTCTGAATTGTCCCTTCAGCATTTCCATGAACATTTTAGAATCCTGCATCCTTATCCTACCATTTTAAATACTAGGTCATTGACAAAAGTCCACATGAAGAAATACGGAATAGATAGAAAATGACTGGCTTACTCTGGTCCTAACTCAGATCACGTAGGGCTTGAATCGTTGAACAAATGAGCCATTAACGGCGGCTACACCACTGGGATTTCCTGATCTAACATCGGTTATACAGCCTATTGTGGATATGGACTCTAGAATAGGATTGTGCCGTTATCCTCAGGGTAACTTGTTCTGCTGATCAATATTTTGGATCAATAAGTGATAAAATATTTTGACTAGCTGGTCTAGATTTTAATCACTCGGTGGTTATTTTCTTCCCTGAGGTCACCCCAACCAAAATTCTTAGTCCATTTAAGTTTTGTTATCCCTTGATTTGGCTTACCTTTGTTTTTTTTTAATTAATTGAAGCTCCATAGGGTCTTCTCGCCTTATTTTGTCATTCCCACCTCTTCAGGGAAAGGTCAATTTCACTGTTTAAATGTAAGAGAGAGTAAAACCCTCGAGTGGCCCTTCATACAAGTTCTCATTTAGACAACAAATGATGATGTTGCCTTTGCAAGGTCTGGTCACCGCGGCTTTTACACCGTGTCACTGAGCAAGCAGTGCCTGTAACACCAGAAATGCCAGAGGAGATGCTTTTTCTAAACAGGTGTGGGCTGTGTTTGCCGATTTTCTTTTAATTTTTAAAGCTTTCCTTGAATGCCTACCTGTGTTGGGTTAACAATTAATATAATAAATAATTATTGGGTTGAATTTATTTTATTGTTAACTTTTGGTGATTATGTGTTCTGATATCAGATTATGCAAGGAGAAACAACTCTTATTCCTCATAGTAACAGTACTACTTCTATGAATTAATAGATTAATGCAGTATTAGATTAGGAGTTAGTTTCTGTGACTGAAATTAAGTATATTGTCGAACCCGAAAGCTTTCTTAATTGGTGGCTGAATTTAGGCCAACGAGGGTATTGTTTGTACTCCCTCTCTAAGGAAGGTTGTATCCTGTATCTAAAAGGCTGTACCTCTTTAGGGCTGGGTCTGGAGGAGGCAGGAGGCTGGACAAGTGTGG
Organism: Diceros bicornis minor; assembly: GCF_020826845.1. NCBI lineage: Eukaryota > Metazoa > Chordata > Mammalia > Perissodactyla > Rhinocerotidae > Diceros > Diceros bicornis. The sequence continues at coordinate 10,418 of NW_026691200.1, read as the reverse complement.
AGCTGGCTCTGGCCCAGAGGGATGAGCAAGAGCCACAGGGCACCTGCTGCCACACACAGCCGCAGCAGACATCACTCATCAGTCACGACATGCTTGGCTGCAGAGCCAAGAGAGCCCCCAGTCCAACAAGGTGCACTCCGAAGCCACTCCCGGGCAGAGCAGGGGACTGTGATGAACCCATTTGCAGTCCCTGCTCCCCTAAGACGTGCTGCAGGCCTCCTCTCCCCACTTACCTCAGCAGCTCCTCACTGTCCTCGGGACTCAGGCCTTCAAGGCCCGCCAGCAGGCTGCTCCAGCACTTCTCCTTCCTTATCATCGTCTCCCCTCTCTGCTCCCACTCTAGTTCCAGGGCAAGTTACTTGTGGCTCCTGAGTGCTGCTCCTTGGCCTGGAAGGCCCTTCCTTCACCCCATCCACCCTGTGCACTCCTACTTACGCTTCAAGACTCGACTCCAGTGATGCCTCCTCAGGAAGCCCTCCCTGATGCTCCATCTTCCCAGGCATGCTCTGGGCCACCACTCTGCCTCCTGCCCACGTCCATCACTGCCGGGAACCTTGCTGGGCCCTTGTCTGGTCTCCACGTCCAGCCTAGCCCCTAAGGGGGGGAGGAAATGCTTAGGCTCAGGCAGTGGAGCAGACTCCTGGACCGTGGTGACACTCTCCACCCAAGGAGAGGTCATTCATTGACCCACTTCCAGCTTGGGCCCAATGCAGCTCAGGGGGAGCCAGGACACAGGGAGGCTGGCTCTGGGCTCCACAGGTCACAGGGTCAGCCTAGAGAAAGGGCACAAGGGGCCACACAAAGGGCCTCAGGACAGAACTCCAAGTCAACAATACCCTTGCCAAGGGCAGCAGGGGCCAAAGGCAGCTGCACAGGCCGCAGGAGGTTCTGGTGAGCTTTTCATCTGCTCAGAGAGGCCCAGGGCTGGATAGAAGGAACTCAGGAGGCCCGTCTGAGGTGGAGGCCACCTCGGGGGCATGTAAGCAGAAGCTGAGCTTCCCACAGTAAGTGGAATCTGAAGAGGTGACCCTCAGACCCCTGGCAGCTCTAACGTCTCCGAGTTGGAAGTCAGTCCCCTCAGTCACAGCCTCTAGCTGCCCCCTCATAGGGCTGTGCCTCTCAAACACAGCTCCCAAGGTGAGTGGAGGCTGAAGGTGAATCAAACTTCCTACCCGTGAGAACCTCTGTGATCCCGGCCTCCCACAAGGGGCCCAGGATGATGAGCAAGGGACAGAGGGACTGACCCACACGACTTCCCCACGGATTCTGAACATGCTTGTGATTCACGGGGCCAATTAGTATCTGTCCTCATCTCCAGTCCTCTCTCCCCAAAAGGACATGTCAGTGTTTACTATGACATCCACAGACACATCAAGGGCATCTGGGAAGAGTCATGTGTACATCTGGAGAGAAAGGAACTGTGAAAACCAGTAATATCTGCATCCATGTGTGCAGATACTGACATCCACATACAGCTGTCACATTCCTCCAGCAGCCCTGGAATACTCCGCAATCACGCTGACAGGTTTTGGCACATGGGAGCCAAACCAACTGGTGCTGTCCCCGAATGCCACCACTGCTGGGGCCTACCTTGAGATTGGGGGGAGCCTGGGTGCCATGCCCCATCTCACAAAATTCTGGCTGTTGTCCAGGAGGGTCTCACAGCCTTTGAGGATCATGCACTCCATGGCTATGTTTTCCTGGATGCTCTCTGTCTCATTTACTTCATTGTTCATTATCCTGTGGGGACAGAAAATAAGCCAGAGACAGGCTGTCCCCACCTCTCAGGGAGAAGGGAATGCCGGGCCTCTGGCCAGACGTAGGAAGAAGGCCTGGCACCCAGGATGCTCAGGTGGAGCCTGTGGTCATGAAGGGGGAGAGAGCATGCATATTGAATACCTGCTGTGCTGGGCACTCTATGGGCATGATCTCACATCATCCTTCTGACAGCCCAAGGAGACAGATGGCCTTATTTCAGAGAGACGGAAATGGAGATTAATAGCTAGAAAGCAGGTCTGATCTAAAAGTCTGAACCATGTCCTTGAGGGCACATGCCTGGGGAGACCACTCGGGGGCCATGGCAGTGAGGGCCCCAGCTGGGAGGAAGCCACCTCTGGGAACACCAGGGGCCCATGGCCGGGAGGGCCCAGGCCCTAACAGGCCCCAGCTCTGGGCTGCGTGGAGAATGCGGTTAGAGCCAGCCCCTGACCCAGCGGACCACACAGGCTGTCCAGCTCCGCAGAGCAGGCAGTGTGGGAAGGTGAGGGGGAGCTCTGGGTCCTAAGCCCACCTCCAGGCCCTTCCTCCTGTCGGCTTAGAGCCTCAAGCGTTGGGCTCTTGCCCCAGACAAGACCTTGGAAGAGGCTCCACCTTAGAGTCTGAGATCAGAAGTGCTGTGGGTGTCCATCCTCAGCCCTGCTCGTGGGAGTGCTGGGAGCTGAGAGAACCATTCTCCATTTGCTTTGTCTCTCTCTCTCCCCCTCTCTACGTTGCTGCTCTCTCTCTGACTTGCTTCATCACTGTCTCTCTCCTTCCCCATCTTTGCCTCTGTTCTTCTCCCCCTACCTCTCCCTGCTGCAGATTCCCAGGCACATTCTGACACTGCATGAGCTCCTGGCCCACTTTTCATGGGCACATCGAGCCAATAGCCTGGACGACGCCAGGGCTAAAATGGAGGAGCTGTCTGGGTGAGCCCGGCTTCCGGGTGCCCCCGCCAGTGGACAAGCCAGGGCTGAGGAGGCTCCCCAGTGGGAGTTTGCTGACCCCCAGATGGTAAAAGCTCATGTTCAGGTTAGGATCCCAAGTGGTGAGGGTTGGGGGACCCCCAGCTTGCCCCACCTGCAAGCAGGGCCCCCGGAACAATCTGAGGAGTTCACAGCTGAAGCCCAGTGGGCACTTGGTGGGATGGTGTGGGTGCTGTGCTGTCCTTGGCACAGATGTGGTTCGAGGAAGGGCCTTGGGTACTCACGTGAGCCCACCTGCCAAAATGGGGAACCGCCCAGGGACTCACAGGCACTCTGCCAACTTCTTCTGTTCTCCAGTGTCAGTGTGTCACAATCTGTGGTTTAGGAGCCCCAGAGGGGGTCCTGGGTGATGGGCCTTCATGTGCTCAAGGCTGCAGTCAACAGCAGGCAGTGTCATGGGTGGAGAAGCCCATGACTAGTCCAGTGTCAGAGGCCCCAACCCTCTGGTCAAGGCCCCTCCCCTGCCCCTCTTTCAGTCACCAAAGTACGGGGCAACCTTCCTCTGCCGGAGCAGAAGCAGAGGGGCCAGGAACAAGGCGCCTACAACAACCCAGGCAGCAGTTGACGGTGGCCTGTACCAGGTGGTGGCAGTGGAGGCGAGAAGGAGGTTCAGATTCTGGGTGTGTTTTGAAGATGGAACCAACAGGAGTTTCTGATGCATTAGATGTGAGGAGAGAGAAGACGGGAGTCAAGGGTGAGTCCAGCGTTTTTGGCTGAGCAAGCAGAAGGTTGGAGTTGCTGCTAACCGGGATGGAGAAAGGTGCAGGAAGGGCAGGTGTGGAGGGGCAGTCTTTCTTGCTTCACTGGAGCTTTACTGGGGGCATGTTGAACTTGAGATGGACAACAGTGGTGGAGAGGACAAGAAGGGAGGAGGGTGTTTGAGTCTGGGGTTTCAGGATGGGAGCCATTCAGGAACCATCAGCTCGGAGATGGTATTTAAAGTCACAAGACTAGTGAGATCACCAGGGGAGTGAGTTTAGGCAGGAACGAGATGCGCACCAAGAGCTGAGCCCTGGGTTCTCCACCTTATGAAGGCCAAGAGATGATGAGCAGCCTCGTAGTCAGTGTTGAGCTGCCACAAACTGCAAAGGATTGTCGGTGTGCAGTATGTGAGGTCCAGTACCCAGCCCTGCCAAACACTCAGTGCCCTAAATGGCTTCCCGAATCCAGCAAAAGGCAGCCAGTAGGGCCACGGATCCCAGCTGGGTAGAGGGAGGACAAGGCTGGACCAGGGCAGGGCACAGGCTCCGGAGTGGAGGTTCACTCAGGGAGCAAATGTAATCAGAGCGTGATTGCAGACTAACAAAAACCATTGTGGGGTGGGGACCCCAGTCTTCTCATGCCCCAAGGAGCCAAATCCTGCACACTTCCCCAAGGATGATACCTGGGTCTCCTGCTAGGCTCCTCGTCACTGTGGGTTGCCCTGTTCCCGGTCGGGCAGGAGTGAGGAAGGCACATGAGTGCCAAGCCCTTTGTCCCAAGACCCTGATCCCCTTTCCTGAAGCCTGTCTCCTTGGGCTGTCAGAAGGATGATGTGAGATCATGCCCATAGAGTGCCCAGCACAGCAGGTATTCAATATGCATGCTCTCTCCCCCTTCATGACCACAGGCTCCACCTGAGCATCCTGGGTGCCAGGCCTTCTTCCTACGTCTGGCCAGAGGCCCGGCATTCCCTTCTCCCTGAGAGGTGGGGACAGCCTGTCTCTGGCTTATTTTCTGTCCCCACAGGATAATGAACAATGAAGTAAATGAGACAGAGAGCATCCAGGAAAACATAGCCATGGAGTGCATGATCCTCAAAGGCTGTGAGACCCTCCTGGACAACAGCCAGAATTTTGTGAGATGGGGCATGGCACCCAGGCTCCCCCCAATCTCAAGGTAGGCCCCAGCAGTGGTGGCATTCGGGGACAGCACCAGTTGGTTTGGCTCCCATGTGCCAAAACCTGTCAGCGTGATTGCGGAGTATTCCAGGGCTGCTGGAGGAATGTGACAGCTGTATGTGGATGTCAGTATCTGCACACATGGATGCAGATATTACTGGTTTTCACAGTTCCTTTCTCTCCAGATGTACACATGACTCTTCCCAGATGCCCTTGATGTGTCTGTGGATGTCATAGTAAACACTGACATGTCCTTTTGGGGAGAGAGGACTGGAGATGAGGACAGATACTAATTGGCCCCGTGAATCACAAGCATGTTCAGAATCCGTGGGGAAGTCGTGTGGGTCAGTCCCTCTGTCCCTTGCTCATCATCCTGGGCCCCTTGTGGGAGGCCGGGATCACAGAGGTTCTCACGGGTAGGAAGTTTGATTCACCTTCAGCCTCCACTCACCTTGGGAGCTGTGTTTGAGAGGCACAGCCCTATGAGGGGGCAGCTAGAGGCTGTGACTGAGGGGACTGACTTCCAACTCGGAGACGTTAGAGCTGCCAGGGGTCTGAGGGTCACCTCTTCAGATTCCACTTACTGTGGGAAGTTCAGCTTCTGCTTACATGCCCCCGAGGTGGCCTCCACCTCAGACGGGCCTCCTGAGTTCCTTCTATCCAGCCCTGGGCCTCTCTGAGCAGATGAAAAGCTCACCAGAACCTCCTGCGGCCTGTGCAGCTGCCTTTGGCCCCTGCTGCCCTTGGCAAGGGTATTGTTGACTTGGAGTTCTGTCCTGAGGCCCTTTGTGTGGCCCCTTGTGCCCTTTCTCTAGGCTGACCCTGTGACCTGTGGAGCCCAGAGCCAGCCTCCCTGTGTCCTGGCTCCCCCTGAGCTGCATTGGGCCCAAGCTGGAAGTGGGTCAATGAATGACCTCTCCTTGGGTGGAGAGTGTCACCACGGTCCAGGAGTCTGCTCCACTGCCTGAGCCTAAGCATTTCCTCCCCCCCTTAGGGGCTAGGCTGGACGTGGAGACCAGACAAGGGCCCAGCAAGGTTCCCGGCAGTGATGGACGTGGGCAGGAGGCAGAGTGGTGGCCCAGAGCATGCCTGGGAAGATGGAGCATCAGGGAGGGCTTCCTGAGGAGGCATCACTGGAGTCGAGTCTTGAAGCGTAAGTAGGAGTGCACAGGGTGGATGGGGTGAAGGAAGGGCCTTCCAGGCCAAGGAGCAGCACTCAGGAGCCACAAGTAACTTGCCCTGGAACTAGAGTGGGAGCAGAGAGGGGAGACGATGATAAGGAAGGAGAAGTGCTGGAGCAGCCTGCTGGCGGGCCTTGAAGGCCTGAGTCCCGAGGACAGTGAGGAGCTGCTGAGGTAAGTGGGGAGAGGAGGCCTGCAGCACGTCTTAGGGGAGCAGGGACTGCAAATGGGTTCATCACAGTCCCCTGCTCTGCCCGGGAGTGGCTTCGGAGTGCACCTTGTTGGACTGGGGGCTCTCTTGGCTCTGCAGCCAAGCATGTCGTGACTGATGAGTGATGTCTGCTGCGGCTGTGTGTGGCAGCAGGTGCCCTGTGGCTCTTGCTCATCCCTCTGGGCCAGAGCCAGCTCCACACTTGTCCAGCCTCCTGCCTCCTCCAGACCCAGCCCTAAAGAGGTACAGCCTTTTAGATACAGGATACAACCTTCCTTAGAGAGGGAGTACAAACAATACCCTCGTTGGCCTAAATTCAGCCACCAATTAAGAAAGCTTTCGGGTTCGACAATATACTTAATTTCAGTCACAGAAACTAACTCCTAATCTAATACTGCATTAATCTATTAATTCATAGAAGTAGTACTGTTACTATGAGGAATAAGAGTTGTTTCTCCTTGCATAATCTGATATCAGAACACATAATCACCAAAAGTTAACAATAAAATAAATTCAACCCAATAATTATTTATTATATTAATTGTTAACCCAACACAGGTAGGCATTCAAGGAAAGCTTTAAAAATTAAAAGAAAATCGGCAAACACAGCCCACACCTGTTTAGAAAAAGCATCTCCTCTGGCATTTCTGGTGTTACAGGCACTGCTTGCTCAGTGACACGGTGTAAAAGCCGCGGTGACCAGACCTTGCAAAGGCAACATCATCATTTGTTGTCTAAATGAGAACTTGTATGAAGGGCCACTCGAGGGTTTTACTCTCTCTTACATTTAAACAGTGAAATTGACCTTTCCCTGAAGAGGTGGGAATGACAAAATAAGGCGAGAAGACCCTATGGAGCTTCAATTAATTAAAAAAAAACAAAGGTAAGCCAAATCAAGGGATAACAAAACTTAAATGGACTAAGAATTTTGGTTGGGGTGACCTCAGGGAAGAAAATAACCACCGAGTGATTAAAATCTAGACCAGCTAGTCAAAATATTTTATCACTTATTGATCCAAAATATTGATCAGCAGAACAAGTTACCCTGAGGATAACGGCACAATCCTATTCTAGAGTCCATATCCACAATAGGCTGTATAACCGATGTTAGATCAGGAAATCCCAGTGGTGTAGCCGCCGTTAATGGCTCATTTGTTCAACGATTCAAGCCCTACGTGATCTGAGTTAGGACCAGAGTAAGCCAGTCATTTTCTATCTATTCCGTATTTCTTCATGTGGACTTTTGTCAATGACCTAGTATTTAAAATGGTAGGATAAGGATGCAGGATTCTAAAATGTTCATGGAAATGCTGAAGGGACAATTCAGAAACAAGGAATAATCGACAAGGTAAACCAACTCCAATAGATTTATTATTGCTTACATGTACACAGTAAGAGTTTTTGCTGAATAATTAAGTATTCGTGTATTTGTCTTGATGAAAACATGAAACTTTATGATGAATAAAAATGGGCCATTTTCCTGTATTAGTACATTACTACTCAGCATGTAGTCAATTTCTATAGTTAATGGAGTTATAAACATAATTAAAAAGGCATGCATCCATCAGAAAATAGCTATGAATTAATCTGGAAATTGTAGGGCCAAAAATAATGTTTTCAATATTCTGTGTTAGAAAATGTATATACATAACAAGGATGAGAGAAAACTCTGATTCAAGGGGATTAAAATGTGATCTAATCTTAAAAGAGTAAAAAGGGCCTTAGTCCTGGGAGACTGGGGATAGGCAGTAAAATTTCACAGAATTCTGAGACTGGAAATGGACCATTCCCTATTTGCATTTTTATATTGTCGTTGCCAAGGGAATTTTGCCACCAAGAACAGAGAGATGGTGGGGAAAGAGGACATAGAGGGATATTGCAGACATGGGAAGGGTTCCATTTTCAGGACCCTTTAGAGCAGCCGGGTGTCCATATTCTAGATCATGTAACCACAAAGAATTTCCCCTGGCAGATGCCTTCTGTAGCTCTTCCCTTCCAATTTCCACTCATTGCTCTTGGTGAGATCATCCTATATGAGAACAGGCTGGGAGAAAGACAGAGCTGCCTGGAGGAAAGCCCATCTTATAAATTGACCCTGCGCTGGAGCTGGCTGGGCAGAGGACAGGAGCTGCACGATGGACACCAGCCCCTCTTCCGTCCAGGGACTTTCCTCTATTTCCCAAAGCACTGGCTGTAACACTGAGGTTCGTTGAAGGCTAATGGGATGAGGTGTGAGACTAAGGCGTCGATAAAGCACTTGATGCAACGTTTTCATGCGTATCAATATGTACATAACTACGGAGAAGGTCCCTAACGTCTTTATGATCCTTAAGGGACATTTGACTCACACCAAATTAGGAATCATTGGCAATAATGTGTCACGTGGAAGAAGGATCATGGATCTAGATGAAGTTATTCACACACTCAGTGTCCTAGTCAGTATGGGATGCTGTAACAAAAATACCATAGACTGGGTTCTTTATTTATATTTTTGCTGAGGAAGAGTCATCATGAGCTAACATCCATGCCAGTCTTCCTCTATTTTGTATGTGGGTCACCCCCACAGCATGGCTGCTGATGAGTGGCGTAGGTCTGTGTCCAGGAACCGAACCCAGACTACCAGAGAGGAGCTCACTAAACTTAACCACTAGGTGGTGGGGCAGGCCCCTAGACTGGGCACTTTTGGGTTTTTGTGTGTGTGTGTGTGAGGAAGATCAGCCCTGAGCTAAGATCTGATGCCAATCCTCCTCATCTTTGCTGAGGAAGATTGGCCCTGGGTTAACATCTGTGCCCATCTTCCTCTACTTTTTATATGGGACGCTGCCACAGCACGGCTTGACAAGCGGTGCGTCAGTGTGCACCCGGGATCCGATCCTGCAAACCCTCAGGCCGCCAAAGTGGAGCACACACACTTAGCCACTGCGCAACTGGGCTGTCCCTAGACTGGGCACTTTTAACAACAGAAATGCATTCCTTAGAGTTCTCAAGACTGGGATGTTCAAGATCTAGGTTCCAGCTGATTTGTTTTCGGTGAGACCTGTCTTCCTGTTTTGCAGAAGGACAGCTTGTTGCTCTACCCTCATCTGGCAGAGAGAGTTCTGGCCCTCCATCTCCTTATAAGGGCACTAATCCCATCATGGGGGCTTCACACTCATGGCCTCACCTAACCTAATTAACTCCCAAAGGCTCCACTTTCAAATACCGTCGCGTCAGGGGTTAGGATTTTAACGTATGAAATTGGGTTACATAGACATTCAGTCCATAGCATTCATGAAACCAACAATTAACAAATATCTATAGTAGTCATGCAGCCCCAACTGAAGAATGTTCTGGAGATCACGTGGCAAATGATACAATGTCCTTCCCTTCACAGAGTCTTCTAGTGGAGGCAATAAAATTTAACAGGGAAACAAAACTTGTGATATTAAAAAGCTAACATAGATCAATATGACAGATTATACTTACTATTGTCTTCTGCTAACACAAGTCTGATTACCACAGTCCAGATTACGCAAATTCCCCCGGGTGAGGGTATGTCTGGCAATCTCACCTAAAAAGGCTCTTAACTTTTTGAAATTTTATTTCATCTAGTCCTGTTTCTTCCACATCCCTTTGGTGTTTTCAAACACACTGTATTTATTAAATCAATGTTTAATTGTTGCTCTGCCTTTACCACATCTGACTGGAAGCAGAAGTTACTGGACTTTGCTGGAACCAAATTTCATTTCATTTTTCCTCCTCTTTCTACTCAGACTCTCTTCTCTCACTGTTGAAATAGCAAATGCCTTAGGGGAGAAGCTGCATGGAGCTGGTGCTCACAATCTTGTGCTTCCCTCATCTCAGAGATTATAGACCCCCAAGTCCTGCCTGCACGGCATGTTCTCTGACCCTTCAAGCAGCTGTTCTGTGTGCTTTATCCAGCTTTTATAGCTGCCCAAGGAAAGCTACGCAATAAAAGTGGAACCTGCAGTAATTTTATCCTGAAATGTTTTAAATGTTTTAAACCAATGAATATTTGTCATTTTTCAATGAGTATAATTTTATAAGAAACATTTAAATAGGAATTTTAACAGCAATAATGGCTGTTCTTTGGCCAGAATTCCATGTCACTCATTGTCTGGAATTATACCTAAGCTTTGATGAACTCTCCTCAGTGCCTTTTAAAATATCACTGTCCCTTACATTTCAATATCTTGTGATGGGTTTGTATCAGTCACCTCCTTTGTACCATTTCAGACCCTCTTGGCTCCTCATACCCTTGAGTCATATGTCATTTAGGAACCAGCTTTGCAGGTATCATATTTGCTTTATGCAAGTTCCTCCTGTCTGCTCCCCCCATGTTCCCCCTGTTCCCTCTGCCTCTCCCTCTCGCCCCGGGGTGTCCATGTTGATGCTGAGGTGT